>NC_138221.1:61485823-61845326 GCF_964197995.2 Scardinius erythrophthalmus | reverse complement strand
AAGACAACCACAAATAACTGCCTACTTTTAATGGAGTGCACGTCACCGAAAGCAACAGATATGAGCTGCATTTTATTGATCATCAGCTAAAATTTCAAAATCAAAGACCGCAATAAGAGAGAACAGCAACAGCCCTGGTAAGATCATTTTGTTTCTTTACTTTTAATGATGATGATTGTGTGTTAAGCGTCTGCGACTTACTTTCACTTTGATTTGCGATAGTTTGCACGTTGGCTTGATGAATAGATGCTCAGCTTCTCATCTGCGGTAATGCTTATTCCAGTAGCGTCGTCATATCTGGCAATAACATATAGCCTATAACATGCTCTCACACGTTTTTTTTATTATTATTTATTTTTTAGCATTTTTGGGAGGAGTACAATTTACATATGTGGTTTCAACAACCAGATGCATTTACACTTGTTCAGTTTCGTCTGGAATGCGTCTCAGACCTCCTCCTGAAGTGGTTTGAGCGATCGGATTCAAATCCGTCTTGAATGCGTTTCGGAGGGAATTTACACCTGGTTTTTTCACGATCGGATAGCTATCCGATCTGAGAAAACGCATGAAGTGGCCAGGTGTAAACAGCCCCCATGACAAAAACATACGCACGAAAGCCGAAAACAAACGCTGGTTGGCATCTCACGTCCATAGACAGTATATAAACGCTCACGTCCGAATTTGAGGAAGTGGTGGGGGAAGTGACGTATGCCGTAAAGCAGTCGAATTTTGTAGTTCCACTTGTGCTCGGGTTACTACTCGAACCCCGAAGTTACATAGTGCCAGTAAAAGCGATACAGACCCCGTCAGGCTATGGCAGACGTGTCATTCAACCTATTGTAAGTCGATGTACCATCACAAAGGTCTTGGAAATATATTATGAAGGTTGAAAAGTTACACGGTGTGGCTTTAAAAATATTGACATACAGGCAGGGTCAATAACAGCAAACAGAGCAATGGAGAGAAAACAGAGAATATCCAGGAAACAGGCAGAGGTCAGGGCAGGCAGCAATAATCAGAGTCCAAAACACAATCCGAGTCAGGCCAGGCAGAGATACAATCAGGAAACGGGTAAACAGTCCAAAGTCAGAATCCAGAAAACACACGAGGAATAACGCTCAGTAGTGATGGCCGAGGCAAATCAAGACTTCACGGAGATGCTATGTGTGGAAGTGGTTTATATGTGTGTGTGTGAATGAGGTGCAGGTGTGTTGCGCAATCAGTCCCAGGTAAGAGGCATGATGGGAATTTGAGTTCGTGAGAGAGTGGTTAATATTCCGGAGACGGATCCCTCTGGTGGTGCGGAGGAGGCGGTACGGGAACCGCCTCTGTAACAGTACCAGAACAGCCAAAACCGCACACAAAGTAGTTGAGTGAATCCATTAAATTATTTTCATTTTCTAAAGTCTTAACCCCTAAAAATATATATGGGATACATGAGTCACTTACAAGAATTGGATATAGTGTTAACATTAGGAACGTTTTTGACTTTTTGAAGCCACAAACTAGAAACTACAAACATTTTAAGCTGTTTGGTGGAGCTGTTTTTGACCTAAGTAATATTAGCGATCAGACACGTGCAATCGCCCAGCCATCATTACCAAAATGTCATCCACATAGGAGGTGTGTTTTATTCTTGTTAAGCGTTTGCTTTTAAATAGTGTGCCCTCTCTTGACCATAATTGATGGGTTTCCCCGAGACCGCAAGAGTGGTGGTGAGGAATTTTTGGAGAGAGATCAAAATTTGTGAATGAGTCAAAATGCAATTTCTAGCACCACACCTCAGACCGGTGTCCAAAAGAGGGTGACATCACTGTAGTAACAACTAGTTGTTCATTTCAGCTCCTTACAGTGTTAGTATTAGTATTTTATATATATTTAAATGGTCACTACATTACCAAAAAAGATGTGCCAAGTGGGTTTTATTGTCTTCAGTATCTCTATGATCCCACTGAAACTCTTCTCCCTGTCAAAGGTGACATGCTGGGTCCTCCTCTTCCCGACGTGCCCCTTCTCTCCTCCAGTTTGGACCCCACTGTCAACCCCCATCCTTCCCCAGATGGCAAAGAGAGGAAGAACGGCGCCAAGAAAAAGTGTCTCTTCAACTACCAAGATGCCTTCATGGAGGCCAGTGAAGTGGTGATGGCCACTTCCTCTGCCACCTCCTCTGTCTCCAGTGCCGCTACCACTGTCCAGTCGAGTAATAATCACTTTCACGTTTCTAAATGACCCATCATGAGTCTTAAGATTGAATTTTTGCTTTATTTGCTTTATTTCAATTCAAATGCCAATTCAACATCCTGTGTGTGGGGCCAATTCCACTCAATTTCACGGTCATTAACTGAATTCTTAATTTTTTAATTTTGCCCAACCCTGATCATCATTGATTTTGGAGTTTCAGATGTACTTGAATGTATTGGAGACTGAAGGGTGAAATTGCAGCTTTGGACGTCAAAGGGAAACCGGTGAAGGTCAGAGCTAAAGTGTTAGAAGTGACAATAATGCCTTGACAAAGCAACTGCACATGTTGATTCTCTAGTGTCGCAAACTCTGTCTTGATGCTAAATAGAAAGAAAAAGAAGAAAAGTAGTTCAATAAAATCAAATGCAAACTTTAAAAGGTACAGATCAACCAAAAAATAAAAATGCTGGCATCCATTACTCAACCTCATGTTGTTCCAAATGCTTTCATTCATCTTCGAAACATAAATGAAGAATCTTTTTTCATAAAATTTTAGATTTCTGTCCCTCCATTAAAAGTCCATTCTAACAAAATGTTCAAGCTTCATTAAGTTCATAAAGACATCGTAAAATTAATCAATTTGATTCGAGCGGTTTAACCCAAGTCTTCTGAAGGAATATAACACCTTTAAATAATAAGCAGGTTTAATTTAGGCTTTTATTCAGTTGGTTTAAGGGAATGAAAGTATTGTGGGTTTAAGACAAAATGAGGGTGAGTAATGATAAAATGATGCCTGAATTTTCATCTTTGGATGAACTAACCAACCCTTTAAAGACTATGGAGATTCAGAGCTTTTGTTTCACTTTTAATGTTATATAATGGATCTTGTTAAAAACAGTCTAGGAGATATTTCTTTCCTAACTTTGGGATCTGCAGAGCAGTAGGTGCTACATGCAGCCAGAAAGTGCTTGGTTTGACTAAATGCTGGAAAGGTAACAGTTCTGAAAGTTTTTGTAAAACCCTTCCTTCCTTCCTTCCTTCTCAACTAGTCCCACCTCAACCAGAGTGTGGAGCAAGCACTGATATATCCTTTTGGAATTGGGCTTTATTTATATTTTTATTCAAATAAATCATTTTAAACATCTTTTGATTTCTTATTGTATGCCTGATTTGCTGATGATTAAAACATATATGACCAACGCATTGGAAGATCATGAAGGTACAGTCAGCATCGGAGGCAGGACGATTACAAACTTGCGTTTTGCTGATGACATCGATGGATTAGCTGGAAAAGAACAGGAACTCGTCAATCTTGTGAAACATCTTAACGAGGCCTCGGCAGCATATAATATGCAGATTAATGCAGAGAAAACCAAGCTGATGACCAACAACCCCAATGGAATCAGCACTGAGATCAAGATAAACAATAAGAAGCTTGAGACTGTTAACAGCTTTAAGTACCTGGGAGCCATCGTTTCGGATGAACCGTGTTCCGTCGTCCGTCAATACCCACCAGGTCCGGATTTGTTGCGGAACGGCTGTGGTCATGACTGACAGCTGAAGTCACAAGGACCCACGAGATCTCGCAAATTCACGTATGATCGCGCGATATAAGTGCTGAATTGCTGCGGAGCTCTCCGGCATCCGGCAAAAATAGAAGCTCTGCGTATCTGCTCCGGAGGGCTGCGGATCGCCGGAGTCGGAACGCAGCTGTACCGCGTTCAGTGGAAATACACTCATTGACTTTAATGGAAACCTATTGACTCCGCCGCCGTGCCGGAGCCGTAACGCAGCTGGTGGAAATTGGGGGTAATGTAGAAGTGAAAGTCCGAATTGAGAGCGCCATTTGGTCATATGAAGACCTCGTATCTTCAGTAAAAAAACGCAAGCTGAATTGGTACGGGCACGTCACAAGATCATCAGGACTTGCCCACATAATATTACAAGGCACAGTACAGGGAAGCAGACGAAGAGGTAGACAGAGGAAGAGATGGGAAGACAACATCAGAGAGTGGACAGGTCTAGAGCTGAGTGACACAGTGCGGAAAGCAGAGAACCGGGAGGAATGGAAGAAGCTGGTTGCCAAGTCTTCAGTGGTGCCCCTACGGTCCAAAAGACAGGATAAGTGAAGTGAAGTGAAAACATTTGACTGATATCAACAGCACTAATGAACAGCTAAACGCACCGCTGTCAAACACATCTTATGATACTTTTGAGAAAAATGATCAACAAGCACACCCATAACAAAATCTTTTAATTGAAAGGCAACACTGTGTGTGACATTTTTTCTTTCAGACGAATACAATCAGAGCTGTATTAAAAAATGTCCTGGCTCTTCCTATAGCTTTATAATGGCAGTGAATGGCTGTTTCTATTTTGAAGTCCATAAAAGTGCATCTATCCATCATAAAAGTGCATCTCTCCATCATAAAAGTGCATCTATCCATCATAAAAGTGCATCTCTCCATCATAAAAGTGCTCCACACGGCTCTGCGGGGGTTAATAAAGGCCTTCTGAAGCGAAGTGATGCGCTCGTGTAATAAAAATATTTTTGGATGAACTAACCCTTTAACTAGCAGAATTTGTTTTGATTCAGTTTATTCACAAATATGAATTGCAAATGATTCATCATTTTTGAATTATCACACACACACTGTTAAAACTGTATATATTAATTTTATTAATAGCCTATATGTTTATGTATATGTTTATGTATATTGTGCCTTTAGACAATGAAAGCTCTGATTCAATGATTCTTTTGCAGCATCACTCAACACTGACAACAACTTTATTAAACGTTGTAAAGCCATTTATTTCTTCTAAAGAGTTTATGATTTCCATCCCTTGTGACCCAATATCTGAAATCTCAGAACACACATTTATTCTGTTTTATTTCAGTGAAGTTCATCAGTATGAATGTAATGAAGAGGAAATAAGAGTCTCTGCATCTCACTGTTACTGATTTATCCTGCAGCTCAAAGTATTATGGGTAAAATTTCTCTACAATCTGTTCTGAAACATCAACACAGCTTCACTGATGATCCATAATTAACCCAAAACCCAGGATAGAGCGTCTGAGTGAATGTGGTCTGGACTGTGTGGATGAGGCTCATTGTGTCAGAGACGCTGTAGAAGGACAGAGTTCCTGCACTGTGATCCACATACACTCCTATTCTTCTGCTGATGGGCTTTACAGGGAGATCAGTGCCTATGTTATTGTGCCAGAATATGTAACTGGAGGAAGAGCAGGACAAACTCCAGGACTGATCATTATATCCAAACAAACACTCATAACCCCCTCCCTTCCTGCTGATGCTCTTATATGACACTGATATATCAACACCATATTCTCCACTCCACTCAATCTCCCAGTAACAGCGTCCACACACACTCTCTCTATATAACACCTGACGCCAATAATCAAATCTGTCTGGATGATCAGGATACGGCTGCTCTGTGTCAGTGTAAGTAATCACTCTGTTCCTCTCAGACAGACTGAGGAGTGTATTCACTGTGTTCAGATCCAGAGTGAGCTGATGGGAATCTGATGGAGAGAAAACACATCAGAAACAGGAATTATGAATCTGTCTGATCTTTTAATGTATCCGAATTCTTCATGAATCAATGTTCAATGTATCATCAGTGTCTCAGTACAGCTGACCAAATATCCTGTGCAAATCATCATTTACATGATCAATTATAAAACTCTTCTATCATGATTTATTTCTCCTTCTACAGGAAGAACATGAACACATTCAGTGAGTTTTTCTGCTTGTTTTCTAGTGACTCACATTGTAGGAAGTCGTTCCTAGTCATGTTGGTGATAGTGACTGTGGAAATAAACAGACATGAACAGTGTGAAGAGAAATGACAAGATAAAATAAATTCATTTCTAAGACATGGATTTCATCCTCCGTCATGTGTATATAAACGCTTGTCCACGATGATGAATCCGTATTTCTGAATCATCAAGGGATATTTGTGGCCGTTCTGTAGTTGGATTTGATAGACTTGAATTTAATGTATTAATAACTGTGATTTAAAACTGGGATGCATTTAAGGAAATTTTTGTGAAAATAGACGTTTTATAAATCATAGAAACATTTCAGAAACGGTTGTACGTTCAGATTTCGGATCTTTCTACACACGTCTGTATAAACGAGGCGCAGGACTTTACCTCCGTCTGAGATCTTCTTGATCTCCTCTTTGCAGAAATCCTCCAGTTTGTCTCTCAGCTGACGGACAGATTCTCTCATGCCATCAAAAGAGGAGAGAGAACTGAAGGAAACGTCGGGTTCGTCTGTAGATTCAGGAGGTGCTGAGAGAGACTGGAAACTCTACAGAAAACAGAAATCAAAACTCATCATCTCCATTCAGCACAGAGGGTGGAGCTACAACAGTTTGTGTCCTTTTACCTCACACAGACATGCACTGGAAATGTCAATGTTTATGTTCAAACCGGAATCAGACAAAGATGGAGAGACTCGAGAAGAGGTGACAACATGTAGAAGCAACCGGACATTTCTGTATGGTTAGTTAATGAATTTATGTAGCTTGTGTGTAGTTATCTTCTGGTCATTGATTAGCATATTCTGTCATGATAATCTATAAATTGCGTTCCTGGGGGGCGGGGTTTATATACATTTTAGGGTTAGTGATGTCACTAACCAGGGAGGAATGTCGTGTAGTCCCTACCAGCCGTTTGTTGTAGTCCTTAAAAAACAATTTCTTTAAAAAGCAAATATCTCCCTTTGCTTTGAACTCTGAGCGTCATAACTTTGCAGATGTTGTTTATGCTCAAACAGCAACATTACACACTAAAGTCTCGGTTACATATGTAACCCTCGTTCCCTGAGAGAAGGAACGGAGACATCTCGTCGTGACCGCCGAATTGGGATCTCGCTCAGAGGACCGAACTACTTCGAGTGTAACTAAACGAGCCAATTTCACATTGGCATGCAATCATTGCATTCAGGTGCTCTGCCTCGTCAGCGCGGGTATAAATGAGCAGCTGGTGCATGATGCAATCAGTTTTTCGCTGAGAAGTTGAGCCGAGTTGGTGACCCAGGCCCCAGCGATGGTACAGCGCCCGTGGCGACGGGACGAGACGTCTCCGTTCCCTCTCTCAGGGAACGAGGGTTACATATGTAACCGAGACGTTCCCTATACGATTTGGGATCCTTACCAAAGCACCACGGGCGCTTGCTCAATCACTGCTGTTCCGAATAACCCCTTTATAGTGACAAATATTGGATAACGCTGGGAAAGCGTGCCCCCCTTCTTTTACAAAGGAGGGAACGCTGCGGAATCCACATCCTACTAGAGGTCTAGTGGAAGATACCGTATGGACTAACCTTGTGAGGGCTGTGCAATACTGAGTCCCTGAGTGGCTCTCACCATCCGGAGGATAACAACACTGGCAGGGATGGCAGGGCGGACTCTGCCAGGGGAGACACGGGCTTCATTAAGAGCTTGCCGTGGAACATGCATATGGAAACCTGCTGAAGGTCGCACACATGGGCATCCCGGCCTAGAGCTGGCTCTCGAGAATACATCAGTCGTAGGACTGGCACCGGACGCTCCACAACGTCCGGACGCCATAGGGATGATCGGAGGACTCACAGGGTCTCCTAAGAGGACTCTCTGGAGAATTCTAGAGCACTTGTGGGCGCAGCAAGCCGACACTAACCCGGGGCCCCCTCGTGTCTCTGACCGTTTGAGGCGAGAACATGGGAGGCGACTGGCTCCACACGAAGGCTATAAAACCTAGTGAACATGTTGGGTGTCGCCCAGCCGGCAGCTCTACAGATGTCTGTCAAGTCAAGTCAAGTCAAGTCAAGTCAAGTATATTTGTATAGCGCTTTTCACAATACAGATTGTATCAAAGCAGCTTCACAGTATTAAATTTAAATAATACAACAAGGTTTGTTTCTAGTGGAATTTATTGATAAAATCAAATTAGATATCCCCAGAATATCCCCAGCGAGGGGATATGTCAGCGAGGTGCCCTGTGCCAGAGCCCAGGAGGATGCAACACTTCTGGTAGATTGAGCTCGCAACCTGAGAAGACAGGGCACACCTTGTGCCTGGTAAGCCAAGGTGATGGCATCCACCTTCCAGTGGGCCATCCTCTGCTTGGAGACAGCCTTCCCCTTCTGCTGGCCTCCGAAACAGACAAAGAGCTGGTCTGAGGTCCTGAAGCTTTGTGTCCAGTCTATGTACACTCTGAGTGCTCGGACGGGACAAAGCAAAGCTTGGGCTGGGTCTGCCTCCTCCAGGGGCAGCGCTTGCAGTTTCACCACCTGGTCCCTGAAGGGAGTGGTAGGAACCTTGGGCACATATCTAGGCTGGGGGCTCAATACCACGTTGGTGTCATCCCGCCCGAATTCCAGGCACGATTCATCGACCGAAAATGCTTGCAGGTCCCCTACCCTCTTGATGGAGGCCAATGAAAGCAGAAGCAACGTCTTCATAGTTAGAAGCTTTAAGTCAACTGACTGCAAAGGCTCAAATGGGATGAGCTGAAGTGCTCTTAGTACCAGCGTAAGGTCCCAAGAGGGTATGGAGGGAGGTCGAGGAGGATTTAACCTTCTCGCCCCCCTGAGGAACCTGATGACCAGGTCATGCTTCCCAACCGATTTGCCCAGAATGGGGTCATGCTATGCAGATATTGCAGCAACATAAATTGAGGGTGGAGGGGGACAGCCTCCGCTCCAACCCTTGCTGCAGGAAGGAAAGCACGGCTCTGATCGAACATTTCCGGGGGTCTTCTTGGTGAGGAGAACACCACTCGATGAACAGGTTTCACTTCACCGCATAAGCTCGTCTCGTAGACGGTGCTCGGGCCGAAGTGATGGTGTTAAGTACCTCTTGGGGTAAGTCACCTAGAACCTCCGCGTCCCATCCAGGGGTCAGACATGGAGTTTCCAGAGGTCTGGGCGCGGGTGCCAGAGGGTGCACCGTCTCTGAGAAAGCAGGTCCTTCCTCAGAGGAATCAGCCAAGGAGGGGCTGTCGCGAGGAGCATTAGTTCTGGGAACCAGGTCCTGCTGGGCCAGTATGGAGCTACTAACAGGACCTGCTCCTCATCCTCCCTGACCTTGCACAATGTCTGTGCGAGAAGGCTCACTAGGGGAAACGCATATTTGCGCAGGCCCCGTGGCCAGCTGTGTGCCAGAGCATCTTTGCCGAGCGTTGCCTCGGTCACGGAATAGAACCACTGGCAGTGGGTGGTCTCCGGGGAAGCAAACAGGTCTACCTGTGCCTCTCCAAAATGACGCCAAATCAGCTGAACCACCTGGGGATGGAGTCTCCATTTTCCTGGAAGTGCTGCATGTGATAGCTCGTCGGCTATGGTGTTGAGTGCACCAGGAATGTGAATGGCACGAAGCGACCTCAGATGCGGCGAGAGCGCAGACCACCTTGATGGTTGATGTACGCAACAGTCATAGTTTTGTCTGTGCGGACCAGAACGTCTTTCCCTTGTAGGCACTGTTTGAGGCGGCTCAGAGCAAGACATACTGCTAGCAACTCTAGGCAGTTGACATGCCAATGCAGATGGCATCCAGACCCCTGAGACTGCATGCCCGTTGTACGTGGCACCCCAGCCGGTGGCAGAGGCATCTGTAAACACCACTGCATGTCGGGACACTTGTTTCAGGGGGACTCCTGCCTGCAGAAACAACGGGTCCGACCATGGGCTGAAGTGTTTGCGACACTCCGGAGTAACTTTGACCGGTAAGTGCCGCGTTGCCACGCCCGAAACTCGGCCATGGAGCCAGTGCTGAAGCGGTCTCATATGGAGAAGTCCGAGCGGTACTACTGCCGCTGCGGCCGCCATATGTCCCAGGAGCCTCTGAAAATGCTTCAGTGGAACCGCGGTTCTGCCCTTGAAAGTGTTCAGGCAGTTCAGCACCGACTGGACACGCTCGTCTGTGAGACCTGCTGTCTGTTCGACCGAGTTCAACTCCATACCAAGAAAAAAGATCCTCTGCACTGGCAAGAGTTTGCTCTTTTCCCGGTTGACCTGAAGACCCAGCTGGCTGAGCACCAGGTCCCTGTGTTCACACAGCTGAGCTCGGGACTGTGCTAGTATGAGCCAGTCATCGAGGTAGTTGAGGATGTGAACGCCCTGCTCTCTCAGAGGAACAAGGGCCGCCTCCGTGACTTTGGTGAAGACACGAGGCGACAGGGACTGCCCGAAGGGTAGGACCTTGTACTGGTATGCACGACCCTCGAACGCGAAACGCAGAAATGTTCTGTGTCGTGGGAGGATGGAGACATGGAAGTACGCGTTCTCCAGGTCGATCGCTGCAAATCAATCTTGGGGACGGATGCATTCGAAAATGTGTTTCTGCGTCAGCATTTTGAACGGTAGCTTGTGTAAGGCCCGATTCAAAATTCGCAGGTCCAAGATCGGCCGTAACCCACCGCCTTTCTTGAGTTTGAGTTTATTTTTTCACAATACCACTTCAAACATTACAATAATACAGCTGGGGGTACAAAAATCAATTGGGTAGAGTGAATGGGTCCCCCAAGGAAGCTAAAAAAGCTTATAGGTGGGGGCCCATAGTTTATGAAAAGGTAGTGATACAGACAAAGGTATACACACTTACCACCTGTAATCAGATGATAATTAGTAAATGCACGCAAAAGCTCACCTGGACATAAGTAACATTACATACACATACAATCATACACATACATCCCAGTAGTCCATGAAAAAAACAGTTTTATATTAGATATAGGTTAATATGAAATGATTTTTTAGTTGTCTTTTAAAGTTGGAGATAGAGGGCAACACCTTGAGGCCATCATCAATCATACAACACTCATACAACATACAACACTCATACTGGTGTGCACATGTCAGCGACATTTTCCTGATATAAGTGGTTTGATTCTCGTTGGATATGTGTGCTGGGGGCTGAAGATAGGAACCAGACTACTCAATCTAGAGTTCAGCCTGTTAACAATTTGAAACATTAACAGTAACTCAAAGCGGTGAAATAGAGGTAGGGTGGGAGAATTTATCTCTGACCAAAACAGAGCCCGAATGACTTTCTTTTGCAAGGATACAAGTTTTTTAAGATGACTTGTGAAGGTGTTGCATCATATCACATTACAGTAGTTAAGGTGTAGTTCAAAGAGAGTTTTGTACAACGTGAGAAGGGCATACAGAGGAAGGAAATGTCTTATCTTATAGAACAAGCCAACATACTTTGACAGCTTGTTTACAAGATGGTCAATATGACATTTAAAGTTGAGAGAGTCGTCAATGAGGACCCCCAGGAATTTAGTGGAATACTCTCTTTTTATCTCCTGCCCATTCATTTTAATCAGGCAGTGATCAGTGTTTTTAGATAAAAAAAATTTTGCTCGATTTGAATAAAATGAAATTTGTTTTGCCGACATTTAATGACAGTTTGTCACATTTAAACCAGGAGTCAACTTTAGTTAACTCTGAGTTTACTATATCTTGTAGAATAAGTGGGTTCCTGTGTGATGTAAACAAATTTGTGTCATCAGCAAAAATTATTTTATGAAATATTTTAGAGGAATTTATAAAATCATTTATATATAGAATAAATAAGAGTGGCCCTAAAATGGAGCCCTGGGGGACCCCAAAGATTATGGGCTTACAAGTAGAGTTATGATCATCAACATGGACATAATGTTCCCTCTCATATAGATAACTTCTGAACCATTCAAGTGTTAGACCTCTGATACCATAGTGATGCAATTTGTGCAATAAAATATCAAAGTCAATGGTATCAAAGGCTTTTGATAGGTCCAAGAAAATACCAACACCACATTTCCCCTCTTCAGTGCAGTCATTAATTTGTTCTATTAGGTCGTTCTATTATTGCCATACAGGTTGTGCTCTTTTTTCAAAAACCGTATTGAGAAGGAACAATAATATCTAGTTTATCAAGATAGCCACTGAGTCTATTGTATACTACCTTCTCCATTACTTTAGAGAAAACGGGTAGAATTGATATGGGCCGGTTATTGCTCATATCATTTATGTTGCCCGATTTAAAAATTGGAATTATCTTAGCAATTTTTGTCATTTTGGGTACAGTGCCAGTAAGTAAAGGGAGGTTGATGCAATAAGCCAGTGGCTCTACAATGACGTTCACAATGGCCTTCATGATCTTACTACATATTCCATCTACGCCAGCGGTGTATGAGCTCCTCAAGTCCAAAATAATCTTCAGGAGTTTAGTACTGTCTGTTGGTACCATGAAAAATTAATGAATGTAGCTACTAGAAAGAAAATGTTTGAAGGTGACACCCTGGGGTTGACTTATCTTTTTAGACAGAATTACACCTATACATGAATATCAGTCACGTGACCTCTTACGTCATCCGCTCTTTTTCCAGTTGATTGCCGCCATCCTGAGTACCTACCGAGTACTGTCTATGGTACTGACAAACCTATTATCTCAAGTCTTGTTAGAAAACAAACAAAAAAATAACTATTCTTGAAACATTATTTGAATTCTTTAAAAAAAATTATTGTATGGAATAGAATAGCTCCTGCAGCAGGTGCATTAGCACAACAGGTAGCATAAAGCTACATGACACAATTTAATTGATAAATATTACACTTTTACTTTTAACTCACTTTAAAACACCATCGAGTATTTGTATCATATTCCGGTCACGGTTTAAAATGGTTTCAAGTCAAAAAAATATTTTGAAATATGTTATATTTAACATTTTATATGAAGGTATGGCCTATCCTTACCTAGCATGCATACTGTAAACATTCTTTATTCATATGAAAATACCCCAATCGCACGAAAATCACACACAAATCACATATACTTCAAACCGTGCATTTATTAGCTTCTTGTTTCAGGTGAAGAGATGTTACTTTAGCTTTGTTATCACGGATGTCAGAATGTGGAAGTCATGCAGGACCGCAGGCAGAACAGAAGCGTGATTTTTTTTCCCCAAACCACTTCAGCGGAAATCCCGCCCTGCAGCTGATTCTAAAGTTTTCATTGGTCATATCAATCACTGTACTGATTGCCTACACCAAACACTGATTACCATTGGACTAATAGCCCTGGCGGATACTGTATTGCATGTATTTGAACACAAATAAACCGGAGAAGACGTGAATGAATGCTTTTTGAGTGATGATTTCTATTCAAAATAACGAACGTTACAGATTTATGTTATGTTACATTTATGTTATATTTATGTTACCGTGTTGTGAAAGCATAGCTAGCTAGTTCCTTTGCAACTGACATACCGATCTTGCCAAATCAGGTACTCAAGATGGCGGCAGACAAGTTTTAGAAGTGAGTGACGTCAGTGAGGAGACGTTGGTGACATCATCTGATATTCATGCATAGAGGCTAAATGATTATTAAAACTCTGTGCAAGATCAGCTTTGGTATTAACAAGGTCAGGTAGAGCAGTAGGTTTATGTCTTCTGCTGAGGACTTCATTTAACACATTAACATTACCTACCGGTCCTCACTGTCACCCTCAGATCTCCCAAGCTACGGCCCGAAGTAGCCCCCCGAGGAGGGTTAGATCGAAGCAGAGGCGGGGGGCTCCCATACCTTTGAGGAGTAAGAGCCGCGATCGGAGCTCCGAGATGGTCATGTCCCACAGTGAGAACATGACTCCTCCACGAACGCTGACATTGCATGCCGAAAGCCCAAGCATACAATGCAGCGCCCGTGACCATCACCTGTCGCCAGGGAACGACTGCATCCAGAAACGCATGGTGTGTTTGCCATTTTTGTACAAACGCACACACACCGTGAAGCTCTTTTAGAGAACTGCTCTCTTGTCTGTGCTGAAGCACGCAGGGAAAACGCCCATTCGCAACACCAACGAGTGTTACCCGCGGTGTGCTACCGTTACCAGCTGTTAAAACAGCTATTGTTTTAAAATGTGCTGGATCGGTTCAGTTCTTGTAGATCTTCTTTGTTGGCAGAAGCTCAACTCCGAAGCGAAAGACTGATTGCATCATGCACCAGCTGCTCATTTATACCCGCACTGATGAGGCAGAGCAGCTGAATGCAGTGATTGCATGCCAATGTGAAATTGACTTGTTTAGTTACACTCGAAGTAGATTGGTCCTCTGAGCGAGATCCCAAATCGTCGTTCACGACGAGACGTGGAGAGTGACCGAACGATAGGGAACTTGAGTAAAAAAAAAGTGAAATCATAATCAACCACCCCTTTAATGGTAAATTTCCCAGGGCTTTGTAAGTGTGTCTTTTTAAACAGAAGATGATCAGATGAGAGTCTGACTGATGATTATATGATAACACAACACTTGACTGAATCTGACTGAACTCCTGACAACATCTCAGTCAACGGCTCATTCTGCTCTCATGAAATGTTTCTCTGTCATAGCAGGATCTTGCTCAAGTCCACTATGATCCTGTTCTTCTAGATCTCTGTTACCTGCAGGAACTGGATGTGATCTTGTGTGTGTGAAAGCTGCTCCAGCTCAGCGTCTCTCCTCCTCAGATCATTGATCTCCTGCTCCAGTCGCTCCAGTCGTCCTTCAGCTCGACTCACTGCAGTCTTTTCCTGATCTCTGATCCGCTGTGTGACCTCAGAGCGGCTTCTCTCAATGGAGCGGATGATCTCAGTGAAGATCCTTTCACTGTCCTCCACTGCTGTCTGTGCAGAGCGCTGTTACACACACATCACAATCACACAGTGGCTTCAGCACGACTGACAGAGTCCAAACTGAGACGTCTCAAACTTCTCTTCTTCTCCAGACTCACCTTATGAGACTTCACAGCCTCTCTCAGATGCTGAAGATCTTTCTGTCTCTGCTGGATTCTCTGACGGATCTTCATCTGCGTCTCCTTCAGCTGTTTCTGGAGGACAAACCAATGACAGGGAATGACACATAAAACTACTGTCATACAAACATTAAAGTTACATGAATCCAGAGTTGGTGAAGTGGTTAAAGATCTTGCATGGTAAGTTTTTACTGTCTGGTTCAAACCACAGATTCATGGTTTCCTGAAATGAATGTCAGCAGTATTTCATCAGTGCCTAGTTTTATATCATTAGTATCATCATTTACTCTCCCTCATGTCACTCCAAACCTGTATGACTTTCTGTCTGTTGTGAGACACAACAGCCATTATTAAAAGTATTTAACGACGTTTTTATGGCCACAGACACTGGGGACGTGACCTTACTTCTACTATTAGATCTTACAGCAGCGTTTGACACAATTGACCACAATACTTTAATTTCACGCTTAGAAAATTATGTAGGTATTCGAGGTATTGTCTTAAATTGGATTAAGTCCTACTTCCAAAATAGAAGTTTTTCAGTGCAAATGGGAGAATGTACATCGAGCTTAGTGCCTTTATCACGCGGTATTCCCCAATGATCTATTTTAGCACCAGTCTTTTTTTCTCTTTATATGCTTCCTTTAGGTCAGATCATGAGTAAATATGACGTCTCTTTTCACTGCTACGCAGATGATACTCAGTTGTATCTACCCTTAAAACCAACTGTTCCTGCTGCTGTTGAAAGGCTGGCAGAGTGTCTTGGGGAGATTAAAAGGTGGATGTCTGCAATTTTTTTGTGTCTAAATGAATCAAAAACTGAAATGATTTTATTTGGTCCTTCAGAGTCCACTGACACATCTAAAATTAAATTGGGCACACTATCCCCTTACCTGAGGCATCAAGTAAAAAACTTTGGTATAATCTGCGATAGTGCACTGAAATTTGATAAACAGATAAATCAAGTAGTCAAAATGAGTTTTTTCCAGTTAAGATTAATCGCTAAAATTAAGTCCTTTGTAACACGGAAGGACCTGGAAAAGTTAGTTCATGCATTTATTTTCTCAAGATTGGACTATGGCAATGCATTGTATTATGGTATTCAACACAAAAGTTTAAACAGACTACAACTAGTCCAAAATGCGGCCGCAAGTTTACTGACAGGCACTCGGAAAAATGAGCATATTACCCCTGTATTAAGAGAATTACATTGGTTGCCGGTTTCCTATAGGATTCATTTTAAGATACTTTTATTTGTTTTTAAGGCCCTTCATGGTAGTGCTCCGACATATATAGCTGATCTAATCCAGGTGAATAAACCAAAGAGAGCACTGCACTCCGAGTCACTAAACCTCTTGGTAGTCCCGCGGACGTATAGGAAAATGAGAGGAGATCGCTCTTTTGCAGCCGCTGCTCCCAAGCTGTGGAATAGTTTACCTCCTTATATTAGAGAATGTTCCTCTCTTACAGAGTTCAAACGACATCTGAAAGCTTACTTTTTCACTCTGGCATTTGATCATTCATGAGTGCTGTGCTAATGGTGTAATAGGTAATTATTAATGCCGCTTAGATTATGAGGTTGTCTATGGCAATGTTTAGAACTTAAAGGGATAGTTCACTTTGAAATTAATTTTTGATATGTTTTAGCTTACCTCAAGGGCATCCAAGATGTAGGTGTCTTTTTTTCCGCAGTAGTTTCAATTTTGATATTTTTAGGTCAAACCGTTCTTGTCTGTCAGTCATATAATGCAGGTCTATGGTCACTGGCTCAAAACACAAGCACAGAGTCCAAATTAAAACAATTCCCCACGTCCAAATGAAACAATTCCCCATCATAAGTACACATTGATGGCCTAAGACACGAAACGAGCGGTTTGTGTGAGAAAACGAACAGTATTTATATCGTTGTTATCTCTTGAAAACAGCACACGTCCAAATGATCTGACGGCGCGGGCGGGTATAGATATATACATAGATGTCGCCTTGGCTACGGTTTCGTTCCAATGAACTGCAGTAGCGAAGGCGACATCTAGTGTATACATCTATACCCGCCCACGCTGTCAGATCATTTGGACGTGTGCTGTTTTCAAGAGATAACAACGATATAAATACTGTTCGTTTTCTCACACAGACCGCTCGTTTCGTGTCTTAGGCCATCAATGTGTACTTATGATGGGGAATTGTTTAATTTGGACGATGGGGAATTGTTTTAATTTGGACTCTGTGCTTGTGTTTTGAGACAGTGACCATAGACCTGCATTATATGACTGACAGACAAGAACGGTTTGACCTAAAAATATCAAAATTGAAACTACTGCGGAAACAAAGACACCTACATCTTGGATGCCCTTGAGGTAAGCTAAAACATATCAAAAATTAATTTCAAAGTGAACTATCCCTTTAAATGTGTTTTTATGATTGCTATCTTATTTTTTGTACAGCACTGTGGTCAACTTCTGTTGTATTATTGTGTGCTTTATAAATAAATTGAACATTGAACAACAGAAGATATTTAGAAGAATGTCTCAGCTGTTTACAGAGGCCAAATAAAATATGGTGACACGTCAATAACATCAAAACTCATTGGTTCTTTCATGTCACAGTCACATGACTAAACACCATGATGTCATGACACAAACACCAGTGAAGTTTGATGTTTTTGATGTCATATTTGATTTGGGCTCCACATACATGAGTTTATCAATGATTTGATTTGATTTGTGATTAAAATTTGGCTCTTCTAAAAGTATCATATTTTAAAGACTGCACTTATTTTGGAAATTATATACTTTAAAATAATATAATTGTGAAATAAGTGTGAACTGAACGTAATGTTTTCAGACACGACGTAATTGCATGTTAATTGCTATTAAATGAAAATGTATTATAGTTTAAATGTAAATATAAAACAATTAGATGACCTTAAGAGTGACTTTTTGACCCACTTAAGTAGAATTTAAATATGTAATTTCATAATTCTATTGACTTTAATTGATATTAAATATTATTCAAATGTACTTTAAAGTAAAACTTTTAATTTTACATTATAAAAAATTTATAAAGTGTACTTATGAAACAGTCATGAACATTTACTCTCTTTAAGTGCACTTAAGTGGCCTTTCATTTCATTAATATTATATTATCTGCAAGTACAGTTTTTTTTATTTAATTTTTTTTTTTATATACTTTTAATTTGAAGTACACTACAAGTGCATGTCAATACGTACTCATTTCTTTAACCACTAGTTGTCCAGATTACTTTTATGCTTTTTCTCCATTTTAGAGCTTGAAACTTTCACTTCATTGACTTACAATTTATAAACTAAAATAGACGAGACATTCTTCAAAATGTCATCTTTTATATTCCACAGAAGAAACTCAGTCAAACCGGTTTGGGACAACATGAGTAAATGAGTGAGTAAAGAAAGACATTTTCATTTCTGTGTGATCAGTCCCTCTCAGTTCATACCTGTTTCTCTGTCCTCTGTGCTGCAGTTGATACAGTGTTGTGGTTTTTATGTTCACTCTCCTTACACCACACACAGATGCACTGTTGATCAGTGATACAGAACATTTCTAGCTCTTTATCATGTTTACGGCAGATCATGTCCTGCAGTCGTCCAGTGGCATCAATCACTTTGTGTGGTTTACGAGAGTGAAATTCCTCATGACGGTCTAAATGAGTTTGACAGTAAGATTCCTGACACACCAGACAGGACTTGACGGCTTTGTATTTTCTCCCAGTACAGACGTCACACTCCACATCTCCAGCTCCAGCGTAACAGTCAGCAGGAAGTTTAGTCTTCTTCAGTTTCTCCACCAGTTCAGCCAGAATGGTGTTTTTAGCTAAAGCAGGTCTTGGACTGAAGGTCTGTCTGCACTGAGGGCAGCTGTAGACTCTCTTCTCATCCTCCTGATCCCAGCAGTCTGTAATACAGATCTTACAGTAACTGTGACCACAGTGGATAGTCACTGGATCCTTCAGGAGATCCAGACACACTGGACACATGAACTCATCCTGAGAAAATCTGGCTTCTGCCATTTTACTGCATGAATACAGAGAGACACAAACACACAACAGCTCAACAATACTTCAGAGTCTGTTTCTCTGAACTGAGGAGTTGAAATAGTTTCCTGCTTCTGTGTTTGAGTGACGTGTGTAAAACAGGAGTGTCTGTAAAGCAGCTTTCCCTCATTCCTGGTGAAGGAGAGTCACTTTACTGCTGTGTTTATGTGCCCTAGTGGAGTCAAAAATATTGTAAGTATACGAGTTCCAAGCACATGAATAAATCAATACCTTAAATTCTGCGTTATACAGTAGGGAGAGCGGGGTAAGTTGTCACACTGTTTATAACTCCAACATAGTCTCAAAAATCAAATAGCCACTTTGTGTGACTTCTTCTTCTATAGTCAACTTCCTGTTCACATGGTCAAGATCATAGATATCATATAATAAAGGCTAGATGTCTCGTGCGCGCTGCTAGCCAATGGAGGTCGCTCAATCGTAACATGGTGACATACTTTTAAATAACCATAACTTGCTCAATTTTCAACCGATTTTCAAACGGTTTGGTTTGTTATAAACGTCAGAGATGTAGTTATGACACTGCATACATATGAATAATTATAACATAAATGTTCAAGCATTCGGAATTATAGCCACGTTAATAACGTTTGTAAGAAACCAAACCGTTTGTAAATCCGTCAAGATTTCAGCGAGATAAGAGGATTTGTGTGCGTCCTGATCACTCACCTTAATTCACAGCTTGCCTGTGGCAAGATGGCCGCCGGTGATACCGGAAGTGACTCCACCTTAAGACATCTAGCCTTTATATGTATATCTATGGTCAAGATCACTCTAATCTGAGGTTCGCACAATTTTCTTATTTTTCTGCTTAAAAGGTAAAACATTGAATATAGCCTGTTTGGATGAGGGATGGATGTATGGATATCTATCTATACAGATGTACAAACAATATCAAACTATACAAATAAAATAGTACTGAATTATGTTACACACAAGTGTTACAACTACCCCTCTGTCTGTTATAATTAACCCCACACATGGGGTAAGTTGTAACATTTGCACTTCTGTCACTTTCAGTGCAACTGTACAAAAATGGTGGGTCCTAGAAAAAAACTTTAAGTGTTTGTTTGTAGCAGAGATGTGTATGTTGCTTGTGTAAAAAAAAAAAAAGATTAATTAAACTTATTAACTTACTCTAATTAATTATTTTTTTAATTATTTTTTTAATAATTGAGCCAAAACCAAAATGTGTTAGGTTGTGCCCCGCTCTGTATGTTGTTTGTTTTTAGTAGTTTATTAATTTGAGCAAAATATAAAAATGGCCCATACTTTTCTTAAGAGGTAAACCTGCACCTCCAGTATGTTTTCTCAGTCCCAAGGCCTTCTATAAACATAGGTGTCTAAATGTGAAATAAATAAATACATAAAAATAGCCTTATAAAACATCTAATATAACCTTTTATATTCATATCTAGTTGGTAGAAATATAAAATAAAATTAGGTAACACTAATTTTAGGTAATTAAACAAATTAGGTAATTCTGGCCCAGTTCTGGATGGGTATCCGGCCCAAAACTGGCACAACACACTGAAAACGGACACAAACAATTTCCTCTGGCCCAGATGTGGCCCACACCCTGTAAAATGACTCTTAAAATGAATTCAGTTCAGTGTTGATTCAGTTCTGTTCAATAACTGTATAAAGTATATCAATTATAAAAAGGATGTGCTGCGAATGTGAATGAACGAATACAAGTTTGTGTCTGTCATTGTATTTCTGTGAAAGGCATTTTAACATTTGTAACTACTTGTCTGCAGCTTCATATTCAGAATACAGGTTTGTGACTGTTGTTAGCGAAGGCAAATCTCAACATTCAACTTCAGATTTTTATTTTACAGGTTTTCACATTGGAGCTGAGAGTAAACTAGTGTACGAGTACAAATATTTATTGTACAAGTTTTCAAATTCACATCTACATGCTCTCCAGTTTTGCTAGTCCTTTACCTTCATAAGATCACGCCAGCGTTGGTGAGAGGGGAGTTGAAGCTGGCCGTTGGGTCTGTGCGGAGGACTGGTCTGGTTCTCGTGGATCTGATCCGATGACTGTGCCGAGGACTGTTGTGTCAACGAGGTCTTCACGGCGTTTGTTTCTAGGTCTCGTCTAGTTGTGATGTTCTCATCTGACATTCAGGGCTGTTGTGGTCATCTTAGGGTGCAGGTCCACCATCTGGTCTGGATATGGACTAGATCTGGCTGACTGCAGTAACCTTCAATAAGAATGAGACAGAGACTAATATTAGCGTAGATTACATTCTTCTTTGATGTAACAAGTACATTCGGTGTTATGGGAAGTGTTAAAGGTTTTGGTTGACCTAATTTATGCAGCCTAACAATACTTTAAGGGATTTGAATTATAGAAATGTGATAGTGTGTTATGTTTATGCTAGGTTAAAGAGGTGTGTTTTTAATATAGATTTAAACTGACAGAGTGTGTCTGCCTCCTGATCAACACTAGGAAGACTTATCTTGTGTCGGCCCCTCGATCTGCTGCCAGTTCATGATCCCCCGATCTCCATTTCAGCAGCATTAGCCGTGAGGGTTTCTCTGAACTGCATCTTTTAAATCAAGGAATACCTATTGTGGGGTCATTATTAAATCTTAAGCATTAGTTTTTTAAGTGCATAGGTTTGATAAATGTTGTTGCCCGAGTTTACAATAACACTTTACAATAAGGTCTGATATGTTAACATTAGTTAATGTGTTAACTAACATTAACAATGGTTTATTACAGTATTTATTCATCTTTGTTAACATTAGTTTATAAAAATACAAATGTTCATTATGCGTTCTGGTAACACTTTAGAATACTGTTCCTTCATTAATGAATAACTACACAGGAACAAATGAGTAATGCACTATTAACATTGTAGTAACTACTATTAACTAACAAGAAACTCTGATTAACGAATTAGTAAGTCATAGCGTTCAGTCGAATGTGGTAGTTCACTATTAGCTAATCAATAACTACTATTTTTCATACCTCACTGAGGACTACTAAGAACTACTACAAGTTCATAATTAATATTAATAATGCATAATATATAATAAGGTAATGGTAACTCATTAGTAATTAATCAAGTGTTACTACATCCTTCTAAAGGAACTACTAATTATT
Source organism: Scardinius erythrophthalmus (assembly GCF_964197995.2). Taxonomy (NCBI): domain Eukaryota; kingdom Metazoa; phylum Chordata; class Actinopteri; order Cypriniformes; family Leuciscidae; genus Scardinius; species Scardinius erythrophthalmus. Next base: position 61,823,157 of record NC_138221.1, on the reverse strand, counting down.
TGGATCAGTATTCTAAAGTGAAGATCATGGGAACACACTAGTAATGACTAAAGTGTTACCAAATCCATCAGAAGGAATTACTATTCAAAATCTTACAAAAATCTCAAAAGCTTACAATAACTTCAGTCAATATTAGGTAGTTATCATGTTTTTCACTTTAGAATACTGATCCAAATAATTAGTAGTTCCTTTAGAATGATGTAGTAATACTTGAGTCATTACTAGTGGGTTACCGTTACCTTTTATTATAAATTATGCATTATTCATGTTAATTATGAACCTGTAGATAGTAGTTCTCTGGGAGGTATGAAAAAAATAGTAGTTACTGATTAGCTAATAATGTACTACATTCATCTGAGCGCTATTACTTACTAATTTGTTAATCAGAGTTTCTTGTTAGTTATTAGTAGTTACTAGAATGTTAATAATGCGTTACTCTATTGTTCCTGTGTAATTATTCATTAATGAAGGAACAGTATTCTAAAGTGTTACCTGTGTTCTTGTTAGTTCACAGTGCATTAACTAATGTAAAAAAATACAACCTTTGATTTCAATAATGTATTAGTGAAAGTCAAAATGAAAATGAACTAAGATGAATAAATTCTGAAGTATTCTGCATTCTAAGTCGATGTTAACTAATGTTGTTAACTTAATATTAACAAATGAAACCTTTTGGTATCAGATTCCAAACAGTGCGTTCAGATGAAACTTCAGTTCATGTTCGCTTATAATCATAGTAACATCCCCACTGCAGTAAAATGTGAAGTACTATCATTTTAATCACATTATAGTGATATTATACGCTTTATTATTTTTCTCTCACTCTAAAGTGCACCTGCTCTAAAGCAGATTACATAACATTCAAGAACACAAAGACGTGCCAAAGACACTGAATTAATAAGCTGCACTTATCTATAACGCTTCTCCGTTTCAGAGCTCCCCACAGGAGTGTTGCAACAAAATAAATCCTCCTACTCCTGAGAAACGGATGTCAATCTCTTGCATCATTCAGTCAAGGCAAGGGTAGTACAATGTACACATGTTGTCATGTGAAGAACTGATTTCTGAGGTTGTCCTATATGCTGTTTCTACCACATAATCATCAAGCCTCTTCTGTTTCCGTCTAAAACCTGCAGAAGGTTCTGGAATGTTATTTACCTCACACAAGGCCTTTGTTTTGAACATAACTCTGTAGCAATCTGAGCTGAGCGTTGTTCTTTAAGCGTTGTTGTCGCTGTTTTGTATTGAACTGCTTGTCCCAGGTCTACGGTTTCCCTCTGCAGGAATTTGTGGAGGCCTTCAGTGATGGATAGATGTCTATGAAACATCATGTAGACAGTGTTAAAGCTGCTGAGTTTGGACCGGAGGCCTACAGCCATTGGTGTTGACTTTTTGTCAAGACATTGCAGAATAGCACAGAAATGGTCAATTACAGCACTCACAGACTTCACCTGACATGCCCAACGTGTTGTTGACAGCTGTACCAGCTCAGATGATTGTAGTCCAAGCTGTTTTTGAACATCAGTAAACTTTTGGTGATTAACTAGAGATGCACTGAAAAATGAATAAAGGCTCTCCAGTAAATCACAAAAAGTTGGTGGCTTCTGGTATTGCCTTGCATGCATGGCACAGCACAAGATTTAATTCATGTGCATAGCAGTGAAGGTACGCTGCTTCTGGATGACGTTCTCTGAAACGGGCCTGTATGCCCCTCACAGCTCCTCTCATGACTGCAGCCCCGTCATATGCTTGTGCAACACACAGAAGATGGTCAATTTTATGTAATTTCAATGTTTGCTCTATTGCACCAGTGAGGGATTGTGCATCAAAACCAAACAGTTTGCTGAAACCAACAACATTTTCCTTGATTCTGCCCTCAGACGTAACGTAACGCACACATACTGCCAGTTGTTCAGAGTGCCTGTCCCATGCCTCATCTGCCATCAGAGCATACATCGTTGAATTTCTCATTTCTTTTATGATGCTTTCTGTGACCTCTTCTGAAATACATGCAATCATTTCATTTTGCGATGAGTGAGACAGGTAGGTAGCATGGGATGGAGCATTGCACTGCTGTAGAAATGGGTCAAACTGTGTGAGAAGTTTCATGCACTCAAGGAAGTTTCCCTGATTTTGTCTCTGGCTCTGTTCATCATGTCCACCGATTGCAATCCCCTGCTTCCCCAGAAATGACGTCACAGCAACAACATGATGAAGGTATTCACGTCTCTCAGTTATTTCTCCTACACTGGCTCTATGAAGCTGTTCTGTAATATCTCCATGTGTTTGAGCTGTTTTGTAGCTCTTCCAGCATGTCATGGAAGCCTTACGAAGGCTACTTTGTTCATGCTCTCTGAATGATTCTAAAGCCCTTTTCCAGTTGGAGAAACCTGCACTTGTTAATGTGTCTTTGCTGTTTCGGATATGATGCTTCCCAAAGAGACGACAAGAAAAGCAGAATGCAGAATTTCTGGATACGGAATACTCAAGCCACTGAAATTCATCTGGCCAAGTCTTATTAAAAGCGCTCTGCTGTGTTCCAGATTGGGTAAAGGGAAACTGCTGAAGCTTCACGTGTTTTGGGCCTGTCTGTATGTCTGCAGTGTTCCTAGATCATCCCTTTCACCTTCTAAAGCCTCTTCTTTCCTTGCTGACTCATCTGAGACATGGTCAAATAGCAAGCTCAGCTCTATTATTGTTTTAATAAATAGCTTTCACTTAACAACATGATTTTTGTGAGAATAGATTTTAAAAAAAAAGGTGAATAAAGAATCTCTAAAAAAAAAAAAAAAAAATTGTTAAAATCTTCACCCATTCTTCATGCACGTTACATTTTATAGTCTACCTTATTCTTACTTCATACATACACTCATATTATGTACATAACACTGTAATAAGGAGTCCACTGAAGGCAAGTTGTGAATAGTTTATTGTAAACAAAACAAGAAACAAAAACATGACTTGGCATGAAAACAATAACTGTGGCATGAATATGAACTTACTCAACAGCGGTTTACAGGAAACAATACTTGAAGAAGTCTTCTTCGTCGTCGTCGTCGTCTTCTTCTTCTTCTTCTTCTTCTTCTTCTTCTTCTTCTTCTTTAAAATGTATTGGTGGTTGGCATCATAGGACCAAGACACATGGCAAACAAGAGGGCTTAAATACACACAAGACTAATGACTAGACAAAGGACACCTGTGAACAATGAAACAATGAACCGATGACATGACAGCATGACACAGACAAGGGAACGCATGGCAGGATCACATGACTTACAAGGGTCACATGACAGACAAGGAAACAAGACATGACACAGAAACATGACAAGAACAAACCCAAAATCGTGACAAATACACACACAACACTTATAATTATAAACGCAGAGCTCTATACACTTATATTTTTGAATGAGCACTTGTACATGCATTTACACAGCACTTACAAATTGCATAAATAATCTTATGAGGCTATGTGTCAAATATAAAATTTGGAATACAGAAATATGAAATGATGAATAAATTAGAATGGTACTTTGCCACTAGGTGGCGGCACTGCCACTGCCTTAATGAGTGAGTCGGTCAGTCATTTATTTAATCAATTCGTTCGAAACAGATGATTCATTCAGAAAAACAGTAAGAAACTGTTTTTATGAATGGGTCAGTGAATCATTTACTCAAGCAAATACATTCAGTAAACACCGCTGTGTGTTATTGCATCTTTCTTTTGAAAGATTAGTGAATCAAATCAGAAAGAATTGCCTGTATATACTAGATAGCCTAACTATGGCGCCGAAAGCATACCGTTAGTCCAACTCCAATGATTCGATAACTTATCACTCATTCAACAATACGAATTGACTGACAAAATTTTAGCAAACAAAATGGAATATAACTAAATATCATATCATTAGCCAAGATAACAGTGCACTGGATACAGTTAGGCAGTTTTTCTAATAACAAAATACACAATCATCCTAAAAAGAGACCGTAGACCTTCTCATCAACACTCCATAGGCTACCTCCGCGACCGAATGAGGATTCTGACGTTACGTAATTATCATCGCAAACATCTGAATATTAAAAAAAACTAGAACAACAAATGAATTAAATTATTTTTTTTTATTTTTTAGCTGAATGATTCCTCTCGAAAACGATGGTCTGCGTCTGCAGGATCTTCCTCAGGATTTAAAGGGTAACTAAACTCCTGGTCAGAGCCTGACTCCACCCACTGGCAATATTTGAAAAATGCTGGAAAAGTTTGTTGACCCCAGAGGATTAACTTTAGCCTAACCATAAATTGTGATTAAAATATATATGATCACTCACATCAAGACGCCGCTGCGGTGCAGGAGGAGCAGCGTTTGGCACTGCGTCGCTTTTCAGCGCGAGCTGTGTGGAGAAGCCCATTTCTACTCTATCCTGATCGTTTTCAATACTCGCAATTCCAACTCCTGACTCGCTACAGGATGAATCAAACAAGATGTTTTTTATACTGCCATGGGCGTGGTGAGCTGGAACCTGCTTACATCACGTAGTACCACAAACATCCAATAGGAAAATTCACCTGCAGTAGCCACCGTTCAACCTGAAGAGGGCAGCACTCAGACGTTTTTACATCGTAAATTGTAGAATTAAAACACTTTATACCCAAATGTCAAAAAAGTTACTTGAATCAATGAAAAGCACTTATAAAGCCCCATTCTTACAGATCATTAACTAAAAAAAGTTGGTTTAGGGTTTAGTTACTTTTTAAATGAACCAAAACCTTTTTTCTGGCGGCTGAGTTCCTTAATTCTAGTAGTGGCCCCCTTGTGACAAAACGAATTTGGGCCGAAAGCATTAGTGCCTGGGTGCTAATAATGTATTGCAAGAAACCATATTTCAATGTATTGTTTTATCAATTATTTGTCCCACCTCAACGAGAGTGTGGAGCAAGCACTGATATATCCTTTTGGAATTGGGCTTTATTTCTTTATTCTTATTTTTTTTTAGCGCAATTTTCCACCGGACAAAATTGTGCTTGTTAACTCATGATTTCTGTTCTGTGCGTCTGTGCGCACCAATCTTGCACTTCTATCTACTCCTCAACCAGACCACCTAGAGACTTCGGGTTTTCGGCATTATGTTAAGGAAGGTCTAATCTCGGGAACGCACAAAAAAAATCCAGGAAAAGATTTTGGATTTCCTGGAAATTCCAGAAAAAATTCCGTCAGAAAGTTGATTTGAATTTCAAGAGAAAGTTATATTCTCGAGCAACTTATTTTCTCTTTCATTTACTATCTCTTAGTGTTGTGATCCCATGAGGTGAGAAAATTGCACTAAAACACTCACTGAGTTTTTATTACTTGTTTTTAAATAAATTATTTTAAACATCTTTTGATGTCTTATCGTATGCCTGATTTGCTGATGATTAAAATTTTTGACTGATATCAACAGCACTAATGAACATGCACTGCTGTCAAACACATCTTATGATACTTTAGAGACAAATGAACAACAAGCACACCCGTAACAAAATCTTTTAATTGAAAGGCAACACAATGAGGGTTTATGCAAACTAATTCTAATTAGCCTGGGTGCCAGCCCAAACCCCGCCCACAACATTTTTTGGTCGGGAAGTTCGGTCTGGACTCGATCCGTTGAGGAGTAATTATGCTTGGCTCCCAGAAGGCCGAGCCAATCAAATTGCCAGGGTGGGCTTTAATCGATGATGGACAGATGATCTACAGTTACGTAATCACCCACGTCACCAAAGAGCGCTTGGGTTGAATTGGTTTTCAACAAAGATGACTGCAGCAGGAGAATTGAGATGTTTAGATTTCGCTATCGCATCTGTTATAAAAGAAATCAACAGCGCATTAATTTTAAAAGACGAACAGAGAACCGCTCTTTCGCGTTCTTGTACCGGTTGGAGTTGAAGGATTGGGGCAAAACTTCTTCAGAGCCCTGGGCATCTTGGAAGGGGTAGCTCACAATCTCTTTTCTCTGAAGCCTCAGATGAACAGCTTCTTCAGCCTGGTCTCTCTCGTCGTCTTTCCATTTTTTAAAATCAGTCAAGTCGCGTTGCAACCGTGTTATAAAGTTGAGACAGGGCCGACAAATGCGAGAAGATTTATTTTCTTTATTGTCGAGATCTAATCCTAAACGGAGAACTTGTTCGTATATACATACACCTTTTGTATTTCTCTCAAAAATGCTGTTCGTGCTTGTAAGTACTATTATTTTATTTTTACAACAATGGCAAAGATCATTTCTACCAGAAAGACTCGGGAGAATTAATACTGTGACAGTGAACATTTATTTAAGAGCTCAGCAAACAATCAAATTCTTTGGTGTAGGCCCCGTCCGTAACTCGCATTCCGAGGGTACGGAATCTGCATATCCTGCCTGAAGACGAAGGCAGGGGCGCAGCTCACCCCCATGCGAAGTAAGGAAGGGGGCCATCTGGTGGTGGTGGGGTGGAAGGAGGAGAGGACATCCTGGCGTCTTCAGGGTAGAGGGGAGAGCCCGTCTGGAGGTGATGGGGAGGATGGAGGGGAGGACCCAGCATAGAAATGTTAGGGAGATGAAGGAAAAGTCCCGTCTTGGTGGTGGATGGGGAGGATGGAGGTGGTTGAAGCGACAGCATCTGCGAACTCAGACATGTGTAAGTACTACCCTTTTATACTGGCTATTAGGATATGATTGGATAGATGAGAAGGTAATACATGACATGAACGATTGAGTCTTCCTGGCAGAACTTGCGCTAGGCTTCATTTACACTCATTACTTTACTACTTCTTCCAGCCTGCGTGCAGTTGAGCTCTGTTGACAACTATGCGTTGCTCTGATTGGTTGTAGGTCTATCCAATTGAGTGCAGAGGTTTTTTTCTTTTCCTGGTTCGGTTAAGACACGCCTCATAATCAAAGCCCTATTGAGCAGTATCAGACTCACATTGTGCCTAGAATATGAGTATGACGAATATGAATATGATCAGGCTACATTCTAATATGTTCTGGCACTAATATTGTCTGTTCTGGGCCACTGCTGCAACATTACATCCGATAGAAACTCAGATCTCAGAAAGGATCTAATCCTTGTAGTTTTCCCCTCTGTCCACATCCCCTGTATTTCACAGTCTTTGTAGAGAGAATTGCATTGGATGCAACAGGAGATTAGATACGGAGCTCTGCAGGTCCTTCGATGCTCCTCTGAAAATGTGTTCCAGTTTACCACTCCTGATGACAAAAGAAGAGAAGCGTTCATGTGTAAAATATGTTCAGATTTGTTATTTATATTTTAAGTGTCAGTGTTTCCTCAGTATTCATTTTAGTAGTGGTGTGCCACCACAGCAAGAAAAATGTGAAATTAAAAGAAACAATTATTTAAAACAAACCATTAGTCCATTGTAGAAGTAATTATTATATTATGATGATTAAAATAATATTAGCACTAGAACCTGGACTTGAATCATAACTTAAGCCCAAACATGGACAGATAAAGGACAAATGAGGAATCGTCACTCAAAAGCTCCACAGCTGCACAAAAATCAAAGAGGAAACTGTCATAAACTGGTATAGAAAACACTAAATTAGGCAAAATCTATGCATTTACATCTAGGTGACATCTAACCCATGCATTTACATTTTAATAATGGCAAGTGACCACTCCAGGGTGATCTACTACTGTGTTGTGTTGCTGGCATCTGTGGGACATTCAAATGGACACAGATTGACAAGCTCAAACGCTTTGCTCTGCCCTCGCTGCAATGTAAAAAGCGGCAATATGACTTATACACTTCGATTTAAACGGTTATCGCTGGAAAATATTCTAACCGTTGTCTCTATACGAGCTGCCATCTTGCCGACAACATCTCATTTTGAGTTTGACATATCGTGTGGTTCTGTGTGATTTGGACAACTTCAAGTTACGCCCTTCTCTTGCAGTCCGCAGACAGACCCATCTCCATGATTCACTCACCCTCAGTCATCCTAGGTGTGTGTGACATTCTACTTTCAGACAAATACAACCGTAGTTCCTATAGCTTTATAATGGCAGTGAATGGCTGTTTCTGTTTTAAAGTCCATATAAGTTATCTATCCATGATAAAGTGCTCCACACGGCTCTGCTATGATTAATAAAGGCCTTCTGAAGCAAAGCGATGCGTTCATATATGAAAAATATATTTGGATGAACTGACCCTTTAACTAGCAGAATTTGTTTAGATTCAGTCTATTTGCAAATATGAATTGTGAATGATTCATCATTTTTTAATTATCACACACACACTGTTAAAACTGTTTATAGTAAATTTATGAATAGCCTATAATGTTTATGTATATGTTTATGTATGGTGTGCCTTTAGACAATGAAAGCTCTGATTCAATGATTCTTTTGCACCGTCACTCAAAAGTAGTCACTGATACATTTCTCCATATCTGGAAAGAACTATTTTACATCAACAACTTTATCAAACGTTGTGAAAGTCATTTATTTCTTGTAAAGAGTTCATGATTTCCATCCCTTGTGACCCAATATCTGAAATCTCAGAAAGTGCTTCTTCATCCCTCATCTTCTGCATCACAATCTTCCTCACATTTTGAACTGATTGTTTTCCAGCACTATTTTCTCCACTACTAATGTCATTTTCCACATCTTCACTCCTTACATTGTTCACAACCATTTCTGTTATTTCATTATTCAAAACCACACTATCCTCAATCTGTTCATTTTGTTTGTGTTTAATAATTTCAAATGAAAGGTACTTTTAATAGTAATATTAAAATGATGATGTCACTACAATAAAAACTAAATGAATATGATTTCCATCAATACAATTATAGCTTGATAAACACACACACACACACATTTTTACTGTCTCTATAAATGATTTAATACACACATTTATTCTGTTATTTCTGTGACAGAAGTTAATCTACAGGGTGGGCCATTATATATGTTCAGGTGCAAAGAAAATTCAAATAAGAGTCTCTGTATCTCACCGTTATGATTTATCGTGCAGCTCAAAGCATTCTGGGTAAAATCTCTCTACAATCTGTTCTGAAACATCAACACAGTTTCACTGATGATCCAGACCAACAAACCCCAAACCCAGGATAGAGCGTCTGAGTGAATGTGGTCTGGACTGTGTGGATGAGGCTCATTGTGTCAGAGACGCTGTAGAAGGACAGAGTTCCTGCACTGTGATCCACATACACTCCTATTCTTCTGCGGATGGACTTTACAGGGAGATCAGTGTGTATGTTATTGTGTATGAATGTGTAACTGTAGGAAGAGCAGTTCAAACTCCAGGACTGATCATTTAATCCAAATGCACACTCATAACCCGATCCCTTCCGGCTGATGCTCTTATATGACACTGATATATCAACACCATTATCTCCAGTCCACTCAATCTCCCAGTAACAGCGTCCACACACACTCTCTCTACACAACACCTGATAATAATTATCAAATCTGTCTGGATGATCAGGATACGGCTGCTCTGTGTCAGTGTCAGTGTCAGTAATCACTCTGTTCCTCTCAGACAGACTGAGGCGTTTATTCACTGTGTTCAGATCCAGAGTGAGCTGATGGGAATCTGATGGAGAGAAAACACATCAGAAACAGGAATTATGAATCTGTCTGATCTTTTAATGTATCTGAACTCTTCATGAATCAATGTTCAGTGTATCATCAGTGTCTCAGTACAGCTGACCAAATATCCTGTGCAAATCATCATTTACATGATCAATTATAAAACTCTTCTATCATGATTTATTTCTCCTTCTACAGGAAGAACATGAACACATTCAGTGAGTTTTTCTGCTTGTTTTCTAGTGACTCACATTGTAGGAAGTCGTTCCTGGTCTTGGGATTCATGTTGGTGAAAGTGACTGTGGAAATAAACAGACATGACCAGAGTGAAGAGAAATGACAAGATAAAATACATTAATTTCTAAGATATTTATAATATGATGCTCTATAATATTAGATGATGGACTCATTTCTGAGAGCAGATTAATAATCTCCAGGGGCTTCATTTATAAAACACACACATCGGATTGATCCTAAATTCCATAGATTTCATCCTCCGTCATGTGTGTATAAACGCTTGTCCACGATGATGAGTCCGTATTTCTGAACCATCAAGAGATATTTGTGGCCATTCTGTAGGAGGATTTGATGGACTTGTTCACATTGCACTTGAATTTAAGACGAATTGTGATTTTTTATTATAACTGTTGAGTTAATTGAATTATTAACTGGGATGACATTTTTGTGCAAATGGACGTTTTATAAATCATAGGAACATTTATAGGAAACGGTTATACGTTCAGATTTGGAATCTTTCTCCACACGTCTGTATAAACGAGGCGCAGGACTTTACCTCCGTCTGAGATCTTCTTGATCTCCTCTTTGCAGAAATCCTCCAGTTTGTCTCTCAGCTGACGGACAGATTCTCTCACGCCATCAAAAGAGGAGAGAGAACTGAAGGAAACGTCGGGTTCGTCTGTAGATTCAGGAGGTGCTGAGAGAGACTGGAAACTCTACAGAAAACAGAAATCAAAACTCATCATCTCCACACTTCAGCCAATAACCTGCACTATATCAGATCTGAGCGGCTCTTGTTGACTTGACTTCTCTTCAGTGACTCGCTTCAATCCAGCACTTTCACACAATCAGCACATTCTTCTCATATTCATCATTTAATGCTACAAACTCTAGTATTTGACACTTAAAGGTGCTGTATGTAACTTTTTTTATAAAATGAATCCTTTTTTTATTGCCCGTCTGTGAAGGGGTTGTAATCACACATTACAATGATCCACTTTTCGCGTTTTGCTATTACCTCTGAAGACCAGTATTCCTATTTTTATGTGAAGTCTCCGGGTCGGATTTTCTGCGAAATCCACCGGATGTGACGTGCATGCGCGCTCCCGAGCCTCTCCGTTTTATATATAGTCTATTGCGACGGCACTGCAGCTAACGACATGGAGTCTGATAACACCAAAAAACGACCTGCCTCCAGCACAACACAGACTCCAACACAAACTAAAAAAAAAAAAAATTATCTGCTGAAGCTCGTCAGGCCAAACGTCAATCGGATCGACACAGGACGAAAACACGGATCAACATTGGCAGAGCGTTTGAATTATGGAGAGATCTCCGCTTTGTTTTAGGTATAAAAACAGACCCTGAGTTGGCTTTCATCCTTTTGGACAGGTAAGCTAATAATACTTAAAAGCATGTAAAATATATTGTGATTTTGTGCTTTAGTTGGCTCAAGTTAGACATCATTAGTTCGCCAGCTAACGCCGACCATTTGCTAACGTTATCTGATGTGAAAGACTACAGTTGTAACTTTATTGCTTTTCACGAGCATGAACGCTGTTGTTGCAATCTGAAACATCACCGCTAGAGGCCGCTGGATCCTACATACAGCACCTTTAATAATAATACAATTTATATATATATATATATATATATATATATATATACTTAAGAGCAGATTGAATGTAAAATTATAATTAAAATAATTATTTTTAATTAAATTAATGTCTTATAGTCAAAATGTATATTAAATGCAATTAGCTAATATTTAGAGAGCTTTTTGACCAACTTAAGTAGGATTTAAGTATCTGTACATGTAAATTCAGAATTATTTCTATTGTCTTTGAAATATGGTTAAAGTTACTGCTGAATGAACTGGCACACATTTATGATAAACTAAAATATACTCAATGTAATTTCTATTGAAATTTGTTTGTTTAATTTTATCAACATTATCAATATTATCAACTTTGAAGATCACCTGACCCAATATTGGTGGCAATTACTGAAATTATTTTAGTAGAAATAAAACATTTCATTAAAAGAGGATGAAAAAATCTAGTTGGCTGGATATTGATACCATCAAGTTCACTGATTTCATCAAGACAGAAGAAACCAGAAGGAAAAATGAGTTAATATTTAATGGTAAATTTCCCAGGGCTTTGTAAGTGTGTCTCTTTAAACAGAAGATGATCCGATGAGAGTCTGACTGATGATTATATGATAACACAACACTTGACTGAATCTGACTGAACTCCTGACAACATCTCAGTCAACGGCTCATTCTGCTCTCATGAAATGTTTCTCTGTCATAGCAGGATCTTGCTCAAGTCCACTATGATCCTGTTATTCTAGATCTCTGTTACCTGCAGGAACTGGATGTGATCTTGTGTGTGTGAAAGCTGCTCCAGCTCAGCGTCTCTCCTCCTCAGATCATTGATCTCCTGCTCCAGTCGCTCCAGTCGTCCTTCAGCTCGACTCACTGCAGTCTTTTCCTGATCTCTGATCCGCTGTGTGACCTCAGAGCGGCTTCTCTCAATGGAGCGGATGATCTCAGTGAAGATCCTCTCACTGTCCTCCACTGCTGTCTGTGCAGAGCGCTGTTACACACACATCACAATCACACAGTGGCTTCAGCACGACTGACAGAGTCCAAACTGAGACGTCTCAAACTTCTCTTCTTCTCCAGACTCACCTTATGAGACTTCACAGCCTCTCTCAGATGCTGAAGATCTTTCTGTCTCTGCTGGATTCTCTGACGGATCTTCATCTGCGTCTCCTTCAGCTGTTTCTGGAGGACAAACCAATGACAGGGAATGACACATAAAACTACTGTCATACAAACATTAAAGTTACATGAATCCAGAGTTGGTGAAGTGGTTAAAGATCTTGCATGGTCAGTTTTTACTGTCTGGTTCAAACCACAGATTCCTGGTTTCCTGAAATGAATGTCAGCAGTATTTCATCAGTGCCTAGTTTTATATCATTAGTATCATCATTTACTCTCCCTCATGTCGCTCCAAACCTGTATGACTTTCTGTCTATTGTGAGACACAACAGAAGATATTTAGAAGAATGTCTCAGCTGTTTACAGAGGCCAAATAAAATATGGTGACGCGTCAATAACATCAAACCTCATTGGTTCTTTCATGTCACAGTCACATGACTAAACACCATGATGTCATGACACAAACACCAGTGAAGTTTGATGTTTTTGATGTCATCATATTTGATTTGGGCTCCATACATGAGTTTATTAATTATTTGATTTGATTTGTGATAAAAAATTTGGCTCTTTTAAAAGTAGCATATTTTAAAGACTGCACTTATTTTGGAAATTATACACTTTAAAAGAATATAATTGTGAAATAAGTGTGAACTAAACGTAATGTTTTCAGAAACGTAATTGCATGTTAATTGCAATTAAATGAAAATGTATTATAGTTTAAATGTAAAGCAATTAGCTGAACTTAAGAGTGACAATTTATATATATATATATATATATATATATATATATATATATATATATATATATATATATATATATATAAATTACAGAAACGTCTGTCAGTCTGTGTGTCTGTGTGTCTGTTATTCGCATATCTCTCGAACCGTTAGTCCGATGGATTTCAAACCTGACAGGTGTCTCGCTACGGGCACGAGCCAGTTTGACATTGTTTGGATTAGAAATGCAAAAGACATCATTAAATATATCAATCAAAGAAGCCCCAAGAAGGTTGTGGTTTAAAAATAAACGTTCTGACACAAACACTCTGTCAGCTATATTCATTTGTGGATGTTAACTGAATCTGTAAGTCACCTACGCTGTTTACTTCTGCATATTATATCTATCTATAAATTACGGGAACGTCTTTCTGTGTGTGTGTGTTCGATGGATTTCAAACTTGACAGGTGTCTTGCTACGGGCATGAGTAAGTGCAGTGCCAAGTTTGACGTTGTTTGGATTAGAAATGCAAAAAATATCGGTAAATATATATCGGTAAAAGAAGCACACACTGGCCTTTGCCGCTCTAGCCGCTGGCCACTCCCCCTCTCACACTGACACTGAGGCCACTCCCCCTCTCACACTGCATACTGAGTGAGCACAGCTGGCCACTCCCCCTCTCACACTGACACTGAGGCCACTCAACCTCTCACACTGACACTGAGTGAGCACAGCTGGCCACTCCCCCTCTCACACTGACACTGAGGCTACTCCTCCTCTCACACTGACACTGAGTGAGCACAGCTGGCCACTCCCCCTCTCACACTGACACTGAGGCTACTCCTCCTCTCACACTGCATACTAAGTGATCACAGCTGGCCACTCCCCCTCTCACACTGACACTGAGGCTACTCCTCCTCTCACACTGACACTGAGTGAGCACAGCTGGCCACTCCCCCTCTCACACTGACACTGAGGCCACTCCCCCTCTCACACTGACACTGAGGCCACTCCCCCTCTCACACTGACACTGAGGCTACTCACACTGACACTGAGTGAGCACAGCTGGCCACTCCCCCTCTCACACTGACACTGAGGTCACTCCCCTCTCACACTGACACTAAGTGAGCACAGCCCAGGACCAGAGACAGAGAGGGCCAAAGAAAGCAGCGGAGCGTAAGTAATGTTTTCTCGGAGTTCACTGTGTAACCTGCTCCCTGAATCGTGTAGTTCATTTTTCCACATTTATTGTATGTCATTATGTCAGTATCAGTATTTGCTTTCTACCATGCACAAATAAATATGTCACTGAACTTTTGCTGTGTAATTGTAACAATGAGCACTCAAATACACCAAACCAACAATTACTAAATACACACACAAAAACTTTTAATTTGAAGTACACTACAAGTGCATGTCAATACACTTAAGCGTACTTCTTTCTTTAACCACTAGTTGTTTAGATTACTTTTATGCTTTTTCTCCTTTTTGGAGCTTGAAACTTTTTCACTCCTTTGACTTACAATGAATAGACTAAAATAGACGAGACATTCTTCAAAATATCATATTTTATATTCCACAGAAGAAACTCAGTCAAACTGGTTTGGAACAACATGAGTAAATGAGTGAGTAAATGAAGACACTTTTATTTCTGTGTGATCAATCTCTCTCAGTTCATACCTGTGTCTCTGTCCTCTGTGCTGCAGTTGATACAGTGTTGTGGTTTTTATGTTCATACTCCTTACACCACACACAGATGCACTGTTGATCAGTGATACAGAACATTTCTAGCTCTTTATCATGTTTATGGCAGATCATGTCCTGCAGTCGTCCAGTGGCATCAATCACTTTGTGTGGCTTACGAGAGTGAAATTCCTCATGACGGTCAAGATGAGTTTGACAGTAAGATTCCTGACACACCAGACAGGACTTGACGGCTTTGTATTTTCTTCCAGTACAGACGTCACACTGCACGTCTCCAGCTCCAGCGTAACAGTCAGCAGGAAGTTTAGTCTTCTTCAGTTTCTCCACCAGTTCAGCCAGAATGGTGTTTTTAGCTAAAGCAGGTCTTGGACTGAAGGTCTGTCTGCACTGAGGGCAGCTGTAGACTCTCTTCTCATCCTCCTGATCCCAGCAGCCTGTAATACAGATCTTACAGTAACTGTGACCACAGTGGATAGTCACTGGATCCTTCAGGAGATCCAGACACACTGGACACGTGAACTCATCCTGAGAAATTCTGGCTTCTGCCATTTTACTGCATGAATACAGAGAGACACAAACACACAACAGCTCAACAATACTTCAGTTTCTGTTTCTCTGAACTGAGGAGTTGAAATAGTTTCCTGCTTCTGTGTTTGAGTGACGTGTGTAAAACAGGAGTGTCTGTAAAGCAGCTTCCTCATTCCTGGTGAAGGAGAGTCACTTTACTGCTGTGTTTATGTGCCCTAGTTTTATTGTTTTATTGTTTTATTTGGATCCCCATTAGCTCCCACTATGGTGGTCACTAGTCTTCCTGGGGTCCACTGAAATCACAAATACAAAAATACAAAATTCAATTAATCAATACATCAGTAAGATCTATGAAAACTATACGATGTATTAGCTGCCATGACACACATTTAAAAGGACAGTACAAATTATGCAGTTATGCAAAAAGCAACATCTATTCAACATGCAATTTAAACAATTTAAAACAAAACATGCAAAAATAAAAATAGATAATACTTTCACAACTGTAATCTCTGTTTTATTGTTTTCTTAAAAGAAAATTGACTTTTGATTTCCCTGACGCTGGATGGAAGTAAGTTCCACTCTACAGCCCCTCTGTATACAATAGTTTTCTTCATAAAATTACATCTTGGACTAGGAGTAATCATTATCTTGTTGCTGACTGAGCGTGTCACATGCTCATGACCATATCTTATAAAGTTATATGCTTCATTAGCCATGACCTTGTGCATGAGCAACAGAAGATTATATTTTACTTTTGCCTGTTAACCAAGATAATTTAATATGCATCTCACGCACACTAGCGCGAAAAGAACAGTGCAGAGCTACTCTGGCTGCTCTATTCTGTGCAATTTGAAGTTTTCTTAGATGTTTTTGGGCCGCACTAGTCCAAACTACTGGACAGTAATATAAGTGAGACAGAACAAGACTTTGGACGACAATTTTCAATGTAGCAGTTGGACAATATACAGAGCATTTTCTGGACATAGCAATACTCCTGCCCATCTTACTGACAATGTGGTCAATCTGGTCTGACCAAGATAATAAATTACCTAGTCTAACACCCAGCAGTTTAAATCTGATAACCTGCTCAACCACATTGCTCTCTATATGCAGATTAAGTGAGAAGATACTTGGTAATATGTATCTATTGCAAAATATCATACATTTAGTTCTGGAAATATTCAGTACCAATTTATTATTTTTCACCCAGTCCACTACTGTATTTAACTCATGCTGGAGATTATCATTGAGTTCAGGTAATGTTGATGCTGCAGTGAACAAAGTAGCATCATCAGCATACATAACAACACTAGCCTTTCTAAAAACATGTGGAAAATCATTTATAATTATTGAGAATAAAAGTGGACCCAGGCAGCTTCCTTGTGCTATGCCGCATGATGTTGTTAAGCAGTTGGAAAGACTACCATTGAAAAAAACCTGTTGCGTCCTATTGGAAAGATAACTATGCACCCAGGTCAGTGCTGAATGTGAAAAACCGTATGCTTTGAGTTTGGCTATGAGAAGACTATGGTCTATTACATCAAAAGTTGCTGTAAAATCCAAAAACACAGCTCCTACTAGTTTCCCTTCATCCAAACATGTTAGCCACTCCTCTGTCATTTGTGCTAGGGCAGTGTTTGTGGAAAAGCCTTGTCTATATGCATGTTGGAACTTTGTCATCAATTCATTTGTACTGAAATAATCCATTATTTGATTAAAGATGATCTTCTCCAAAATTTTGCTTAACACTGGGAGTAAACTGATTGGTCTACTATTTAATCCAGTAAAGCCCGCTTTTGCATCTTTAAGAAGGGGTATAATTTTTGACTGTTTCCAAAGCTCAGGAAAAGTACCACTCAAAACGGACCTATTAAAAATGTGACTTATAGGTTTTGAAAGCTGAGTCGCAGCTACTTTAAGTATTCTTCCTTCCAAATTATCTATACCTGCAGATGTGTCAATAGATAGCCTAGACCCTGTAGCAGCTTCTCTACGGCATCCTGAGTTACAGTATTGAATTGGAAATGGCAGTTTTTGCCCTGCATTATGTTATCAACCAATTTCCGGCATGCATCACTGTCAGTTTTGTTCATGTCAGATCTTAAATTATCCACTTTTCTTGTAAATTTTTTTTTAAATAATTTGCAATATCATGTGGCTTCATAATGAACTGCCCCTCACATTCAACAAATTTTGGGGATGGCTTTAGCTTCTTGCACATTAATACATTCAGTATTTTCCACAGTTTTTTCCCATCATTCACAGAGTTATACATTTTCTGTTTAAAATAACCACTCTTTTTACTATGATTTAGTTTTGTGACTTTGTTTCTTAGTGTGCAGTACGTCTTCCTATCTTCAGGCTTCCCTGTTTTTTGAGCAACTGCTTTGGCTTTATCCGTTTGAAGCATCAATGATCTCAATTCATTGTCCAGCCATGGAGCACTGTTACTTCTTATTGACCTTTTCCTAAGGGGAGCATGCCTATTAACCAATTTCATTAATTTATCCATAAACATATTTAAAGCAGTGTTGACATTCTGTTCTTCAAGAATATCTGACCATTGCATATTATTAGTGTCTAATATAAATAAATCTGGGTTAAACCTTTTAAAGGACCTGCGGAGAACAATTCTGACTCCAGATTTAGGCAATTTAGTTTTTCTTGATAAAGCAATCAGATTGTGGTCACTACACCCCACAGCTTTGGAAACTGTTTGTGAACAAAGCTCTGGTATATTAGTGAATATCAGATCAATGCATGTAGATGTATTCCTACCATCAATACCTACAAAGATTCTAGTGGGCTGAATAACAAGCTGGGTGAAATTACAGAGACTGGCCATTGAGGACAGTTTTTTGCGTAAGGGACAAAATTTGGAGAACCAATCTATGTTAAAATCCCCTAAAAGAAAAGTGTCTTTACTTTCATCAGACACTCTATCTCTACAATTTCACATATTTTGTCTAAGTAACTTACATGAGCGCTTGGGGGGCGATAACAGCATCCAACTAAAAAAGGCTTAGAGTGAGGGATGTGGATCTGTATCCATATTATTTCAACATCAACACACATTATATCATTCCTTGGCAGGACTACAATACTATCTTTAATGTATAATGCTACACCTCCACCATGTTTATCCCGGTCTCTTCTGTACAGGTTATAGTCATCAACTGCAACAACAGAGTTATCAAAACTGTCATCCAAATGGGTTTCTGTCAATGCTAAGATATGAATATTCTCCGACTGACAAAGTGTAATTATTTCTTCAACTTTGTTTCTGAGGCTACATATGTTTAAGTGGGCCAGGACTAGACCCTTTTTAGAAAACTTTAGCAAAGATGATTGTATTTTCTTTCTGCCTATATTCATAGCTAAAAATGTAAAAAATATACAGATAATTTAAAATAACACGCTTCAAGTTCTAAAATGCCCTTTAAGCCGTTATACATTTTCTGTATTTCCATTTTTTGGCCCAAAGACTAACTTGTCATACCTCAGCCATGCTCTTTCACCCCTTTCCCTCGCAGCCTTCAGCTTTGGCCAGAGTTCTTTTCTTTTCTGTTGCACTGCCCCAGAGAAATCTTTTATGTAGATGTTGGTCCCCTTCAGCTTTTTAACAGAAGAGAGGATATGCTGTTTGTCTTTTAGCCGCAGCAGATTCACCATGATTTTTCTTGGCCTTCCCCCTTCTTGGTACTGACCGATCCTCTGTACCCGCTCCATCTCAATTTTTGTACAATCAAGCTCCAAATTACTAGAGAACATTTGTTGAACTTTAAGCTCCAATTCATTCCATTTTTCTCCTCCAACATCAGGTATCCCATCAATGATGATATTTTTTCTTTTATGTTGGTTATCAGTGTAATCCAACTTTGCAAGTAATTCATCAATGTCCTGTTTTGACTTCATAATATCGCTTTCAAAGGATTTTATTTTAGCTACCATTTCCTTATGCCCTGACGTCTCCTCCTCCATCTTGTTTTGTGTGAACTCCAAACTTGTCTTCAGCTCCTGGACGTCTTTTATAACGCTGTGACGATCCAGTATGAAACGCCCGTTGATTTCCTGAGGGGTTCCACCTGGATGCTCTAATCAGTCTGTCCTTTAAAAGAAGCCTTTGCTTGCTCATTGGGGCTCCATGTTTATTTTGTTTTGCTTTTATGGGTTTTGTTGTTGTGACTTCTGGAGACATACATCACATTAGCTTACACTGCATTATGTTTCATGCCATTTCATGCATACACTGTACTTTACACCACTGATCTGACTGATGCCATATTTAAACTTGTTTGGTTTATTTTCGGTTCTTCTTCTGTTAATAAATTTCGTGTTAAAAGCACTGTGTGTCCCTTTCCTTTGTTACGACCTGTGGCTCCAAAAGGCCGCAACAAAGGAAAGGGACACACAGTGCTATTACTCTTAACACGAAATTTATTAACAGAAGAAGAACCGAAACTAAACCAAACAAGTGTAAATATGGCATCAGTCAGATCAGTGGTGTAAAGTACAGTGTATGCATGAAATGGCATGAAACGTAATGCAGTGTATTCAAACAAGTACGGTCACTGACCTCTGCTGAAAGGGGAACCCTTGTCACACTGGCCTGTGCTGTCTCAGCCACAGGGAATAGTATACCTCCATACTTTATTTTCCCCCGTGTCAACTTCCGCAATCATTTCCTGATCAATGGGCAACCTGGCAGCAAAGGAGGGGCAAATTCCTCTAGATGGATCAGGCTCCGCCGTCGGTTTATGAATGAGTGAGTGAATGGGTGAATGTGAGGCTATGTAAAGCGCTTTGGTGGCCATAGGTCTGTGAAAGCACTATATAAATGCAGTCCATTTACCATTTACCATGAAAGACACAAACTTTGTTGACTTCCTGAAACATTTCAGTGAACATACAAAGTGCTCATAGGAGAAGCTCTGTTTACTCCTTTTGGACAACCACGAGTCTCATCTGTCCACTGATTGAGAAAATGGCATAATCATGCTGTCATTCCCACCCCACTGCTCACATCGGCTCCAACCATTAGACAGCTCTGTCTACGGGCCACTAAAGAGGCACATCAATATCGTGTGATGCCTGGAATAAGGAACAGGAAGACAATGTCAATTTATGACATTCCTGGTATTGTGGCAAATGCCTATCCTCTGGCTGCAACCCCCTTGAACATTCAGACTGCTTTAGGGTGGCTGGGGTTCAACCTTACAACAGAGATGCATTTCTGGAAACCGAAATTGCACCATCCTACGTCACAGATCGCCCCATTCAGAACCATACCCTGCCAGGCTCCAGCACCAACTTCGCTCTGCCAGGTCCCAGCACCAACTCTGCTCTGCCAGGCTCCAGCACCAACTCTGCCCTGCCAGGCCCCAGCACAAACTCTGCTCTGCCAGGCCCCAGCACCAACCTGTCAGATCCCAGCACCAACTCTGTTCTGCTGGTTTCCAGCACCAACTCTGCTCTGCCAGGCTCCAGCACCAACTCTGCTCTGCCAGGCTCCAACAACAACCTGTCAGATCCCAGCACCAACTCTGCTCTGCTGGTTTCCAGCACCAACTCTGCTCTGCCAGGCCCCAGCAACAACTCTGCTTTGCCAGGCTCCAACAACAACCTGTCAGATCCCAGCACCAACTCTGCCCTGCCAGGCCCCAGCACCAACTCTGCTCTGCCAGGATCCAGCACCAGCTCTGCCGTGCAAGGCTCCAGCACCAACTCTGCTCTGCCAGGCCCCAGCACCAACTCTGCCCTGCCAGGCTCCAGCACCAACTCTGCCCTGCCAGGCTCCAGCAACAACTCTGCTCTGCCAGGCTCCAGCACCAACTCTGCCCTGCCAGGCTCCAGCAACAACTCTGCTCTGCCAGGCTCCAGCACCAACTCTGCCCTGCCAGGCTCCAGCAACAACCTGTCAGATCCCAGCACCAACGCTGCTCTGCTGGTTTCCAGCACCAACTCTGCTCTGCCAGGCTCCAGCACCAACTCTGCCCTGCCAGGCCCCAGCAACAACTCTGCTCTGCCAGGCTCCAGCAACAACCTGTCAGATCCCAGCACCAACTCTGCCCTGCCAGGCCCCAGCACCAACTCTGCCCTGCCAGGCCCCAGCACCAACTCTGCTCTGCCAGGATCCAGCACCAGCTCTGCCCTGCAAGGCTCCAGCACCAACTCTGCTCTGCCAGGCTCCAGCAACAACTCTGCTCTGCCAGGCTCCAGCAACAACTCTGCTCTGCCAGGCTCCAGCACCAACTCTGCCCTGCCAGGCTCCAGCAACAACTCTGCTCTGCCAGGCTCCAGCAACAACCTGTCAGATCCCAGCACCAACGCTGCCCTGCCAGGCCCCAGCACCAACTCTGCTCTGCCAGGCTCCAGCAACAACCTGTCAGATCCCAGCACCAACACTGCTCTGCCAGGCTCCAGCAACAACCTGTCAGATCCCAGCACCAACGCTGCCCTGCCAGGCCCCAGCACCAACTCTGCTCTGCCAGGCTCCAGCAACAACCTGTCAGATCCCAGCACCAACGCTGCTCTGCCAGGCTCCAGCAACAACTCTGCTCTGCCAGGATCCAGCACCAGCTCTGCCCTGCAAGGCTCCAGCACCAACTCTGCTCTGCCAGGCCCCAGCACCAACCTGTCAGATCCCAGCACCAACTCTGCTCTGCCAGGCCCCAGCACCAACCTGTCAGATCCCAGCACCAACTCTGCTCTGCCAGGCCCCTGCACCAACCTGTCAGATCCCAGCACCAACTCTGCTCTGCCAGGCCCCAGCAACAACTCTGCTCTGCCAGGCTCCAGCACCAACTCTGCTCTGCCAGGCCCCAGCACCAACTCTGTTCTGCCAGGCTCCAGCACCAACTCTGCCCTGCCAGGCTCCAGCACCAACTCTGCCCTGCCAGGCCCCAGCACCAACTCTGCTCTGCCAGGCTCCAGCACCAACCTGCCAGATCCCAGCACCAACTCTGCTCTGCCAGGCCCCAGCACCAACCTGTCAGATCCCAGCACCAACTCTGCTCTGCCAGGCCCCAGCACCAACCTGTCAGATCCCAGCACCAACTCTGCTCTGCCAGGCCCCAGCAACAACTCTGCTCTGCCAGGCTCCAGCACCAACTCTGCTCTGCCAGGCCCCAGCACCAACTCTGTTCTGCCAGGCTCCAGCACCAACTCTGCCCTGCCAGGCTCCAGCACCAACTCTGCCCTGCCAGGCCCCAGCACCAACTCTGCTCTGCCAGGCTCCAGCACCAACCTGCCAGATCCCAGCACCAACTCTGCCCTGCCAGGCCCCAGCACCAACTCTGCTCTGCCAGGCTCCAGCACCAACTTTGCTCTGCCAGGCCCCTGCACCAACTTTGCTCTGCCAGGCCCCTGCACCAACTTTGCTCTGCCAGGCCCCAGCACCAACTCTGCTTTGCCAGGCCCCAGCACCAACTCTGCTTTGCCAGGCCCCTGCACCAACTTTGCTCTGCCAGGCCCCTGCACCAACTTTGCTCTGCCAGGCCCCAGCACCAACCTGTCAGATCCCAGCACCAACTCTGCTCTGCCAGGCCCCAGCACCAACTCTGCTCTGCCAGGCCCCTGCACCAACTTTGCTCTGCCAGGCCCCAGCACCAACCTGTCAGATCCCAGCACCAACTCTGCTCTGCCAGGCCCCAGCACCAACTCTGCTCTGCCAGGCCCCTGCACCAACTCTGTTCTGCCAGGCCCCAGCACCAACCTGTCAGATCCCAGCACCAACTCTGCTCTGCCAGGCCCCAGGACCAACTCTGCTCTGCCAGGCTCCAGCCCCAACCTGTCAGATCCCAGCACCAACTCTGCCCTGCCAGGCCCCAGCACCAACTCTGCTCTGCCAGGCTCCAGCACCAACCTGTCAGATCCCAGCACCAACTCTGTTCTGCAAGGTTCCAGCACCAACTCTGCTCTGCCTAGCATGGCCAGTTATGCTTCTTCTATCACCTGTTCACCCTTACCCAGCAATGCTATTGCTAACAGCGGGCTACCAACTCCTACGAACCTGCGACCTACAAAAATCTGGACCTACGAAGAACAAGGCAGCTAAAAGAAGAAAAAATATACAAGAGTCATCATCAGATGATGAAGAGTGCTTCTGCCTTGTCTGTGTAGAGCCATTTTCAAACAGTCGTACAAAGGAGACCTGGGTGAAACGTATAAAATGCAACAATTGGGCCCTTGATGCTTGCAACTCATGCCAGGCAATTTATGTGTGCCAGAATTGTGACTCTGAAGATGAGTCTGATTAGTCAGATACAGGGCATCTGATCTGTTCAGAGGTTAAACATGTTAAGCGAGTTATCTGCAGCATTCCATTCAGTTATCATGGATCTATGTGCAAGCCAGAGAACGTTTAAGGTTAAAGTTCAACGTAAAGTGGTCTTGCCACTTAATGTGTTTTGATTTGTAAGGGTGGATTCCTGCAGTGGTTCAAGCTGCAAGAACTGCCGAATGACTAAAGAAACGTTATTGGCAAGATGGTAGAAAACTGCACATTTCTTGTCTTTAACCACCCACTGCCACTTATACCAACGACGGAAATAAGTGCAGTTACAATAGCTTAATATTTGTGGGAGAGCGTTGCTATAGATAGTGACGATATTGTATTGCAATATGTAGCACTTCAAAGTCAATATCAAATCAAAACTAGTTAGCACATTAGTTGCAATTGAAAAGGTTTAATGACAAAATATGGTTATGGTTACACTTAAAATAGTTACAAAATAAATGTTTGAAATGATGATAACTTATATTATTAAATGTACCCAGCATATGTGAAAAATGTTACCTGAGAGAGAGAGAGAGAGAGAGAGAGAGAGAGAGCCCCCAAGAAAGGGACCCAGAGAAGAAGATAGCCAGAGCATCAAAGAGACAGAGCAACAGTTTCAATCTTGTTTTATCCTTTCCTTGACCATGTGACTAAAACCCAAATGTGAGACATTCAAACTGACCAATCAGATAATTACACTTCCACCACTGTACTAAAGGTGTGACAATTCATCAACCCCCCAAAGTACAAACATTTGGCCTGCAAGCCGAGATCACTATCAGCCCCTCTGTGCCTTAGGAACTCCAAATGGTCATTGTGGTAGAAAGAGGGGGTAGAAAAACAGTCAAGCAAATATCTTTTTTCATTTAAAATATTTTGGATTATTTTCAATCCTACAATTTCCCCCCTTGGCACCGTTGGCCACACACATGGAGTCCAAAGGTGACACAATCCATGCTTTCTGTTGTGTGTAGTTGTATCTTCAGACTTTTCGTCCAAGCTTGTTGCAATCTCAGTTGGTCAGTGTTCAGTCTTTGTTCTCCTTCAGCCCTGCATGAGGAAGGCTCCAACAAATGGTGTTGCACCGTTCATAGATATGCAAATCATCGATCGAACACTTCACACCTGCACAAGAACAGGCACTGACTCTGGGAACGCTGGTTCTTCTTTATAAGACGGATCACAGGATGTGAACTTTGCTTGCAGGGATCCTGTTATCTTAAAAGAGAATATAGCACAACAAACAGCAAAAGCAGACACATGGCATTTGACATTGGTCAGAGGTTTGATATGGTCAGATTAAAATTAGTCTCTGGCAAAAAGCCCTTAAATTGATGTACTTAAAAATATGGTCAAGGGAGAATAAAATAAGATCTAACAAGCTCTTACACTGTTTCTGGAAACATTTAAATAAATTGCATTTCAACAAAACAACAAATGCTGGTTAAAAACCCCATTCTATGAAGAGTATCAGCAAAATATTCAGTGTAACCAAACACAGAGATTCAATTGAATGAATGTCCAAAACATTGTTGCAAGTAAAATGGACAAAATACAAATAAGTAGAAATCAAATACATTTCAGAAATGTTTCAAATGCATGAATGAGAATACAAATATTTGTACTTGGGTAAAAATGAGAAATACTGACATACAATTTAAAAATTTAACTTGGTGAGACAAATTATTACTTAAGTGATAAAGTAAATCCAAAGAAAAACAAAACAAACAATTACTAGATGCAATTCACAGTTATAATTCAGTCTAGATGTAAAGACTTAAATAACATTGTATGCATTCATTTTGTTAGGCAGAATCAGATAGATGCAGATTTGACTTTGTGTGGAGATCAAATTATGTGGCTGCATTTAGCTGTGGCTATGTGTAAATTCATCATGCCCCAAAACAAAGGTGAGGAGGTTTTACAATTGTGATGCAAATTTGGTCCTGTTGTTGTAACAGGGAGCCAGCCTGAGATTGTGAGTATGAGGTGTGTTCTGGCTCAAAATCTTCCAACACCAATGTTTCAGTTGAGAAGCATGATAAAAGTGCAAAGTACAGAGTTACTCAATCCTGTTGTGAGGAAAGCATTTTCATGGTTAATGCAAATCGTGATTAACATTGTGGCCACATGGCAATTCTGTGCTCCTTTACGTGGTTTCACTGCAGCTATATGGAAAAATAGCAGAGTTTTCCACTAAGGAGACAAACAAATTCAACATAGTCACACATGCAACTTGAAATCGCTATGCAATTCCAGTAAAACAGTTATTCCAGTTTACACAAGATACATGGCCTAGAATTCTTAGCATCTACAACCTTTTAACCTAAGTGTTTCATACAACACTTACAGTAAAGCATTCATGTGTTTTAAAGAATAAACTTAATTAGCCTATGTGCACATGTAGCACAAACAACTATAAAGTGTGTTCTATGAGCACAATGTGTTACGCACAATTACACATTTGAAAATACAAACAGGATCATTGCAATTTGGATGTTTAACTATTTAACTTGTTGCTATTGGGCTACCAACCCACTAGCAAGTGAAGTTAATAGTTGAAGGCCTTGCATGAACAAAGCAGTTAACTCACTAAGAGTTTTACCTGTGTGTGCAGATCGCTGATTTTTACCCTTAGAAAGTGGTTTACTATTTTTCTGAAAATAAGGAGGAGGTCTACCCCTTCCCAGTGACCAGCATTTTCCCTCTTTATGGCCTATTTTCTGACAGGAACTGCAAAACCTGCTTTCTTTACCATAGGGATGTTTGCTATGTTCTCCTGGAGTTTGAGGGTTTTCACGACTCTCTAATGCCTGAACACCATGCGTTCTGGTACATGACTCTGCGCTATTACGGTGTTGCATCACCTTAAAAACTGAAATAGGCACACTTTCTTGGTCAGTTGCACATGCATTTTCTGAACTAAACGTTTCAGATTCATTAGAGCTAGTCACCTCCTCTAAGAAGTGAACATGCTTCTTAGTCCCATCGCTGTTAAGCATTTTGGGAGACAATTTAGCATTTAGCTTAGCCTTGAGATCTGCAATGGTCTCTTTGTGATTTTTACACTTTTCAGTCAGGGCTAACTGCTCAGCTAGTAATTTATCTAGCTGTGTTTGAAGATCTTGAATCTTTGCCTCAGAATTTTTTGCCTCTGCATTTTTAGATTGCACTTCTTTACATTTAGCATCTATACTTGAAGATAGACATGTTGTTAACTCACGTAGCCGTGTAAAACTTATGAAGTTTAAAGCCTCAATTATTTCAGCATGTTTTGATTTCTTTTGATGTTTGCCAATTGTGTCCCACCATTGGAGCATTTCCTCATCTGGACATTTAATTCCAATGTACTCTTTCTTGAGTTTACTCAAGGTAGGCTCAACTTTTTTGCTCCATAAAGCAAACAATACATCACTATTCTCAGATTTTTTCCCTTCCATCCCCGAGGAGATCTGAATATTCACAATATTTACAAATTATACAGTAATGGGACTATTAAAGCTATTCAAAACCTTCTAAATTCTGTTTCATTCAATTCATGCAAATGGAGACTTTTCCTATCATACCATTAAACAATGAAAACAGACTTACCCATTCCATGGTCAGAAGATCAGCTTTAATCCATTCACAAAATTAACTGTGAAAAAATGTCCTTATTCTGATCAAAGTGAATTTCAGAAAACACACTGCAAGGGATCCCGGGTTTCGGCACCATCTGTAAGGGTGGAATTCCTGCAGTGGTTCAAGCTGCAAGAACTGCCGAATGACTAAAGAAACGTTATTGGCAAGATGGTAGAAAACTGCACATTTCTTGTCTATAACCACCCACTGCCACTTATACCAACGACGGAAATAAGTGCAGTTACAATAGCTTAATATTTGTGGGAGAGCGTTGCTATAGATAGTGACAATATTGTATTGCAATATGTAGCACTTCAAAGTCAATATCAAATCAAAACTAGTTAGCACATTAGTTGCAATTGAAAAGGTTTAATGACAAAATATGGTTATGGTTACACTTAAAATAGTTACAAAATAAATGTTTGAAATGATGATAACTTATATTATTAAATGTACCCAGCATATGTGAAAAATGTTACCTGAGAGAGAGAGAGAGAGAGAGAGAGAGAGAGAGAGAGAGAGAGAGAGAGAGAGCCCCCAAGAAAGGGACCCAGAGAAGAAGATAGCCAGAGCATCAAAGAGACAGAGCAACAGTTTCAATCTTGTTTTATCCTTTCCTTGACCATGTGACTAAAACCCAAATGTGAGACATTCAAACTGACCAATCAGATAATTACACTTCCACCACTGTACTAAAGGTGTGACAATTCATCAACCCCCCAAAGTACAAACATTTGGCCTGCAAGCCGAGATCACTATCAGCCCCTCTGTGCCTTAGGAACTCCAAATGGTCATTGTGGTAGAAAGAGGGGGTAGAAAAACAGTCAAGCAAATATCTTTTTTCATTTAAAATATTTTGGATTATTTTCAATCCTACAGATTGAAATGTGTATTGTTTGGATTGAAATAATTGTTTTTACAGATTCTCCAGGCATGATTGTTTATATTTCCAGTTCTGGTTTGAATTAAAAAATTTAAATCAATATTCACAATTAAGTATATAAGTATAAATCAATATTCAGCAATTCGTATACGCAATCTGTCAGGGCATATACTTGTGTTCATTTTTGTTGAGCACATACACAAAGTCAATATTGACTCAACTGAATGATTTTCAATTCAGACATGTTTGGATTATGAGTATTTCTCTTTATCAACAGAAGGTAACAGCACAAGTGTGTCTATAGCAAAACATTAACAGAATCTGGCCAACATCGCTTGGACATGATTTGTTATAACTCTGAAACTGTGACAGTCTGTTTATGTAATACTGTGCAAAATATATTTTTACCATATGCCAACAAGCACAGAGAAGGCACTCATTAAGTAATCCTTAACCAGTGAGAGCCAAATGCAATCCAACTGTTATGATGAGGCAGGAATGAAGCGGAGAGAGAATCCATATCCAAGCATACTTTAAAGAAAAGGCTTATATTTACCTTTTAATAGTTTGTTTACATCTACCTTGTAAATATATTTTTTTATTAAAAAGGTTACAATTACAACAACAATTCAAGTGTAATCTTTCTTTGTAAAAACTAAAGTATACATTTTATCATACATATTTCAAAGTTAAGGATTTGATTGATTATTTGATTACTTTATTTTTGACAAAACATACTATATTTAACATGAGCAAATATTGGCAAACAAAAGCTTATTTAAGTTGGCAGATATTTTACAGTAAAAATGTATAATCTATCCAAAACTAATCAACGAAATGTTGTCTTTCATATGTCTGTAACATAGGTCTTTCATTTTTATTATAAGAAATATAAATGTTAATTTGCAGTTTAATACGTTGCTTATACAAATACATTTTATTTCAACATATTTCAGTCGATTTTTACTCAGTATAGCAATACAGTTTGCTAAAACCGAAACATTCATTCACAAACAGAAACGCCTGACTGTAACGTTGTTTTTATGAAATATTAGGGCATATAAATGTTAATTTTCAGTTTAATATGTTGCTTATACAAATAGCCTACATTTTATTTCAACATATTTCTGTCGATTTTTACTCAACTCAGTATAGCAATACAGTTTGCTAAAACATCATCATTCATTCACACAGAGACGCAATTTAAATTTAAACTGTCTTTTTGCCAGCTGTGATAAACAGCGCGCATCTCTGCGGCTGCCGTTCATTCATTCACAGAAACGCGATTAACTTGAGAAGGAAAAAAAAACTTACTACATATTCGGATCCTCTCTCCTGCAATACCCACACTCTGAGGTAGATTTTCCGTTATTATTATTCCTCACAGCGCTGCCAGATGGTGTAAACACGTAGGCTACAATGATATGATTAAACTTGTGTTTTCTCGAGCTGATATGGGGGCGTTCACAGGTTTGCTTGGATTGCCTCAGTAATTTGCGTTTGAATAGCACGCGCTCTCCGTGGGCGGAGTCACATTACATTTGAATGAGCTCTAATTAGCTCGACTGGAATCGCTCTCTTTTAATACAGATTTCACAAGATGAGAATATTTGTTTTTTATATAAATTACCTCATTTTAAAGAAGAGAATTCAAGCTTCATGCCTGTGTGGCTGTATGCCTGTTTGACTCAGTATTCGCTGAGTTATTGTTCATTTTCGGACGCGTTTCAGAATGGTCTTCACTGACAGAGAGAAGGCAGAACTAGCATCACGTTTATTTTTCTTTATTTGGCAAAAAGCACAACAGTTTGTTTTTATTGTGAGTATACACAAAAATAATACACATTTAACAGAATCGATTGATGTATGAAACTTGCTTGTAATATCAAAGTCAACAGAGCAAAATTAATTTCTTTTGAACTGAACTGAAAAAAATCCAGCAAAACGCGCGGGCGCGTTTGTTGACCTCAGAGGGTTAATAGAACAAACAGAACACGGAACTCAGGACAGGAAACAGCTACAACGACCAACAAACAACAACTGAAGCACAGAGGTATATATACACAGGCAAACAAGCTAAACAAGATAACAAGGGGGTGTAGTTAATCAGAAACACCTGGGGAGACTAATAAACAAGAAAAACTACAAAGGACTACAAAACATGGCACAGGACAGGAAATAACAAAAGTCCACACAAGACAAGGGAAACACAGGACAGGAATCATGACACCAACACAATGTTCCTCAGGCAGATTTTATTCCACTAGTAAGGATGCATTAGTTCTGACTTTGATTGCAGACATTTTATTCAGATGGGTTCCTCGTCTTACTGGGTCGCTCTGTGTCTTGCTTCACGAAGAGCCTGCAGGGCGAGAAGTTGAGGAGTTGATTAAAGTGAGTCAAATAATAGCAGAGCAACATGAAGAAATATGATATTAGAGCAACGGGATAGTGAAGAATCAGGTAACATGCAAAAAATGAAAATATAAATATTACAATTATCAGTTCATATTATGAGAAAACGTCTCGGTTACGTATGGTAACCCTCGTTAAACATTGCGCAATGCTTTTCGCTGAGAAGCCGAACAGTGTCCAGTCCTCCGCGAAGGTACAGCAACATGGCGACGGGACGAGGCGTCTCCGTTCCCTGGACCCAGGGAACGAGGGTTACCATACGTAACCGAGACGTTCCCTTTCGTCAGCAGGGAACTCCGACGCCTCGTTGGGGGAGTTCCCCTGACGAATTGGGATCCCTACCAAAACGCCATGGTGCTGGCCCCTTCCAGCGCCCAGCTAAGCTACCCTGCAGCAGTTTCCAGAAATTTTGCGGGAGCTAGCTAGGGAATCACACTGCTGTTCCGCAAGACCCAATCAGTGGATATTGGATAACACTGGGAAAGCGTGCCCATCCCCAAGAAAAATAATAATGGGGGGGGGGGGGGGACGCTGCGGAAGCTGAGGCAGCCTAGAGGAAGGCCCTCAAATACACACATGTACTAACCACGTAGGGTAGTGAAACATATGGCAGTCCTTGAAGGTAGTCCCAGTCCGGAGGAGTGAGGAGCATACTCAACAGGGACGACAGACTGAGTCTGTCAAGGGGAAGACACGGCTGAACTGCACGTGGCAATCATGGGTCGCCGCAGGGACCACTGGAAAAGGCACCCAGTCCACTAGCAACTCCTTACTGAAAGTAGCAGACCTGGTGCCGGGCGGTCCGCAATGCCTGGCACCAGAGGGGGTGATGGAGGAACTCACGAGGTTAGCCGTTTGTTGGGTAACCAACAGAGCAAAAAGACGCACGTATCCGCTCATGGAATGGCGTCGCAAGCTGACACACCTATTCCCTCTAATTACTGGCCGTAGCAAGTACTCGGGAGGAAACAGGTTCCACACGTAGGCTATAAAACCTAGCGAACGTGTTCGGTGTCGCCCAGCCCGCAGCTCTACAAATGTCTGTTAGCGAGGCGCCTTGTGCCAGAGCCCAGGAAGCGGCAACACTCCTAGTGGAGTGAGCCCGCAACCTGGGAGGGCAGGGCTCACCCTGGGACTCATAAGCCCTGGTGATAGCATCCACTAGCCAGTGGGCTAACCTCTGCTTGGAGACAGCCTTCCCCTTCTGCTGGCCTCCATAACAAACAAAGAGCTGATCTGAGGTCCTGAAGCTTTGCGTTCTGTCTATATAAACCCGGAGGGCCCGGACGGGACAGAGAAAAGCTAGGGCTGGGTCTGCCTCCTCCTGGGGCAGCGCTTGCAGGTTCACCACCTGGTCCGCGAAGGGAGTGGTAGGAACCTTGGGGACATATCCGAGCCGGGGTCTCAATATAACATGAGACAGGCCAGGCCCGAACTCTAGGCACGATTCGTCGACCGAAAAAGCCTGCAGATCCCCTACCCTCTTGAAGGAAGCCAATGCTAACAGGAGCGCTGTCTTAATGGACAGGATATTAAGCTCAACTGTCATCAAAGGCTCAAAAGGAGGACTTTGGAGTGCTCTAAGCACTAAAGTTAAGTCCCAAGAGGGTACAGGGTGCAAATTGCGAGATGGATTTAGCCTCCTGGCACCCTTGAGGAATCTGATGACCAGGTCGTGCTTCCCCACGGACTTACCTTCAACTACATCATGATGTGCGGCTATTGCGGCAACATACACTTTGAGGGTGGAGGGAGACAGCCTTCGCTCCAACCCGCCCTGCAGGAAGGAGAGCACGACTCTGATCAGGCAAGTTCGTGGGTTCTCCCCGTGGGAAGAACACCAGCCGACGAACAGGTTCCACTTCAGAACATAAAGGCGCCTCGTAGAGGGGGCTCTAGCTGAAGAGATGGTGTCTACCACTGCCTGTGGCAGGCCATCTATCCTCCGCTTCCCGTCCAGGGACCAGACATGGAGTTTCCAAAGGTCTGGACGCGGGTGCACTAGGGTGCCCCTTCTCTGAGAAAGTAGGTCCTTCCTCAGAGGAATCGGCCAAGGAGGGGCTGTCGCGAGGAGCATGAGTTCTGGGAACCAAGTCCGGGTTGGCCAATACGGGGCCACCAAAAGGACCTGCTCCTCGTCCTCCCTGACCTTGCACAGGGTCTGTGCAAGAAGGCTCACTGGGGGAAACGCATATTTGCGTAGGTCCCGGGGCCAGCTGTGTGCCAGGGCATCCGTGCCGAGAGTTCCCTCGGTCAGGGAGTAAAACCACTGGCAATGGGTCGTGTCCGGAGAGGCAAACAGATCTACCTGTGCGGCTCCGAAGATTCGCCAAATCAGCTGGACCACCTGGGGATGGAGTCGCCATTCGCCCGGAAGGGGGGGCTGACGCGAAAGCTCGTCGGCCACACGATTGAGCTCCCCGGGGACATGAACGGCACGAAGCGACCTCAGACGCTTCTGACTCCACAGGAGGAGGTGGGAGGCGAGTCGCGACATATGACGGGAGCGTAGACCACCTTGTCGGTTGATGTACGCAACGGTCGCAGTGCTGTCCGTACGGACCAGTACATGCTTGTGTTTGAGAAGGCCCTTGAGGCGACACAAGGCCAAGCGTACTGCTTGCAACTCTAGGCAATTGATGTGCCAATGCAGCTGGGGCCCCGTCCACAGACCCGAGACTGCATACCCTTTGTACGTGGCCCCCCCAGCCCTTGGCAGAAGCATCTGTGAAAACCACAGCATGCCTGGAAACCTGGACTAGGGGCACTCCGGCCCGTAGAAACACAGGATCCGACCAAGGGGTGAAGGTTTGGCGACAGTGCGGGGTGAGTTTGACCCGGAACGTGCCGCTCTGCCACGCCCACCTCGGGACTCGATCGTGAAGCCAGTGCTGGAGCGGTCTCATATGCAACAAACCGAGTGGCGTTACTGCGGCTGCCATATGCCCCAGGAGCCTCTGAAACTGTTTCAGTGGAACCGCTGACTTGCCTCGAAAAGACTTGAGGCAGTTGAGCACCAACTGGACGCGTTCCTCCGTGAGGCGCGCAGTCTGAGCGACCGAGTCCAGTTCCATACCGAGATAAGAGATCCTCTGCACGGGGCAGAGTTTGCTCTTCTCCCAGTTGACCTGAAGCCCCAACTGACTGAGGTGCCGGAGCACCATGTCCCTGTGCTCGCACAACACATCTCGCGAGTGTGCCAGAATGAGCCAGTCGTCGAGATAGTTAAGAATGCGAACACCTTGTTCTCTCATGTGAACAATGGCCGCCTCCGCGACTTTCGTGAAGACACGGGGCGACAGGGCCAGCCCGAAGGGTAGGACCTTGTACTGATATGCTCGACCCTCGAAAGCAAACCGAAGAAATGGTCTGTGTCGGGGAAGAATCGAGACATGAAAGTACGCGTCCTTCAGGTCGATCGCTGCAAACCAATCCCGGGGACGGATGCATTCGAAAATGCGTTTCTGCGTGAGCATCTTGAACGGGAGCTTGTGCAGGGCCCGATTCAATACTCGCAGATCAAGGATTGGCCGTAACCCACCGCCTTTCTTGGGTACAATGAAGTAAGGGCTGTAAAACCCTGACCTCATATCGGCTGGAGGGACCGGCTCGATCGCGTCCTTCGCCAGCAGGGCGTCGATCTCTTTCCGCAAGACAGGAGCATCCACTGGACGCACACGGGTGAAGTGGATGCCCCTGAACTTGGGAGGCCGGCGTGCAAACTGAATTGCATAGCCGAGCCGGATGGTGCGGACGAGCCAGCGCGACGGACTCGGGAGCGCTAACCAGGCTCCGAGAAACCGGCGCAACGAGCCCACCGGCACCAGCGGCGTACCCACGGAGGGGCAGCGAGGTGGAAGGCAGGGACACGGCTCTGGTGGCATTGTAGCGGCCGAGAGCGGGGTCTGGGTGTGTAGTTGGACAACACCTACCTGCTTCCACCGGGGGACAGACGGCAGAGAAGACCCGAGAGTGTTCTGCTGCAGGCTGTCGTCTGGCGAGGGAAGGGGTGGAGACAAGGAGCAAGGCCCGAGGGCGGCTGCTGGTCTCGCCGCCTTCCCGCCCAGCGGCAGACAGGAGTGGCGTGACCGAGGTGGTGCCACTGCTATCTGAGAGCTGGGGAGAGGGGACTGAGAGTGGCGAGACCCGAGGGTGGCGTACACTGCCGTCCCACTCTCTAACGGGAGAGACTGCTTGTTCAGCAGTCCCAACCGTGAATGACCCAGAGGAGGAAGAAATTGCTCTTTTATTGAAGTTTTGGGTACCACCGACCGGCTGGTCGGCGGCGGAACAGAAAAAAACAACATAGGATTCTCCACCCGGCCCTCCTCCGGGGGAAGAAGAGGAGCAGAGGTCCCCTCCTGTAGAGCAGCTCTTCGGTCCTCTGGGTCGCCCGTCTCAGGAACGCCTCTTCCCTTTGGTCTTTTTCTGAGCGGGCGGGGGAGCCCTCTTGCGACCTGAACCCCGCCTCCTGGGGTTGGACTGCTGCCCAGGAGGAGGAGCGGAGGCGGCCGCAGGAGGGCGCCCTCGGCGACGAGTAGTCTGAGGTTCTTCGGCCGCAGAAGACGGAACAGCAGCATTCCGTCTCCTGGGCAGGACATGCCGAAGCGCCTCAGACTGCTTCTGGGCGGCGGAGAACTCTTGGGCGAAGTCCCCCACCGCGTCGCCGAAAAGGCCCCCTCGGGATATGGGGGCATTCAGAAATCTAGCTTTCTCTGAATCCCGCATATCCGCGAGGGTAAGCCAAAGGTGGCGCTCCTGGACCACCAAAGTGGACATCGCCCGTCCCAGAGAACGTGCGGTGACTTTCGTCGCCCGGAGGGCGAAGTCCGTCGCCACACGCAGCTCCTGCAGCACCCCTGGGTCGGGACCACCCTGCTGCATGTCATGAAGTGCTTTGGCCTGGTGAACCTGAAGCAGCGCCATGGCATGCAGGGCGGAAGCGGCTTCTCCACACGCCGTGTAGGCCTTCTCGGTCAGACCGGAGGAGAACCTACAGGCGCGGGAGGGGAGTGAAGGGGCACCCCGCCAAGTGGAAGCGGTCTTCGGACACAATTGCATCGCAACCGACCGCTCCACTGGGGGGATTCCCTCGTATCCCTTCACCGCTCCACCATCCAGAGTGGTGAGGGAGGAGGAGTGAGTCGGTCTGTGTCTGGCAGTCAGGGGTGCCATCCATGACTTCGTCAACTCCTCATGCACCTCCGGGAAGAATGGGACCGGAGCGGGACGCTGAGAACCAGCGCGGCCCGCCCCGATACACCAGTCATCGAGCCGCGAAGGCTCGGGACACGGTGGAGGGTTCCACACGAGCCCGACATTCGCGGCCGCCCGGGCAAGCATAGCGGCCAACTCAGGATCCGGCTCGGCCGCGGCCACCACACCCGAAGGGGGCAGACCCGCCGATTCGTCACCAGAGGATGACCACTCTCCCTCCGATGCAGCGATAGACATCGCATCTTCAGGTGGCGCTCCGAAGGAGACTACCGGAACCGCACGGGGCGGTTCCAGCGGCTCCAACGGGGGCACCGATGGCAACGGCGCTACTGAGGAGTGGGAACCTCGTGAGGATCTTTCACCTGGCGAGATATTCCGCACTGTAACCCTCATACGCTCACCAACAGGCACAGCCGAAGTAGTCGCCTGCTGGACTGAACCAGCAGACGAACTAGATCGGGTGTAGACTGAAGGGACACCTTCAGCAATTTTCTGCTGAAGGATTCTTAGTCTTGAGCGGAGCGCCGCCAGAGTCATGTTCCCACAATGAGAACATGACTCGTTCACAAATGCTGCCTCTGCGTGCGCTAAGCCCAAGCACGAAACACAGTAATTGTGACCATCACCCTGAGACAGAAGTCTACCGCATCCAGAAACGCACGGGCGAGATGACATCTTTGTCACGTAGACAAAGGCGCAGGTCGCCCGTAATAGCTCTTTCAGGAAAGAGAAAGAACCTCTCTTTCAAGTGCCGAAGCACACAGGGACCCACCGCGGCCACACAGGGGGAAACTGCAAGCCCGTGTGGGCACTCAATACCAGCCGTGAAAACGGCTTTTTTTTTTTTATAAGCACAGCTGGTAGAAAGCGCGATCGCTGAAGAGGCTGTAACACCGGCACCAAAGAGGACTCTTCCTGAAGAGAGACTCCTTGAAAAAACTCAAAGAAAACTTCTCAGGCGGAAACAGCAGCACACAATGCAATCCTGTTCGGCTCCGAGGCGATAAGCAATGCGCAATGTTTACTTCCGCCTTTTATACCCGCGCTGGTAGGCGGGCCGCGGAATGCAAATATTGCATGCCAATTCAGTTTCTCTTTCATTGGCTCGTTGTTAACTCTCTCGAAGGCAATTGGCTCCCCAGCGTGATCCCAATTCGTCAGGGGAACTCCCCCGACGAGGCGTCGGAGTTCCCTGCTGACGAAAGGGAACAACTGGTATTGATGAGTATTCTGTCACCATGTACTAACTACGTACAACACAACAAGATTCCAGAGACGTAATGCGCGCAATGTAACATCAGAACAGCTGTTTTCCTGGCATAAAATTAAGACAACGTTTTCGTAACTTTTTATTTTCATGACTTCTAAAATGCTTCTCCAAGGATAATCTTTGTCATTGCTTTCCTTACGGAAGTCACAGTGATTTTGTCATATAATATAAGCTAATAATTCTTAGCTCAATCTCATCAATCTCCTTTTATCCACTTTTAATGTTTAATATGCACAAGCCCCACGGGGTGATGCCACAGAAGTAGAAACTAAGCGAAAGACAAAGAATTGCAGAATATTAATACCCAGACTCTCAAGGTGTGAGGTGTGCTCACGTTAGTAAAATTTTGGCAAAATTTTGCTGGCAAAAAAGGTCAGTTGTCCATTGTCAGTAGCAATGTATGAAGCATAGGCTCACACTTTCAAACCAAGCAGCTTTACAAACCAAGCGTGACCAATATAAACCCAATGCAAAATCTGCATCGGGGAAATCATTTGTTCGTGCAAAATTTCTGATCGCATGGATTCTAATTGAAATGACGGGAATTTGCCAGCAAACATTTGCCGAACAATGGTAAATGTTTCCGCACCTTTAGTAAATCTGACAATAACTTCCATATTGGTCCTCTGTGACATACACAAAAACAATAGCGCGCATCCTTTCTGATTTAGAATCTCAGTCCTTTTAATGTAGTTTGAAGTGGACTATAGAAAAGGCCGCGAGCGAGATGGATGGTGAGAGGGATGAGGGAGAGAGAGTGAGACCTTCTGGATGGCTTCGCTGGCGGAGTCGTCCTGCAGCAGTTTTGCCCGGTCCAGTGCTCTCTCAAAGTGTAACACACTGGCCTTGTAGTTACCCAGCTTCACTATGTAAGAGAGAAAGAGGATGTAAAGTGATGTAATCGCACAGCATGGCGTAGATCAAATATACATAACAACCACATTAACGTCCTATTGATTCTGAGCATTGTGGGAAATCTGATTATTCATGGTCACAGAGTGCATTAAACTGCTGACTTCCTGGGATTCTGGGCGATGTAGTTTGGACTCACATTCGGCCTGCGCCATGAGCACACTGGCATTGAGCTGCCATTTCTCATCAGTGATGTCATCCGCTGCCGTGAGCGAGCGGGAGCCATAGTCTCGTGCTTCGCCATAGCGCTTCAGCTCAAGGTAACAGCGGCCGATCTCATGGAACAACCAGGCTTTCTCTAACCCGCCACATGCTAGAGGCACCTTCTCCTCCCAGCTATGCAAACACATACATAAACAAACACAGAACAAAATGAAATCACTATTACAATAGACTTGTCTGTGTACATCAACACCAAAGAAAACATTAATTAAAGGCAAATGCACTTACACTTCTATAGCTTGTTGGAACTTGCCAATCCGTGCGTACACACGGCCAATGTTGTCCAGAGCCCTGGATTTACTGTCCGTCAGGTCGCTATGACACGAAGCACAAACCAAACACACCTGATGAATAGTAGTTTATTAAGTCAAGTCACCTTCATTTATATAGCGCTTTAACAATATGGATTGTTTTAAAGCAGCTTTACAGAGATAATAGGAAATTACCGTAACAGATTGTTTAGGCTCTACAACAGCTCTAGGATAAAGTTATTGTCCAGCTAAAGTTAGTTTTGATTGATTGATTCACTTCCATTGCGAAGATCATCAGTTATTAACTTAGGGGCTGCTAACACAACACCGCTCTAACAGGAAAACCCTTAACGCGCTCCGGCCGCCCATGCGCACAAACAGGAAAGCGCACATGCGCATTACGAGTTCAGTTCAGTATGCGCGTTTGAATATATATGTGCGCAGGCGTGTAGTCCTTCTTTACAAATCAACCCTCAATAAACTACTTGTCTGGCCTTAAAAATTTATAATACAGAAATTCTTTGTCACGTCTGCGTAGCCACGCGAACCGGATTTATCCCGACAACATTTTATCTGTACTGAGGTAAAGGGAAGGGAGGGGGAGGGGAGGGACTGGTTGACACTTCAGGACTGCGTTGTCGTCTTGTCCAGGCACGGGTCCTTCATCGGATCTGGATATGGCGGACAGCGGTAAACCTCGGATAAACTGAGAGACTAATATTAGCGTAGACGCCATCCTTCTTATGATGTAACAAGTACATCAGGATTTATGGGGAGTGTTCCCGGTTCCGGCTGACCTAATTTATGCAGCCTAACATTGAATTATAGAAGTCTATAATGTGTTATGTGTATGCTAGGCCAAATAAACCAACCAAGAAAAACAAAAGGTAGTTTTCCTGCTCTTATGAGCGCTCACCCTTTCTTGGCCAGCTCCAGATCTTTCTCATGATGATGCAGAGCCTTGTCCATATTCCCAAGATCCATCAATGCATTGCCTACACAGAACATAAAAGAAAATGTTGTATCTCTGATTCTTCTGCTATTGATATTATATATTTAAGTATTGGGCCGATGAGATTCCCAGACTCTACCAATGCAGCTGTGCAGGTTCCCAAGCACTTCTCTCTTATTGGGCAGCACCTGCTCAGACCATTCCTTCACCGCCTTCATGAGCTCACGGGCCTTCTTCAGGCCGCTTTCTGCATCGCCGGCACTCAAGGCTGCCAATTCAACAAATTATTCTCAATAAACCCAATAACATACAGAACATTTTCTGAAAATGTTTGCCAATCCAAATGTCATGCGATACCAGAGTGTTGCTAAGATTGTTTCTATGAGTCTATAGGATTTTTTGGCCTGTTTTATTGTCCACCAGGAAAAAATCATGTGTCACCTAAAAAATCTCTTAAGGTTTGGTAATTTTAGTAAAATTTCACAGAAGTCATTTTCAGATCAAGCAGTTTTCTGCTGGTCAATGTGGTGAACCCACATGACAAATGTGAATCTCCTGTGAAATTTGTTTCGCCCTCATGTGAAATTCCAGAATGTGTGGACTGGATTCCCATTGAAAAGACTGGATTTCGCCCACGAAAATCCGCTGAACAACAGTAAATCTGCAGCAGCTTTATAAAAGTAATAACACTTCTCAACAAGTAGCAGAATTTGATGTATTGTTCATGTCCATGGCACAAATGGTACACAGTTATGTGCCAAAGTTTCATAGTTATATTTAGGGGTTTGTTCAAATGTCCCTAGCAAGCACTATTAACTTACATTAATTAAATGTAAATAATCAGCTGGGTGTGTTATGTATCTGGTCTGCTAACACACACATTGTGGAGTGACCTAGAGAATAATTAGGATCATAATTCCAACATTATCTCCAAGTTGTCGTAGGTCAGTCACTCATCAGTTAGCTAATAATCATAGGCATACACTGCAGTTCAAAAGTTAGGGGTCGGTAAGATTGTTTTTAGATAAGATAAATAAATTAATCTTTTATTCAGCAAGGATGCATTAAATTGATAAAAAAATTGAGTACAGACATTTATAATGTTACAAAAGAAAGTATCAAGTTTTCCACAAAAATATTAAGCAGTACAACTGTTTACAACATAAGAAAAAAAATTGAGCATCAAATTAGCATTTCATAATGATTTCTGAAAGATCATGTGACACTGAAGACTGGAGTAATGATGCTGAAATTATTTTAAACCGTAACAATATTTCCCAATATGATCGAACAAATGCAGCCTTGATGAGCATAAAATATTTAATTCAAAAACATTAAAAAAATCTTACTGACCCCCAACTCTGACAGTAGTTTATGATTTTGCATGTGCAACATGAGTATGCAACTAATGCTAAACTTTCTTGTTAGGAACCTAAAGCTGTGAACTTTGAACTCTGCAGAGGTTCACCTTTGTCAATATCCTCCAGACTGGCGAGGACATATCGGGTTGGGTCTGAGGGTGGCTTGTGTTGAACCCGGCTCCACCGCTGCTGCGTTAGTGTTCGGTCTTGTTGACGAGCATAGATGGGCTTCTGCTGCTGCCAGAATGCTGTCCGCGTGTCCAGATAGGAGATACAGCCCACGATCAGATCTTGCACACGCTCTCCAGTTCCAATCTTACCTTTTATAAGATCTGTATGGGAGCAGATTGCCATACTTTATATAGAATATGGACCATCATAGATGCAAACTAACATCAAACAAGTCCTAAAAAAACATGAAAACACACACCTTCATCTTGTAGAAGTTTATCTAAGAATTCTCTGTCACTGTACAGTTCTCCCAGAAGTTGCTTGGCTGCTTTTTCATATTTGCTCTTCTTCTGGCCATGCTTTTTGGATTCCTTCTTATGAGAATGACTCAAATGCTTGGGATGAACCTTTTGGGAACGCATCAAACAAACATATATGCATTACTAACTGCTGAAATGAACATAAACGTAAATTATAAACAATGGTGTGACGGTGTGGTATGAGTGACGGGGTTGGTGGCATAACGGAAGAGAGAGAACGAGCAAGAGATAGCTCACCCCGTCAGACTTGTGGAAGAAAGACAGGTCTCCTTTATTTTCCAACTTCACAGAGGAAGGACCTTTTAGGTCGGGGAGAGAGAGGCAGATGAGGGTTACTGACTTAAGTCACTTTGTTGTGTAACCAAAACATGAACTCCTCATTTCTCATCATGTTGTGTCTAAGGACTTACTGCCCACTGAGTTCTCGATTGCCTCTTGAGCTTTCTGGATTCCCAGTCTGAACTCCTGTAGCTCTGGACGTAGCTCATGGCCTCTGTGATAGTAGACCAATGCAAACTCAAAATCCCCCATAGTGTAGAGGGCTTCAGCCTTCTGATACAGACCCTGCAGGACACAGGATGGAGAACCAGAGAGAATCAGGTGACTTGTTAGCACATCAGAAATACAGTAAAAACAGGAATATTGTGAACTATTATAACTCCAGTCTTCATTCATTGTCACATGATCCTTCAGAAATCATTCTGATATTCTGAGATGCTGCTTTGGTGCTC
The DNA here is from genome assembly GCF_964197995.2 of Scardinius erythrophthalmus. Taxonomy (NCBI): domain Eukaryota; kingdom Metazoa; phylum Chordata; class Actinopteri; order Cypriniformes; family Leuciscidae; genus Scardinius; species Scardinius erythrophthalmus. The sequence goes on along the minus strand of NC_138221.1, from coordinate 61,781,058 downwards.
AAGCATTTTTTATGATCAATGTTGAAAACAGTTGTGCTGCTTAAAGTCCCCCTGTAGTCAATCATTTTATTGCTGAAAACTCATCTCTGATCACCAAAATGAACAAGTTTTTTTTTAACTCTACATCCTTGCTTCATTTAGTATATGCGGATTCATGAATATTTCAGATTAGCCCCGCCTCCAGTCACTCACACCAGCTCAGAGACCCACTCAGTCAACTTACTGAGGTAAACGCTGCACAATGATATCGCTCTTGACTTTACAACGTCGGACACATTTTTTTTGTGTGTGTAAAAATTAAGTATTTACTATCACTTTTGATCAATTTAATGCATCCTTTGTGAATGAATAATCCCCATCGTCAGCCAAATCCTTTGTGACCCCAAACCTTTGCTAAACATCAGATCATTCAGATGTGCTTTTACTGTGCTTTTTAGAGAGCTTATATAGTGGGTCCAAAAACTCTACAGTTAAAAATGAATGAATTTCAATGGATTACATACAAAATACCAATCTAAGTGTCATGTGAAAAGCTAACGGTACACTTTCCACAGAACAAACCTCTCTGTTCTTGGCTATTTAGCATTTTAGTGGATTTTGTTTCACCTAGTGTCATTTTTACCTTAAAATGTTTAATGTTAATCTTTAACATTTTTAGTGTTAATCCTAAACAGTATATTCATTCACAAAGTTATTTTTGTAATATTTTGTGTTATATATAATAAAGCTTGTAATGTAAAGGTCACTTTTTCTGAGACCGAATCGTCATCTGATAAAGTATAAGTAAATTCGCCCCCTTCAGGACAAGTGTCTTACTACAGGTACACATACAGTGACTCAAAGCTGTGGCTGCTGGGAACTTTTGGAACAAACGATGAGACAAAAGGAAGAAAGGACGGATGAACACCTAATATCTATGGATGAACACACCTTGAAGTAGTTTTTGTTGTCTTTGAGGGAGGTCTCGGCGTCTCTCAGCGCGCTCTCTGCATCACCTAATTTCACATAACACCTGGATCTGGCGACCAGACAGTTCTTATCATCCGGCTGTAAACTTAAAGCCTGTTGGATAGCAGAGAAGACGCTTATAAAATGTAAAATAAAGCAATCAATTTAATTTCGTCTGAACGTAAGCAATGCAATATGTGTGTTCGCATAGTTATTAGCTCACCGTGGAAAAGCACTCGATAGCTTTGACATACTCGCCCTTCTGAAACAGCTGGTCACCTTCAGACATATAGGTGGTAAAGGTACTCTTTGGCCCGGCTTGTTCTCCCTCGTTATCAGACATTTTAATCGTATTCTAAGCAGAATTATATCAAAACCTTTCAGTACACATCAGTAAGAGCAACCGTCCCGTCCGCTCGTATCCTAGAAACGCTCCTAACAAAACCCAGTGGGGCCAATGAACTGCGTTAGGAACTTTGATTGACATGCCAACACATACTACGACATTCAATCCGAAACATTTAGGTATAATGTAAATAAATTATATATCGTTTATAAAACGTAAAATGTTATCTAAAATAATATTTCGTCCAACAAACGTTTATTAAAAAAAAAAAAAAAAAAATATATATATATATATATATATAGACCCCCCAAAAGTTGAGGATTTTGTAAGGTTGTATTATTAATATCTACGTCTGAGAATTTGGTTCAGATTATTATGCCATTAATTACTTAATTACTTTATTAAATTATTTTTCATTTACAAATAAACAAATGGTCTCTCCTTATTTGATAAAGGTTTTAAATAACAATTTTATAAGAAATTCCTTTAATGTCGGATCCAGTCCTCCATGTAAATCAAAATGGCTTAAACCTTATTGTATATCTTGGCACAGCATTTGGACATTACCCTGTAAATAAGTTATTTCTAATAAAGTAAAAGAAGTAATGTACAAAATTACTCATATCCTGTAAATGCAGCCATTAGATATATTCATACTGCTTGAAGATATTGAACATTTATTTTTGCCCTTTTTCTATTTCTTTTTGGACTGACTGTAAAATAGACATGACAAACAAATTAAACAGAACTCTTAATTTAGAACCTCATGACATTTTACTTCGTTTTCAAAACCCATATTTTTCTGAAAAACTAAATTATATTATTAATCTTTTAATTATTTTGGAGAAGTTTTATATTCATAAGACAAAAATAACTCAAAAGAAACCCTCGTATATTACCTTTTATAACACCGATCTCACAATATACTTTGAAACTCTTCCAAACATGAGGTCACAAAACAATAAGCTTATTAAAAACAATAAAATATTTAAACCTTTTCAAATTCATATAACTGCCCTGATATTATAAAGCACTTTTATTTCTGTATTTTACTATACTTTTTATTATTATTATTACTATTATTATTATTATTATTATTCACTTGCAGAAAAAAGGTACAAAAGCAGTACGCTTCATTTAGGTACCAATATGTACCTTGGAGGGACTAAAATGCACTTTTTAGGTACAAAGCACTCGCGTAGCTACGGGTGGGCCTGGGTGGGCCTGGGCCCACCCACCTGTCAGTCAGGCCCATCTAGTCACTCAGTGGCCTCACAAGGTAGCCATAGGAAATTATGTTGCGATTATAACAATTTTGACCTATAAAAATAAATCTTAATGTTTCTTGATTCTTGTTTGGTTGTCATGGTGATGACGAAATGCCCGCGTAGCGCATTTCGGAGTCAGACTCAGATGATTGCGAACAGCCCATGCCCCCTGCACAACGACGAGCATATTTCACAGAGGGACACTGAAGTTTAGCTAAGGAACGTTATGTTAAATAAACTAAAATGAAACAGAGCAACAAGTTTGTGTCAAAAAGACCACGGCCACCACAGGAGGAAGATAATGCAGATGTTCAGGAGAATTGACTGAATCGTTGGACTATAACGAAATCATTGCAGTGTTCAACTCTTAAGGGGGTCGCACACTGGACGCGCAGCGCCGCGTCTAGGACAACTCTCACTCTTGAAAATCCGATAATGTCAGCAATTTTCATTCAAGCAGCTGATTTCTGTACATGAATATAAAACTAAACGTATATTGCAGCCCAGGGTGAAGTCAGATTCATTAACTACGATTTGAGACAAATACATGTAAATTTAATATAAAACTATGTAAATAGCGCTCTGTGGCGCGGCAGGATTTTGAACAAGGTCCTGAGCCGTTGCTGGGCGCCGCGGACAGACGCCGCCGGTGTGTGTAGTGCAGAGTGCGAATTACCCCACCATAATTGGGGGGTACTGCTCCTTCACTTCTTCTATGACCATCATGGTCCACTACTACCATATCAATCTCTACCGTGATCGCCAAGTGTAACATGTGTTGTGCAACACACATATACATGTTTATAGGTGTAAACATGGTCTAAAATAAGATAATTAACTGTGTATTTTTTGTAGATCATCATATATAGCCTAATATGTTTCCCACATTTTTTTTTTTGTTGGAGGAGCTTGGTATCTCTAGGGGGGTCCGGGGGCATCCCCCCCCCGGGAGAAAATTTTGTACATTTTAAAGATAAATTAATTAATCTGGTGCACTTTGAGTCACCCGAATCCACTATTAAAAATAAATAATCCGCCCGCAAACCGTCTATATTCTTTGATTTAGATATCTGCATCTGATCATCACATTACAATTATTCAAATTCTTAGTGTTAAGCATGATAATATGGTAACATATCACACTGAAGTAGGCTGATTTAAAATGAACATTTATTTAAAATAAAAGTTCTTCTTTTGGCAAAATTACATTTCCTTATCCTTAATAGCCTAAACAGAGGCTTTACTCCCTTCAAACTTAAATTGTCAATGTTTCATTACGTCACTGTTTGAAAACACTCAGAATAATTTTCTGTACCTTTATAAAGGGCATTTTCCCCTAATTTTATTAAATGAATGCTCCATCTTTCATTTCAAATTCTTATATTTGATAAATATATTCAATTAAAATAATTAGACACTAGGCTGTTACCAATAAAATTAAATAATTTACATTGAAAATTATAACTGTATTAGATTATTTTAAATATTTCTGTATATAGAAATAAGGAATGTTGAAAAGAATGATACTTTATGAAACTAGCGTTTTGTCATTCAACTGACACTTGCGTGAGAAGTTGAAGTCGTTCTCTATCTCCGTTGCTTCTAGCGCCACGGTGGTTAAAAATGGTACGGTCCACAATAGGGGTGTCTGAAATCGCTGTACATTAAAACTATCCTACAGTGAGTTGACTTGTATTGTAACTGTAATTACATTTTTTCACAATATCAGAAAATATATCTGACCCCCCCAAAACTGATATTTCTGTCCCTTTGGGGGGTACTTGGTCTTCATTGGGGGGTATAGTACCCCCCAGTACCCCCTGTAATTCGAACTATGGTGTAGTGTACACACTACACTCAGAGAATAATGTGTTCGAATTTAAAACTGTGTGCGACCCCCAGCCCCGTCGTCTCCTGTTATAAGCTAGTCATCAAAAGTAAGCCAATCTACGTTTATGTAGTTGCCTAGTCAATGTTGTTTATATAACGTGGTTTATGTGGCCGCTGAGCCAGACTATGACCAAGCATTGTTTTTGGTTTTTACACACTGTCCACTACTGTCCTGCTGCTGATTTGATGATGTTGTTTCGCATCTGTCAGATGCGCGTGTGTGTGTGGTGTGGCCTGGCCGCGCGCAGTGGAAATGCTGTTCTTATCGTTATGTTCTTTATAAACACTGCTTATGATGACTTACATGCTTGTGCTCTGATTAAACTGTGGTGTATTCAAGCAGGTGTAGTTGTGTTGGCCTATTTTGATAACAGATGCATTTTAGGCTGTGCCCACCTGATTTTCTCTGGGCCCACCCACATTGTGATTCCTGGCTACGCTACTGGTACAAAGGTGTACCCAGCGACAGCTTTTGTACCTTTTTTTTTCTGAGAGTGTTATTATTATTATTTTGTATTATTATTATTATTATTATTATTATTTTACATGTTCATTTTATACTTTAGTTGTTGTTGTTATTCTTTGTTTTATACAGTCTGAACTATTTTACAATGCCTTGTATTTGTCTTGTTTTTTGTTGCATTGTCTGTAATTGAACTAAATAAATAAATTAAAAAAAAAAACAACATTTTAATAAAACTAAAAAGACTTTTAAAAAAAACAATGTCAGCTTCTGTGCCTTCAGCAAGAGCTCTGTGTGAAATTATCTCTGTCTATTTATTGTTTGTTTGAGTCAAGCAAATATATATAAGCAAGAAGAAGACAGAGAGAGAAAAGAAAAAGCACAGAGTAAATATTTTCGTGAAGCTGCACTTTTCTTTTCCTTAATTTCATAAGCATCTTTTTCAGCTGAATCTTTTCTTTTTATCCAGAACTAGAGCTCACTGCTTTTTACAACAACACTGATTCATTTCTCCATATCTGGAAAGAACTATTTTACATCAACAACTTTATCAAACGTTGTGAAAGTCATTTATTTCTTGTAAAGAGTTCATGATTTCCATCTCTTGTGACCCAATATCTGAAATCTCAGAAAGTGCTTCTTCATCCCTCATCTTCTGCATCACAATCTTCCTCACATTTTGAACTGTGATTGTTTTCCAGCACTATTTTCTCCACTACTAATGTCATTTTCCACATCTTCACTCCTTACATTGTTCACAACCAGTTCTGTTATTTCATTATTCAAAACCACACTATCCTCAGTCTGTCCATTTTGTTTGTGTTTTATCATTTCAAATGAAAGGTACTTTTAATATGAACATGATTATGTGTCACTACAATAAAAACTAAATGAATATGATTTCCGTTAATGCAATTATTGCTTTATAAACACACACACACACACACACACACACACACACACACACACACACACACACACACACACAAATTCTCACACACCATTCTTACTGTCGGGATTTAATACACACATTTATTCTGTTATTTCTGTGACAGAAGTTAAGATATTAAAGAAAATTAAAATAAGAGTCTCTGTATCTCACTGTTACTGATTTATTGTGCAGCTCAAAGCATTATGGGTAAAATCTCTCTACAATCTGTTCTGAAACATCAACACAGTTTCACTGATGATCCAGAATAAACCCAAAACCCAGGGTAGAGCGTCTGAGTGAATGTGGTCTGGACTGTGTGGATGAGGCTCATTGTGTCAGAGACGCTGTAGAAGGACAGAGTTCCTGCACTGTGATCCACATACACTCCTATTCTTCTGCTGATGGACTTTACAGGGAGAGAAGTCTTTATCTTATTGTGCCAGAATGAGTATCTGGAGGAAGAGCACTCCAAAATCCAGGACTGATCATTCAATCCAAACACACACTCATGACCCGATCCCTTCCTGCTGATGCTCTTATATGACACTGATATACACACACCCTTCCCAGTCCACTCAATCTCCCAGTAACAGTGTCCACACACACTCTCTCTACACAACACTTGAGAATAATGATCAAATCTGTCTGGATGATCAGGATACGGCTGCTCTGTGCCAGTGACAGTAATCACTCTGTTCCTCTCAGACAGACTGAGGCGTTTATTCACTGTGTTCAGATCCAGAGTGAGCTGATGGGAATCTGATGGAGAGAAAACACATCAGAAACACGTTATGAATCTGTCTGATCTTTAATGTATCTGAACTCTTCATGAATCAATGTTCAGTGTATCATCAGTGTCTCAGTACAGCTGACCAAATATCCTGTGCAAATCATCATTTACATGATCAATTATAAAACTCTTCTATCATGATTTATTTCTCCTTCGACAGGAAGAACATGAACACATTCAGTGAGTTTTTCTGCTTGTTTTCTAGAGACTCACATTGTAGGAAGTCGTTCCTGGTCTTGGGATTCATGATGGTGAAAGTGACTGTGGAAATAAACAGACATGAACAGTGAGAAGAGAAATGACAAGAGAAAATACATTCATTTCTGAGACATTTTTAATATGATGCTCTATAATATTAGATGATGGACTCATTTCTGAGAGCAGATTAATAATCTCCAGGGGCTTCATTTATAAAACACACACATCGGATTGATCCTAAATTCCATTGATTTCATCCTCCGTCATGTGTATATAAACGCTTGTCCACGATGATGAGTCGTATTTCTGAATCATCAAGGGATATTTGTGGCCGTTCTGTAGGAGGATTTGATGGACTTGAATTTAATTTATTAAGCAGGACTTTACCTCCGTCTGAGATCTTCTTGATCTCCTCTTTGCAGAAATCCTCCAGTTTGTCTCTCAGCTGACGGACAGATTCTCTCACGCCATCAAAAGAGGAGAGAGAACTGAAGGAAACGTCGGGTTCGTCTGTAGATTCAGGAGGTGCTGAGAGAGACTGGAAACTCTACAGAAAACAGAAATCAAAACTCATCATCTCCACACTTCAGCCAATAACCTGCACTATATCAGATCTGAGCGGCTCTTGTTGACTTGACTTCTCTTCAGTGACTCGCTTCAATCCAGCACTTTCACACAATCAGCACATTCTCCTCATATTCATCATTTAATGCTACAAACTCCAGTATCTGACACTTAATAATAATATAAATATATATATACTTAAGAGCAGATTGAATGTAATGCTTTCAGACACATTATTTTAATTAAATGAATGTCTTATAGTTTAAATTTATATTAAATGCAATTAGCTAATATTTAGAGAGCTTTTTGACCAACTTAAGTAGGATTTAAGTATCTTTATATTTAATTTCAGAATTATTTCTATTGTCTTTGGTGGTTAAAGTTAATGCTGAATGAACTGACACACATTTATGATAAACTAAAAAGTAATTTCTATTGAAAACTGTTTGTTTAATTTTATCAACATTATCAATATTATCAACTTTGAAGATCACCTGACCCAATTTTGGTGCCAATTACTGAAATTATTTTAGTAGAAATAAAAGATTTCATTAAAAGAGGATGGAAAATCTAGTTGGCTGGATATTGATTCCATCAAGTTCACTGATTTCATCAAGACAGAAGAAACCAGAAGAAAAAATGAGTTAATATTTAATGGTAAATTTCCCAGGGCTTTGTAAGTGTGTCTCTTTAAACAGAAGATGATCAGATGAGAGTCTGACTGATGATTATATGATAACACAACACTTGACTGAATCTGACTGAATTCCTGACAACATCTCAGTCAACGGCTCATTCTGCTCTCATGAAATGTTTCTCTGTCATAGCAGGATCTTGCTCAAGTCCACTATGATCCTGTTCTTCTAGATCTCTGTTACCTGCAGGAACTGGATGTGATCTTGTGTGTGTGAAAGCTGCTCCAGCTCAGCGTCTCTCCTCCTCAGATCATTGATCTCCTGCTCCAGTCGCTCCAGTCGTCCTTCAGCTCGACTCACTGCAGTCTTTTCCTGATCTCTGATCCGCTGTGTGACCTCAGAGCGGCTTCTCTCAATGGAGCGGATGATCTCAGTGAAGATCCTCTCACTGTCCTCCACTGCTGTCTGTGCAGAGCGCTGTTACACACACATCACAATCACACAGTGGCTTCAGCACGACTGACAGAGTCCAAACTGAGACGTCTCAAACTTCTCTTCTTCTCCAGACTCACCTTATGAGACTTCACAGCCTCTCTCAGATGCTGAAGATCTTTCTGTCTCTGCTGGATTCTCTGACGGATCTTCATCTGCGTCTCCTTCAGCTGTTTCTGGAGGACAAACCAATGACAGGGAATGACACATAAAACTACTGTCATACAAACATTAAAGTTACATGAATCCAGAGTTGGTGAAGTGGTTAAAGATCTTGCATGGTAAGGTTTTACTGTCTGGTTCAAACCACAGATTCATGGTTTCCTGAAATGAATGTCAGCAGTATTTCATCAGTGCCTAGTTTTATATCATTAGTATCATCATTTACTCTCCCTCATGTCGCTCCAAACCTGCATGACTTTCTGTCTATTGTGAGACACAACAGAAGATATTTAGAAGAATGTCTCAGCGGTTTACAGAGGCCAAATAAAATATGGTGACACGTCAATAACATCAAACCTCATTGGTTCTTTCATGTCACAGTCACATGACTAAACACCATGATGTCATGACACAAACACCAGTGAAGTTTGATGTGTTTAATGTCATCATATTTGATTTGGGCTCCACATACATGAGTTTATCAATGATTTTATTTTATTTTATTTGTGAATAAAAAATGTGGCTCTTTTAAAAGTAGCATATTTTAAAGACTGCACTTATTTTGGAAATTATATACTTTAAAAGAATATAATTGTGAAATAAGTGTGAACTGAACGTAATGTTTTCAGACACGACGTAATTGCATGTTAATTGCTATTAAATGAAATTAATTAATTTTGTTTAAATTTACATATAAAGCAATTAGCTGAACTTAAGAGAGACTTTTTGACCCACTTGAGTAAGATTTAAGTATATAATGTAATTTCATCATTTTATTGAGTTAAATTGAAATGAGTAAATATTATTAAAATGTACTTTAAAGTAAAAGTTTTCATTTTACATTATAAAAAAGTGTACTTTATAAAGTGTACTTATGAAACAGTCATGAAAGTTGACTCTTTTTAAGTGCACTTAAGTGGCCTTTCATTTCATTAATATTATATTTTCTGCAAGTACAGTTTTTATTTATTTATTTATTTGTATATACTTTTAATTTGGTACACTACAAGTGCATGTCAATTCATGCATCAATACACTTACAGTAAGCGTACTTCTTTCTTTAACCACTAGTTGTTTAGATTACTTTTATGCTTTTTCTCCTTTTTGGAGCTTGAAACTTTTTTACTCCATTGAAATAGAAAAATAAACAAAATAGACGAGACATTTTTCAAAATGTCATATTTACAATCAACAGAAGAAACTCAGTCAAACCGGTTTGGAACAACATGAGTAAATGAGTGAGTAAATAAAGACACTTTCATTTCTGTGTGATCAATCCCTCTCAGTTCATACCTGTGTCTCTGTCCTCTGTGCTGCAGTTGATACAGTGTTGTGGTTTTTATGTTCACTCTCCTTACACCACACACAGATGCACTGTTGATCAGTGATACAGAACATTTCTAGCTCTTTATCATGTTTACGGCAGATCATGTCCTGCAGTCGTCCAGTGGCATCAATCACTTTGTGTGGCTTACGAGAGGGAAATTCCTCATGACGGTCAAGATGAGTTTGACAGTAAGATTCCTGACACACCAGACAGGACTTGACGGCTTTGTATTTTCTTCCAGTACAGACGTCACACTGCACGTCTCCAGCTCCAGCGTAACAGTCAGTAGGAAGTTTAGTCTTCTTCAGTTTCTCCACCAGTTCAGCCAGAATGGTGTGTTTAGCTAAAGCAGGTCTTGGACTGAAGGTCTGTCTGCACTGAGGGCAGCTGTAGACTCTCTTCTCATCCTCCTGATCCCAGCAGTCTGTAATACAGATCTTACAGTAACTGTGTCCACAGGGAATAGCCACTGGATCCTTCAGGAGATCCAGACACACTGGACACGTGAACTCATTCTGATCCACTGAAATTCTGGCTTCTGCCATTTTACTGCATGAACACAGAGAGACACAAACACACAACAGCTCAACAACACTTCAGTTTCTGTTTCTCTGAACTGAGGAGCTGAAATAGTTTCCTGCTTCTGTGTTTGAGTGACGTGTGTAAAACAGGAGTGTCTGTAAAGCAGCTTCCTCATTCCTGGTGAAGGAGAGTCACTTTACTGCTGTGTTTATGTGCCCTAGTGGAGTCAAAAACATTGAATTACGAGTTCAAAGCACATGAATAACAGAGAGAAGTTTTATTTATGAATGACAAACTCAAAATTCTAAACTCTCACACACATGACCAGCGTCAGCCAATAGTGAGCCTACTGTACGTGGTGACGTGCAACACAGACGCGCTGCGCTAAAACACTACGTGAAAAAACTCGAGGCCCAGAGAGAAGGAAATGAATAGTGGAATAAAGTCGTTATTTTTTTATTTATTTTTCGCACAAAAAGTATTCTCGTCGCTTTATAAACTTAAGATTGAGCCACTGTAGTCACTTGGACTATATTAATGATGTCTTTAATGCATTTTCTGGGCCAGCAAGTTATAACATCTTTAGAAGCCTATGGAGGAGTGAACCAGCTCTCAGATTTAATCAAAAATATCTTAATTTGTGTTCCGATGAACAAAGGTCTTACAGGGTTGGAACAACATGAGGGTGAGTAATTACTGACAGAATTTTCATTTTTGGGTGAACTATCCCTTTAAGACTACAGCATTTTTAATTATTTTAAAAAAATGTACAGTTATTTATATAGCGCTTTTAACAATGGATATTGTTTCAAAGCACCTTTATAGAGAATGATTCATGATACAGCACACAGTGAAAACGATATGAATATGACAGTGGGCATCTGGATATATCCCAGCATATTTTAAAATGAAGGATTTAAAGTTTTTCGATCGCGTCTCCTGTGAGGCTGATCTTCTGTTCACATTCACTTCGCACCATCACTAACACGTTTATGCAGGCTACAAATGCACACTTCTCAAGATATCACAGCTGGATTTGATTAAATCTGCAAGGTTTGTGAAATTAAATGTTTATTAGGTATTCAGAGATTTGTTTAAATTATGTAGATGCGCATTTACTGAATGTTGACGGCAAATGAGAAAGTATTTCAGCCTGATTGTTTGCCTTTTCAGTTACAAATAATATAAAAGCAAATGCACTTTACCATTTACTTTCTTTGTTTACCAGTTCTTTCTAACAAAGTATTAGATATGACAAAGATCGTAAACTAATGAAGACGGAGAATGTGAGCGCTGTGTTCTCAGCGTCGCCCATCAAAATAAAAGTCCCGCTTCCAACACATCGGCCAATCAGAAAAACTTAAACTTAAACTTCGGCCTTGGCGATATATCGGTCGACCGCTAATTTAAGCCCTATGTGTTACCTTGTTCATTGTCCGATCTATGTCATTGTAGATGTTTGATTTATATTGTGAGTAAAAGTTTGCATTGGAACTTTTGACTCTTCTTCGCCTTCTTCTGCCTGCACCACACCGTGACAGTTAGACCTTACCAGGTTTTTTTTTTTTTTTTGTAAAATACTGGCAACACTGTTGCCAATAATTTACTGTTAATTGTACAGTTCTTTACTGTAATCTACAGTATGTTACTGTAAAAATGCACTAAATTAGAACTCAAGTTAACTAATTTCACTTGCAGAAACCGACTGCCTTAAACTGACCAACTTAAATGTATTAGCATTTACAATGCACTAATAATGTGGGAAAAGTATTAATGTGAACTTATTTCATCTGAAACCACAAAAAAATATTGTAAATAAAGAGATTTCTACTGGACCAGCAACTACACAGTCACCGCCTGTTAAATAAAGCAACATGCAGCAAATCATCAATGTTTCTAGATGTTCTCCTGGACTGAAGCACAGGCTCTACTCTTCTGCACAATGGTGACCCACAGAACTACATTTTACAGTAAACTACTAGCAACAGTGTTGCCAGTATAAACCTGTTTTATAACTTACCGTTTATTACTGTTAAAATGTTTCGTGGGTGTCTTTTTATCTTACACTGTTAACCCTTTCAACCCCACAGGAAAATCCACACTGCAAAGAGTAAAAAGTAACATTGACACAGTGCTGCAGTGAGATAATTAAGTGAATATGTAAGTGATTGTTGAGCATTAGTGATGAACACCTGCTGTTAACAAGCAGAATCACTGAAGGAAAGAGGAACACAGAAAATAGGGAAACACAAGAACTACAAATGACTTCCAGCCATTACACATTATTACATTATCACATCATTATTACACAAGTATAACTTTATTTCTGTCATACATCTACAGAAGTTGTTATTGAGATGTTTTATTCAAAATGTTTGGGTTGAAGTTACCATTATGGAGATCAGTGTTTGCTTTAGTTGGGATGCTGATTCTCTTGCTGCTTGAACAGTGTTTTTGCAAGCCACACTTGTGCACACACACGGTTTGTGAATGATTGCGGTTATACAGATTATGATGACAAAATCATCATATAGCCCGTTCATTCATTAATCTCAATCAGAGTTCAATCCTTTATCAAAAGTGTTACATTACCACCACTGTGAAACTACAGCAATGAGTTACAATGATGGTTTTTTTTTAACGAAACAGAGCTACACTGTCTTGTAGAAACACAGAGATAAAAAAAATCATCACGTCTCTCAACAATGGTGGCAATCATTTTTATTTATTTTTTATTCATGCAGCAGTGCACGCTGGGAGTTTTATACTGAACCCAGCATGCATTGCGACATTAACTTTTGATTGTCACCATTGTTGAGATTCATATGCTGAGTGTTGATGTCTGTGTGTGTCTAAGTCAAGCAGGAGTTCAAAATGTTATTATGCAAATGTGATTTCAATATCCTTCAGAATAACTGATTACAGAAATATTGCTGGATTTCATGTTGTAGCTTCACAGATATATGATAAATATTAAATAATCATAAGTTAAAATCTTATACACATGATAAGATCAAAGAATTAGGCATGTCCAGAATGATTATGGCATCATCGCAATGTCCAAAAACATAAACGTCCCTCCATACTTTCAAGGTTATGGCTACCCGAGAGGACTGAGATCAAACCGAGATGGGAGAGCCACAGCGGATCTATTTATTCCTCCCAAAGGACCAGGTAATGATTATGCCGTGCTGAAGAAGGAAATTATTGTCTGTCTTCAGTCTCTGTGCTGCACAGAAAGTGCAAAAATGAATTTTGAGCCTTGTGTCCCCGTGCAGATTCAGGCTTGCTCAACTTGTTACAACAATAAAAACAATTAGGGCTGGGCAACGATTAATCACATCCAGAATAAAAGTTTGTGTTTACAATACATATGTGTGTGTACTGTGTATAATTAATTTGTATATATAAATACACACACATGCATATATTTAAGAAAAATATGTTATTAATATATAAACTATTTATATATAATATAAATTATGTATAAATATACAGTAAATACATGCCCATATTTCTTAAATATATACATGAGTGTGTATTTAATTATACACAGTACACACGTAAAAACAAACTTTTATTTTAGATGTGATTAACTGTTGCCTAGCCCAAAAAAAATGCAGCAAATGTTTTAAGAAGCTGTTTTTGTGAAACTTGATAATAAAGAATGGAATATTTTCATCCTTTTTCTATTTTTTATGTCAAAATAGTATTATTATCTTGTTTAAATGTGACATCCAAAAATGCAATTGGTAAAAATAAACCTAAATAAAAGTCAGATAAATTTACCAAAACTGTGTTATCAAAGATATTATATAACTATCATTTTTATCATGTACTGAAAATTTGCATTTAGCAATGGATTGCAATTTATGTTGTATTTGAATTTTTCTTTTCACAAATTACATATCACAGTCTTACACTCTTGCACCTGTGGGTCCATGAAGAACCTTTAACATCCATGGAATCTTTCCATTTCCCAGTTTCTTTATATAGCGGAAAAAAAGGTTCTTCAAATTATTAAAATGATCTTCACACTAAGAAAATGGCATTGCTGCGAAAATCCCCTTTTGAAGCTAATTTTCAAGTTAATGTACTTCAGTAGAATGTACAGTACAGTAACTAAAAAGGAAAACTATTGGCTTATCTATATTTTAATATTTCTAATTAAACATGCCGTGTTACGAAAGCCTGCATCTCATGTACAGGCCTATAAGAGGATATTTACTCATGTGAACCAAGCCATGGACAGTGATATCAGAAACACAATAACAGAGGTTACGTACAGAAAAAAGAAGATAACATGTATTATTGTTGCCACTCTGGTCCAGCACAGGGGTTTCCTCTCTTGATGGTTTTGATGAGCCTGAAACTCCATGAGGATCTGCTTCAGAACGTTAAGAGTGTACAGCCGCTCTTCTCTGCTGTCTGCTACTGAGTCTGAAGGGCCCGTTGTGTCCTTTACGCTCTCTGTGAGAGGAATTATACATGTATTTATTTGAAATATAAGATGTTTTATCAAGGATCAATTTCTTTTGAAGAACTCATAAAAGAGTGAAATTAATTTTCAGTTTTCCCTGCTTGATGCAAAAAGTTCAGATATAGAAAGCTCAGATAGCATTTACAGCTCTTGAACAATAAGTTCATGGAGCAAAGATGCCAACCTCCAAATCACATTAAGATGAATAATGGGAATGTGCATGGATAACTAACTAATAAAATGCCCCTCGTTATTAGATGTTGGGTGAATATTTACCAGAAAGAGCAGATGTGCTTTCCATTGCTGCTACTGAAACTGTCTGATTTCCTTTAGCCATCAGAAAATTCACAAAAATAGTCTCCAGAACACTGATGCCCATGAGAGTGAAGATGACAACACAATACATCCCTGAAAAAAAAACATTTAAAAAAAATTATTATAATATATAAAAAAAAAGTTTTTTGGGGGGGGAATAATAATCTATTCTGTTATAGATATACTGACTTTTCAACATCATTACTACAGTCAGTGTCACATGATCCTTCAGAAATAATTAGAATATGCTGATTTGCTACATACACTCTCTACTCTAATGAACTCACCAATCAGAGGGATATTACTGGCTGGCGAGGACAGCATGTCTTTAAGAAGCAGCAGTAACACAGAAATAGCCAGAAGTAAAGTTACTTTAAAACTAAGCTTCTCTCCTCCACTTGAATCGATGAAGAATGAGGCCAAATCCAGCACAAGGAAGTACAATACTGGCATCAGAAAAATAATGACATACAGTACAGGTCTCCTCTGCATGGTGATCTGCAAGAACAGAAACTTCTTTAAATGCTTTATCAGAGCAACTTTACATTAACATGGGAGACCGGAGCTAGTTGTTACAAGGTCTGTATCTTATCTGTAAGGTTTTAAGTCAAAAGTTATATTACTGAAAACTTGTTTTCTCTAGCAGTGGTTTTCGTAATTTGTAATAATAATAATAATAATAATAATGCATTTTATTTAAGGCGCCTTTCAAACCACTCAAGGTCACCATACAACAAGTAGCAACAGTAACAATATTAAAACAGAAAATAACAGTAAATAACAATGTCAATAAAAAAAAAAGTACTGGACTTGAGTGCACAAACTAATATGCAGTTCTGAATAAATGAGTTTTAAGTTTGACTTTAAATTGAGCTAACGAGTCTGAATTACGGATGTTGACTGGGAGAGAATTACAAAGACGAGGAGAAACACGACTAAAGGCCCTATGGCCCATGGTGGCAAGGCGAGCAGAAGGTGTATGGAGGAGACCCAATGAAGAGGAACGGAGAGTTTAGGGCTGTAAGAGGTCTGAAAGGTAAGGTGGAGCGAGGTAATGAAGAGATTTGTATGTGAGGAGGAGAATTTTAAATTCAATCCGAAAGTTGATAGGAAGCCAATGTAGCTGTTGAAGTGATGGGGTGATGTGTTGAATAGGTGAAGTCCGGGTTATGATACGAGCTGCAGAATTCTGAATCAGCTGGAGTTTATGAAGAGATTTGTGTGGTAAACCAGATAATAGAGAGTTACAATAATCGATGCGGGAGGTGACAAGCGAATGAACAAGAATAGAGGAACTATGCGGAGTGAGAAATGGACGGAGGCGAGCAATATTGCGGAGATGAAAATAACAAGACCTGGTTATGTTATTAATGTGAGCTTCAAATTAAAGGGTACTGTCAAAGATGACCCCCAAGTTCCTAACCTGGCGGGAGGGAGAAGTGGAAGAACCGTCAATGGATAATGAAAAACTTCATGATGAGGAGTACTTCAGTCTTACTGCCATTAAGTTTGAGGAAATTGGCAGAAAACCAAACATTTATTTCGTGAAGGCAGTTGGTAAGACAGGCATGGGGAGAATTGAATCAGGGTTTGTAGAAATGTAAAGCTGTGTATCATCAGCGTAACAGTGAAATTTAATACCGAATTTTGAAAAGATATTGCAGAGTGGGAGAAGGTAAATTAGAAACAATAGGGGGCCTAGGACAGAACCTTGGGGGACACCACAGCTAACAGAAGAAGGTTGGGAATGAAATTTTTTTAGTTGTACAAACTGTGTGCGGTTTGAAAGGTATGAAGTAAACCAGGCATAAGGAATACCAGTGATACCAATATCAGATAAACGATTCAAGAGAATACTGTGTGAAATTGTGTCGTAATAGCTGTTAAATGCATGCTACGAAATTATACAAAATATTCACACTTACACATATATAATGTATAATGTATACAATTTATACATTATATAAATGAACTATATAATGAAGGAAATTTTTATCTGAAAGGTGAAAAAAAATACTTTAGCATACTTTTAAAAAGAGTACTTATTATGGAAATAATATACTTTGAAAGAATAGACTTAAGTGTGATCTGAATGTAATGATTTTGGACACTTAACTGCGTGTTATTTAACAGTTAAATGACAATGTTGTCAGGGAATATACCAGACTCAGGTATCAGGTGAGAAGACAACACAGGTTTATTGAGCAGTACAAGTGTCATTGTGTCCAAGCCTAATCGTCACAGTTACATCATTGTTTTTCTGTTGAGACTTACTTACTGAAGTGACTTGAAGTCAAGTCAAGTCAAGTCTTCTTCATTTATATAGCGCTTTTAACAATGTAGATTGTTTCAAAGGGTTGTTTTGGCTTTATAGCGGTTCTTGAATAAAGATATTTTCCAGCTAAAGTTAGTTTAATTTGAAGTGCACCATTCACGTTAATGATAATCTATAATTATGTGATTCTTATCGTTCTGCTCTGTACCGTATATATCAGCTGATCCTGGTCTGGTCCTATAGGATTGGCACTGCTTTTAGAAATATTTATACTGAGGAGTTCCCACTCTCCCTGAGTCTGAAAGGCCTTCTTGGAGCTGAGGGTCAGGAATGATGCATCAGAGAAAGGGTTAATTAGGAGCTCCTTGCCTGAGAGAAAATCAACAACAGACATTTCAATTACTTTAATTTCAAATATGCATAGGATGGGATTTGTTTGTTTGTCTCACTACCACATGAATGCATAAAGGGGGTAAAACTGAACCGTATTCACCAGTTGACCTTCTATTTCTGCCATGATTCTGAAGGTCACATACAATGGACACTTTACTATCCATAAACCATGGGAGAGGAGTGGTAAAATTTATGGAAATTACATAAATCATTTTACCTCACATGACAATGGTGGCGGATGTAGTACATTCAGACTGCATTCATACCACACACATTCATGCTTGATAATATTCATACTATACACATGTATATTTTGTAATAGTTCTTCATCAAATGTAGAACCTACTCAGTATATGAGTAGACTAGAGAAAGGCTACAGAAAAGGCTATAAAAAAAACTTCCCAAAAGTTTGCTTAGAAATGTGCACATTTTATTTAAAATGTTCTGTCTCTCTCTGAAAAGATAATTTTCACATGGTCTGAGGGAGATGTGGGGAGTAAAGTTTAAATGTTTGTAAAGTTAAATCTAAATGAGTTTGTTAAGAAAAAGAACTGAATTTTATAAAGAATAAAGTTCAGCTTTTGTAATGCATATATAGCCTACAAGGAAAGTGGACAAATAAACATGTTTAAAGGTGCTGTATGTAACTTTTTTTATAAAATGAATCCTTTTTTTATTGCCCGTCTGTGAAGGGGTTGTAATCACACATTACAATGATCCACTTTTCGCGTTTTGCTATTACCTCTGAAGACCAGTATTCCTATTTTTATGTGAAGTCTCCGGGTCGGATTTTCTGCGAAATCCACCGGATGTGACGTGCATGCGCGCTCCCGAGCCTCTCCGTTTTATATATAGTCTATTGCGACGGCACTGCAGCTAACGACATGGAGTCTGATAACACCAAAAAACAACCTGCCTCCAGCACAACACAGACTCCAACACAAACTCAAAAAAAAAAAAAAAAAAAAAAAATTTCTGCTGAAGCTCGTCAGGCCAAACGTCAATCGGATCGACTCAGGACGAAAACACGGATCAACATTGGCAGAGCGTTTGAATTATGGAGAGATCTCCGCTTTGTTTTAGGTATAAAAACAGACCCTGAGTTGGCTTTCATCCTTTTGGACAGGTAAGCTAATAATACTTAAAAGCATGTAAAATATATTGTGATTTTGTGCTTTAGTTGGCTCAAGTTAGACATCATTAGTTCGCCAGCTAACGCCGACCATTTGCTAACGTTATCTGATGTGAAAGACTACAGTTGTAACTTTATTGCTTTTCACGAGCATGAACGCTGTTGTTGCAATCTGAAACATCACCGCTAGAGGCCGCTGGATCCTACATACAGCACCTTTAATATATGAAAACATTTGTGTATCATCAATTATTTAATTAATAGGACACCTATTTTCAAAGAAAACCATTCATTTGAATACGGGTCATTTTGACCCCCTTTATGCATTTGTGTACTTTTTTAGTTCACGCATTCTAGGGTTAATAATCATGTTTGCCAACATCAGGGTTGTGCACCAAAATGCAGTTTTTGTCCAAATTAATGATGTTTTTGATTGTTTAATTTCTCCTGGATTGTAATTTAATATATTTCTCTTCCTTTATTTCAATTCAAATGCCAATTCAACATCCTGTGTGTGGGGCCAATTCCACTCAATTTCACGTTCATTAACTGAATTCATCATTTTTGAATTTTGCCCAATCCTGATCATCATTGATTTCGGAGTTTCAGATGTACTTGAATGTATTGGAGACTGAAGGGTGAAATTGCAGCTTTGGACGTCAAAGGGAAACTGGTGAAGGTCCATCTTGCAGGCCGAGGTCAGAGCTAAAGTGTTAGATGTGAGAACAATGCCTTGACAAAGCAACTGCACATGTTGATTCTCTAGTGTCGCAAACTCTGTCTTGATGCTAAATAGAAAGAAAAAGAAGAAAAGTAGTTCAATAAAATCAAATGCAAACTTTAAAAGGTACAGATCAACCAAAAAATAAAAATGCTGTCATCCATTACTCAACCTCATGTTGTTCCAATGCTTTCATTCATCTTCGAAACATAAATGAAGAATCTGTTTTTATCATAAAATTTTAGATTTCTGTCCCTCCAATTAAAAGCTTCATTAAGTATATAAAGATCTCGTAAAATTAATCCAATTGATTAGAGCGGTTTAATCCAAGTCTTCTGAAGGAATATAACAACTTTAAATGATAAGCAGGTTTAATTTAGGCTTTTATTCACATATATTCACTCTAAGGGAATGAAAGTATTGTGGGTTTAAGACAAAATGAGGGTGAGAAAATGATGTCTGAATTTTCATTTTTGGATGAACTAATCAACCCTTTAAAGACTATGGAGATTCAGAGCTTTTTTTCACTTATAATATTATGTAATGGATCTTGATAAAAACAGACTAGGAGATCTTTATTTCCTAACTTTGGGATCTGCAGAGCAGTAGGTGCTACATGCAGCCAGAAAGTGCTTGGTTTCACTAAATGCTGGAGAGTTGTCAGTTCTGAAAGTTTTTGTAAAACCCTTCTTTCCTTCCTTCCTTAGTTACTTACTTAGCAAACCATGCTGAATTGCAAAAAAATTGTCATACCTTTCAATTATGTTGATGTCTGGAATCCAAACCATATCTTTTTTAACTGAAGAGACATTGATCCTACAAAAGTCATGAGGATTCCATACGGTGAACTCACTGTTCCAACCCTGCAAAGTTTTGGGTATAACATTAACAGTAATTATAACTTGTGGTAAACCGACTTGGTCCAATGAAACAAGTTTAATAAGTGGCTTAAAAAAAAAAAAAAAGAATTAAAGTGTAACTTTGTTTGTATTTATTAATATCTACATATATAATATGTGACTTAAAATAAATTAGACCTTTCAATGACTCGCTTTGGTTCATCAGTCAAATAGTTATTGGGCGACGCCAAAAATTATGTTCAGATGGCCTGTTAATTATAGCTTGACAGTGTATCAACAAATATTATCATCATTGTTTCCAGATAAAACATCTGATTACACATGTCATGGTTTTATAATTTGAGTAAAACTGTGTGAAAAGGGTTCTGAAAACACTTACAATTATAACTGTGATTTGTGTTGAGATGCTCTGGGCTTTTTCATCCTTTAGAAAGAAAGAAATGTTGAGTGATGATGATACAACGGCGTGACGTCCTGTGTCATTGACATTCAAGTAAATCATGCTGGATTTATACCACTTCTGTGATGGAGGTCACAAGCAGGTTCATATAAATAGTAGTAGGAGTTGTCCAGTTATGCACGGGCCGTAGGGACGTCATCTCGTCACTGTTGTCCAAGCCGAGATGCTCGATAAGTGCCCTGTAACTGCAGTTTTCAGCAGCAGACACACACCCTGCACAGATGACACTTCATGTCCTTCATTTACACCTTTTTCTCTGTTCAACATTCATTCTTCCATAAATATACTTCTCCACTAGTGTGTTTGTTCCAATAATAACAATGCTAAAAGGAAGATATAAAAGGCACCTATGCTTATAACCTGTTCGGTGAACGTGGTTTCTCCAAGTAAAACATGTTTTTGCATCAACATCTTTGTTGATTCTGGAACAATAATCCAATCAAACAATCAGATTTGAGGGTCGAGTTTACAGTTTATGTCAAGTTTAGGCTTACAGCCAGGGTTAGGTGCTTCAACATCAGTGTTATTCACCATCGGAAATGATGGTTTTAGGGATAAGTTATGGGTAGGGTTAGGTTTAGGGGAAGGGATAGGGTTATAAGTACATTTTCGGACAGGAATGTTGTTCCAGGATCAATAAAATATGTTGAACCGAACATGTCTAACTCTGCAAAATCACAGTGACCATAACTGTTCTTAACTGTTGATGTTACCCTTGTAAAAAAAAAAAAAAAAGAGGTATACACTTTAGCATACTTTTTAAAGAGTACTGATTGCAGAAATAATACTTTCAAAGAATATACTTAAGTGCAAACTGAATGTAATGTTTTTCGAAACCTTAAATGCATGCTAACTGAAAATTAAATGAAAACCCATTATACTTTAAGCAGTTAGCTGAACTTAAAGTGTTTTGACCCACTTAAGTAGGACTTAAGTACATCCTTATATGTAATTGCATAATTACATCTACTGTCTTTAAAGGCACACTATGCATTCTTCCATTTTTGTCAAACAACGACCCCTAGAGTCGCTGTGGAGTGCTTGTATTTAACGTTACTGTCGTAAATACCACTCGTGCAGAGCCGTCTCTGCAACGAAAAAATGCATAGTGTGCCTTTAATATATAAATAAAGTCACAGCTAAATGTACTGACAAGCATATGATAAACTAAAATAATGTAATTTCTATTCTATTCTATTTATGTCATGTATTTATCATGCTGTTGCTTAGATACCTATCATCACGCGCATGAACTCGACAATTGACTACTGTGGACTTCGACCAAAAACAGGAAGTAAATACAGGTATGTGCGCTGGCTGAATTAACATCAATTTTATTAATATTTTTAATATTAATATCTTTCACATCTACTGCAGTCAGATTCACCATGTTCACTCTGAAAGGAATCACTCACATGGCTGGGCACTTGTAATGACACATCAAGGATGTTAAGAGGCTAAAAGCAGGTTTAAACATTGCCCCATTTAAGTCAACAGGGTGCAAATTTTAAAAAGAGGATAACACGGTGTAGGCAACACCGATTTTTGTCGTTGTTCTCTGTACTGACACAGCACTCCAAATTTACAAAAAAATGACCGGAGTTCTCCTTTAAAGCCCCATTATGTAGGATTTCCGTTTTGGTCAAACAATACGCTGATTTCACGCAGCCGCCATTTTGAAATCGAAAGTGAGGCTCCGGTGGGAAAAACCCCGGAAGTAAAGATAAACAACAATGCCTTTGGACTACCAACCTGAAGCTGCTGCCACGATTTACACTATTGGATGTTAATATCCAATATAGGATATGTATATAGTTCATTCCTGCTTCTTTTTTTACTTTCTGAATTATATTTAAAAAAAAAATTATTTATAAATGAATTTCAATGTATATAGTCTAAAGTATGAAATAAATGTATGTACAGTTTTAGAATTGACAAAAAATCATTAAACACAACAACGCCTTCGCATTCACGACTCTCCTGTGATTAAAGGCGACACTTCCGGTTTTCTTCCCACCGGAGCCTCGCTTTCGATTTCAAAATAACGGCTGCGTGAAATCAGCGTATGA
This sequence comes from Scardinius erythrophthalmus, assembly GCF_964197995.2. NCBI lineage: Eukaryota > Metazoa > Chordata > Actinopteri > Cypriniformes > Leuciscidae > Scardinius > Scardinius erythrophthalmus. Next base: position 61,757,817 of record NC_138221.1, on the reverse strand, counting down.
CCCCTAGAGTCGCTGTGGACTACTTGTATTTAACGTTACTGTCGTAAATACCACTCACGCAGAGCAGTCTCTTCACTCACGGCCTGATCCCCTCCCCCCTGTATACCGGTCCCCGTTCAGTCGGATAGAAGCTGTAACGAGTGGAAATAAGGTGTGGCCCCTTTAAGAGCTGCGCGCGCCCTGTTTAACTGTCGGCAGTCTGTATTGTATGTGCGCCTCGAACAAAAACCCGTAAGCGGGTTGTTTCTGTTTGATGCTCATTCTTGTACTATTTTTGTCTATCAAGTAATGCTGTGGACGGTATAACGTGTGACAGACAGTTACACGAGTTCGATTGGGGAATAAACACAACGCGTTACAAATCGTCGGACATCGAACAAGCACAGCTAGCCTCCGAAGATGTCTACTAATCCATCAACAAGAACGCCAGGTGCTTTTTAGCTCACACCAACGAGTGAAAGCTTGTCCGAGTGATATACAATATAAGCAATATACTTACAAGTCCAACAGCATGTGAGGACGTGTTGGGGGAAGTGAGGTAGCCTATGCCGTAAAGCAGTCGAATTTTGTAGTTCTTTTTGTTCTCGTGGGTGTTACTACCCGAACCCCGAAGTTTAAAAGTACGATTAAAAACTATACAAACCCCGTCAGGCTATGGCAGATGTGTCATTCAACCTATTTTAAGTCGATGTACCATCACAAGGGTTTTGGAAATATATTATGAAGGTTGAAAAGTTACTTAGTGTTACTTTAAGTGTGTTAAGAAACATATGAGTCTCTCTTTAAGTGCACTTAAGTGGCCTTTTATTTTATTCATATTATCAGCAAGTAGTTTTTTTAAATATACTTAAGATCTGACATACACTACAAGTGAATGCAATTAAGCTCACTTATTTTTCATAAGTGTAGATAGCAAAATTAAATATACATATCAAATCAAAAGGCTCTGGATCAAACCAAACTGCAGTATTTTTGTGCAAATTCATCTGTCATGTGACTACATGACATACACTCATCCTCAAACACCAGGGGCAAAACTGCACAACACAACAACAGAAACAGTTAGACATTTAAGAACCGACTTACCGACTGAGGCAAGATAAAATATTAGCCACTGGAGATCCATGGCAAATAGTCGAATAGAGATGCAGTATTGAACAGATGGCTGTCATTAGGTCACATTTATATAGTGTAAATGAAAAGCATGTCCAACCTCCTCTCGTGTTCTTAGTGTGTGGCAGAAAAAAAATTCAAAAACCTATTCAAACAGCTGATGTCATACCTATATGTCATTAATATACATGCTTTGTGTTGTGGATTTATAAGGGGTCTTTGTTCTAAACAGAATCATTTTGACACTATTCTTTTCCAGACCATTATTATTTAGTCTGCTTGAACAGAACTTGATCAGATTTAAATAAAGTTAATTGTCAACCATGATTTATATGCTATATTCACCTGTGCATGTAACATCAAACAGACATATAAGAGATGCAACAAAACCCACTGGTGCAAATGCAAACAAACCGCAGTGAGTGAGTCTAGACCTTTGTTCAATACTTCATTCAGAGTCCTTGTACCGTACAGTGTTGTTTACTTTTATTCATTTAGCAGATGCTTTTATCCTAAACGACTTACAATTGAGGAATACCACAAGCGATTTATCTTAAAGCGGTCCTTGATTATGATTTCACTTTTTTAACTTTAGTTAGTGTGTAATTTTTGAGCATCAACAAAATCTGCAAAGTTCAATGCAAAGGGAGATATTTTCTTTTACAGAAGTCGCTTTTTAAGGACTCCAACAAGCCGCTGATAGGGACTACAACGAGCTTCTTCCCGGGTTGGTGACATCACAAACCCTAACATTTACATAAACCCCTCCCCCGGGAACATGCAACAACACCAGCAAACACAGAACACAACGTACCCAACCTTCTAACAACGTTTTAACAACATGGCCAAGAGGTTGCTATAAATACGTTGTGTGGTGAAGGTTGTTACAGCGTTGTCACAGTGTTGACATTGAACCACCGTTCAGGGCCATTGCTTAAGGTTGTGTCTAGGGTGTCTGGACAACCACTGGATGACATATGTACTCGTCACTGCCCTGAAGCGCGAATCAGCCTTTTAAATTTCAAGTGCCCTCATTTTTCATCGAGCAAGGATACGAGAGAATTGCTCAGCTAAATAAGATACCTAATTATTCAAACACAACCTACAATGTCATTGTCTAATGTGACTTCATCTTGATGGCAGTTTATGTCTCTGTACAATCCAAATTTATGCCTCCAAGTCAATGGTACCTTCACACAAATGCAAGTTACCCATGCCATTTGCACTGATACACCCCAATACCATGACATATGTTTGCTTTTGCACCTGTCACTGATGAAAGTCTGGATGGCCCCTTTCGTCTTTGGGACTGAGAACTCGTCTGTTTTTCCCCAAAACAAGCTGAAACATGGACTCATCTGACCACAGCACACATTTCCACTGTGTTTTAGACCATCTGAGATGACCTTGGGCTCAGAGAACTCGCCGGCATCTCCACATAGCACTGATGTATATCTTACTCCTTACGTAACAGAGATTCAAGTGGCATTTCTTGATGTAGCGTCAGACTCCAAAGTACTCCTGAGCACATGTGGCTGTATTTAACAGAGTAGCATGATGGTTTCTCATGCAATGCCTTCTGATGGGTCAAAGGTAATGCACATTCAACAGAGGTCTCCTGCCTTGCCCTTCACAGACTGAGATTTCTCTGGATTCCCTGAATCTTGTGGCAATATTATGTATGGAAGATGGTGAAAGAAAAAAATTCTTTGCAATCTTGCATTGAGAAATGTGATTTTTGAATTGTTTGACAATTCTCTCATAATATTTGGCACAAAGTAATGAGCCATCTTTGCTTACAAAGTCTGAGAGGCTCTTTTACACCCAAACACCCTCAACTATTACCAGCTCACCTGCTCATTGTGGACTGTTTCTAAAGAGTTGGATAATCTAACCTGGATAATCTTTTCACTTTTATTTGGCCTCTGTCCCAACTATTTTGGAGTGTGTTGCAGCCATCAAAATGTGTTCATATTTACAAAATACAATTATGTTGGTCAGTGAAAACATTGGAAAACTTTTATTTGTACCTTTGTCAGTTAAATAAAAGTTAAAAACTATTTACAAATCACAGATTCTTGATTTTATTCTGTACAAAATGTCCCAACTTTTCTGGAATTGGGGTTGTAAACTATTTTAAATTAATCATAATTTTAATATTCCTTGCAGGAATAACATTTATATGCTTTTGAAACCTAAATGTTTCCAAACACTTTGGTCAGAGTTAGTCAGCGTGTGTGTGAATCATCTCCGAATATAACAAAAGGGGAAATTAAACTATACAGATGTTTCAATATATAAACTCATGCCTCGAAGCCAGCTGTCGACTGTAGACGCAGTGCTAGAGTATTAATATTATTAAGTGTCGACTGTAGATGTTTGGGTGTCCACTGGAGACGCCCCAGGTAAACTTAAGTCAGGTGCGTAGGGGAAAATCTACCTTTTCTAAGACTTTCTCTTCTGCTGACCTCCAAAGCAGACTCCAAAGCAGACAATGCACTGCTCTGAGCTTCTAAAGCTGGTCATTGAAGAAGAGGGAGTACCTATGCGCATTTTTATTGCTTTAATAATTGATACCCAATTATTGAGGGAATATACTGTAGGTTTGAGCGTCAGTCAATCCTTTGTCTCACCGCAACACTCAAGCCTTACATTGAGCACCAAACCCAAAGGAGTCATGTACTCCCAGCACTGAAAGTTAATTGCTTTGCTTGCTGTACTTTTCAGTCTGCCACTGTCAAATCCACTGTCTGCAGAGCTGTCCATCGAGCAGCCTTAGCCCTCTGTCGCCGAATTGACACATATGTGACATTATTGACACATATGTGAAATTACTTTTTTTACTTTTGGGGAACAGTGGTTATCCCTGTCATTCATGGCTTATGAATCAAGTAGGAGCTGCACAGGTAAAATTCCTTTAAATAACATCAGCTTAGCTATTTAGATGAATAAGTCTAACAAAAGCAGCGCATACTCAAAGCGCGAACTCCTAGACTGTGGCGAAAAGAGAGGGGTTTGGGAGTGAGGAAGCAGTGTGTCTCTCAACGCATGTCCCGAAGAGTGAGGAAACAGCTCTCTCTTTGATCATTGAAAAAGCAGTCTTTCAGGACCAAAACAAAAAATCCTTCGCCCGCCATCCTCAGGGAGGAGAGGTGCGTTCAACACCTCCTGGGAAACAGCAGTCCCCTCCATCTCCGGTCGCCCGTCTCAGGGCCGTTTCGTTGACCGTTGGGAAGCTTTAGTGGTGGCCTGGGGGATGGGCTGCATCATCTTCTTGTGGGGGGGCTCGACCCTCGGTCTGATTCAGGACTGCCGAGAGCTACTGTGCAAAGTCCTCGACAGTGTCTCCGAAAAGGCCACCTTGCGAGATGGGAGCGTCGAGAAAGCGCACTCTGTCGACATTTGGCATGTCTGCAAGGTTTAGCCAGAGATGGCGCTCCTGGACCACCAAGGTGGACATTGTCTGCTCGAGGACCTGCACCGTGACTTTCGTCGCCCGGATGGAAAGGTCAGTCGCCATGCACAGTTCCTGCATCAACCCCGGTTCAGAACTACCCTTGTGCATTATGAGTGGTCTGGTGGACTTGCAGGATGGCCATCGCATGCAAGGCGAAGGCGGCCTGTCCATCGGCACTGTAAACCCTAGAATAGCAGCCAAAGCTGCCGTCGTCTCACAGGCGCCTTGGACAAGTGCGATTCATCCAGGTGGCAGCACTTTACAAGCATAAATGGCTAGCATGGCTGTCAACTCCGAATCTGATTCAGCATGAGCAAACACCGCTGAAGCTCAGCATCATCTTCCTCTCCAGAGAACAATAGCCCTCTATCTGATGCAGCTATCGACATCTGATCCTCATCAGAGTGGGTCGTCGTGAGGGGAACCCAAGAGTGGGAGGTAATGCAAATGCTGTTAAGTTTAACTTGAATGGAACCTCTGAATATTCCTTTATTAACAGAGTAATTATCATTAACTAAAACCATAAAAAATCTTTTTCATTACTTAAAATAAAATATAAAGACACTTAAACTTACTTTATTTCAGCTAGTTGCCACTATAATAGTACTATAATAGAAAAAAACTATAATAGTATATCAATGATACTAAAATACCACTGCTGTACAAAAAAAAAAAACAGTTGTTTTGTTTTTATTAAGAAACAACAAAATACAAATGATTTTTTTTATTATTAAAAATCTTATTGAATTATGCATTATGTGACATAAGAATCACAGACACATGTGGTCAGTCTATTGTGCCAGCGTTTACGAGGATTATGAGTGTAATCTAATGCCTGATTCCTCTGAAACAGCAGTTCATGACACTGACAGATGAATGTGAAATGAGAAGTCTGCTTACTGACAACCTAATCAGCCATTCATATACAATCATGATGTAGATCTACTGTGATTCATATTCACCTGTATGACTCTGTCCATGCAGTGACATCAAAATGTACACAACTGTAATTGAATTCTATCTTATATCACCACTTCAGCTGTTGATGTAGTGGGTAATGCTTTATTGACTCAGTATAGCTTTCCAAAGGCATACTGACGGAGTGAATAACTAGGGTAGAAGTGTCAGATAAGGTGGTGTGCAGTTTCACTGGGGCTTCAACGCTAATAGCGCTTTACTATGTCAGTTTAAACTATTATGAGCGTATATGTGGGTAATTTAATTAAACAACATTTAACAAAATTAAATTGATTATCGTTTTTGGCCCCAATTTGTATCAGGTGTCTTTAACTACTATGGACTTACATAATAATTATTGTTGGGTACAATGCACTTATAGTGTTGATGTTGTTTTGTTAAACACTTGTGCTGCTATTGATCTAATACAGCCATGAGTCTTTTTGGGAAAGATGCAACAAGTTTTTCACACCTGGATTTGGGTATCCTCTGCCATTCCTCCTTGCAGATCCTCTCCAGTTCTGTCAGGTTGGATGGTAAACGTTGGTGGACAGCCATTTTCAGGTCTCTCCAGAGATGCTCAATTGGGTTTAAGTCAGGGCTCTGGCTGGACCATTCAAGAACAGTCACGGAGTTGTTGTGAAGCCACTCCTTTGTTATTTTAGCTGTGTGCTTAGGGTCATTGTCTTGTTGGAAGGTGAACCTTCGGCCCAGTCTGAGGTCCAGAGCACTCTGGAGAAGGTTTTCATCCAGAATATCCCTGTACTTGGCCGCATTCATCTTTCCCTCGATTGCAACCAGTCGTCCTGTCCCTGCAGCTGAAAAACACCCCCACAGCATGATGCTGCTACCACCATGCTTCACTGTTGAGACTGTATTGGACAGGTGATGAGCAGTGCCTGGTTTTCTCCACACATACCGCTTAGAATTAAGGCCAAAAAGTTCTATCTTGGTCTCATCAGACCAGAGAATCTTATTTATCACCATCTTGGAGTCCTTCAGGTGTGCTTTCATGTGTCTTGCACTGAGGAGGGGCTTCCGTCGGGCCACTCTGCCATAAAGCCCCGACTGGTGGATGGCTGCAGTGATGGTTGACTTACTACAACTTTCTCCCATCTCCCGACTGCATCTCTGGAGCTCAGCCACAGTGATCTTTGGGTTCTTCTTTACCTCTCTCACCAAGGCTCTTCTCCCCCGATAGCTCAGTTTGGCCGGACGACCAGCTCTAGGAAGGGTTCTGGTCGTCCCAAACGTCTTCCATTTAAGGATTATGGAGGCCACTGTGCTCTTAGGAACCTTAAGCGCAGCAGAAATTTTTTGTAACCTTGGCCAGATCTGTGCCTTGCCACAATTCTGTCTCTTCAGGCAGCTCTTCAGGCAGTTCCTTTGACCTCATGATTCTCATTTGCTCTGACAGCACTGTGAGCTGTAAGGTCTTATATAGACAGGTGTGTGGCTTTCCTAATCAAGTCCAATCAGTATAATCAAACACAGCTGGACTCAAATGAAGGTGTAGAACCATCTCAAGGATGATCAGAAGAAATGGACAGCACCTGAGTTAAATATATGAGTGTCACAGCAAAGGGTCTGAATACTTAGGACCATGTGATATTTCAGTTTTTCTTTTTAAATAAATGTGCAAAAATGTCAACAATTGTGTGTTTTTCTGTCAATATGGGGTGCTGTGTGTACAATAATGAGGAAAAAAAATGAACAAATGATTTTAGCAAATGGCTGCAATATAACAAAGAGTGAAAAATGTAAGGGGGTCTGAATACTTTCCGTACCCACTGTATATACACACACACAAATTATTTATAGATATTTACAAACTTTTATGTTGATACGATTAATCGGTTTGACAGCACTAGTATTTACACAATAAGTGCATTGTGTCAAATGAGTAGTTTAGTACATACATAGTTTAAGACACTTAATATAAAGTGGGTCCCAATTTTTTATTGATTGACGGCTCTAGCTAAATAAACAGATCAAACTCAAAATGCAATTTTAACTTGGAAACTCATCCAAGAATGCAGATGCAGAGATCTGGGTGTGTGGATTCACAAACATGGCAGGACCCAGATATACGCTGTTATTGATAAACATCAGATAAAACAGATTGTTCTATTGTGTTATTCGTTTAATTACAATGCCAAACTTTGACCATTTGAAATGCTCATCTATCTTTCCCATTCTTAACAGGATATGTGTATTGTGGCGGCCTTTCCACTTCAGTACAGTAATGAATAAGCAGAGAATGATGAAGAACCACCATCACCAATATATGTGAACCAAGATATCCATATATTATTGCCAATATGGAGTACACAAACAAAGCCAAAAACAAAATTTAAACATGATACCCTGAAAGCTTTTTCAATGAAATGTTTCTTCAATAAAAAACAATTTTAATGAAATCCAACCAGTAGAGATGGTCCTGAAGACAATACATAATTAACCTACCAAAGTAGGCTTTAATGTTTTCTGTCCAAACAATAGACATTTTCATGACATAAATGCTGGTGTAGAGTTTTGGCTTAACTTGCACCTGAAAAACTCAACAGTTTTTTATTAAAATTTAATTAAAGGGTTAGTTCAGCCAAAAATGTAAATTCTGCCACCATTTACTCACCCTCATGTCGTTCAAACCTATATGGCTTTCTTTCTTCTGTGAAACACAAAAGAAGATATTTTGAAGAATGTTGTTAATCAAACCATTTTTTGTTCCCATGGATTCCCATTGTCCAGTGGAAATAAAAAAATACAATGAAAGTCAATGGGAACCGTTTGATTACCCACATTCTTGGAGTGACATGAGGGTGAGCAAAAGATGACAGAATTTTCATTTTTGAGTGAACTAACTTTTAATACCCTGAGATAAATACCCTTTTTTTTTCAGTTCAGTTTTAGAAATGCTCCTTTAATACACATCTGTTGGAAGTTTGAAATCCTTGAAGCAGTAAAAAGAGATGTCACCATGATCCACCACTGCAAACGTTACTGGGACATCTCCACTTTGGAAGGACAGCTGCTTCATGACATGCAGATCAGGGACGGGACCGTCAAAACTGTCAATGAACGAAGACATAAATCAGTTGGCATGCTCAGATCAGGACCTTTTCAGACTGTACAAATTTCTTGTCACATGTTAATAATAATAAATATAGCTGAAAGCAGCAATTACGGGGCCAAGCACTTAATAAGGCCATTACTTACATTGATGGACATATACTTTATTTAAGGAACTTTATGAACCTTGCAAAATTCACAAGGCTTAACACTTGCTTTAGACTGGATTTGATCAAACAGTCTTTAAACCGCTAACCTGTTGCTTCACACAGCATGCCACTCATACACCCTGGTTTGCTTAATTTAAAAGTGGAGCATTTTTTACATGAAAAAGTGTTATTTTACTTTGTGCTTGTCGCTTGTCACTGGGCGGCACAAGGAAGACATGCTTTCCCCCAGCTGTCAAGGTTCAGAAAACAAAAGTTGAACAATGTTTTCAAAAGTTATGCCTTTTTTGCAAAAATCCTTATATCTCTGGAACACTAGGTGGCGCTGTGATCAAACTCCTCAGGTACCTTAAGGACATGCTGTCAATGATCCCTACCTAATTTGTTGCCGATAATGTCAAATCGTTTAAAAGATATTGCAATTTATGCCAAATTTCAAAATGGTGGACAGGCAATTTGTCTGATCTTGGCAAATTTGGTAGAGGGATTCGAATCTGCAGACACCAAGATCTTGACTTTCTGATAAAGATTTCAAAATTTATGTGAAAAAAATGTTCGTAATGTGCTTGTTTTTCCCAACTTACGGATATACCCTCAGATCTGGGTGCTGACAAAGTGTACCAAGTTTGTTTCGATTGATCAGAGTTTGGCCAGGATATAGAGCTGGTAAGTCCCGCCCATCCGTAAAACCCCGCTGGACCTCTAGGTTGAAAAATCGTCAATGCAAGTGAATGGGAGAAAATAATTATTTTCTGGTCCCGTTTGAATTGTGCCATGAATGTGAACATATGTTGTCTGTGAATTTTTTATATAATTTTTCATGTTACGAGTTCGACAGTATATGGTATGATTCTTCGGCTAGCAGTTGTGGAAAAGACATAACGAGAAAGACTACATGTCGCCTATGTGACGTCACCCCATAAAGTTGACTTACCCGTGGTTTTCGCCACGCTCAACGATTTTGTCCTCTCCCTGAAAGAAGGCGGTGAAGTGCACCAAAGACACAGTCATGTTTAGCGGGATCCGTGAGCTAGTGTCCGTGTGCGAGTGGTGGTGACGTTTCAAACGCGTCGAAAGCAGCGAAGAGTTGTAGTCCACAAAGTGCTCTCACACAAAGTCTAACCGTATCAAACTTCTACCCGCTAAACTGTAGCATTCTTCAAACGTTATAGCCATTTCAAAAGTGATTTTTTTGCTATAGATTTGGCCTTATATTTAAATTACTATTCATGACCACCACTATAATATTTGAGAGGATTTAAGAGCAAAACTGTGAAGCTAATAATTAGCATTTAGCATTTACATTATTTCTTCTGTTAAGGGTCCCGCTGTAGTCTATAATTATATCCATTTACAATTCATCTTTGATCACCAAAATGACATTTAAACATAGACATATAAACAACATTAAAAGCTTGATTTTTGCCACAGGGGGACTTTAAAACATTTTTTTTTATTTGAGCTGTAAAAAAAAAAAAAAAAAAAAAAATCAGTATATCCGGTTATTACTAAATTTGTTATGTCTAATCCTAAAAAAAATTGTAAAGGGTAAAAACATCACAGACGGGTCATATTATGAGGCCAAATAGCACATTTCAAACATTTTTATGACTTTATGCTTATTCCATGTCGTTGCTAAGTCCTGCAAAATCATGAAAACCAGTTTTCCAGCATGAATCAGCAGTCTGTTTGATCCAGACACTGTATAACTAAGGCAAAATAACAAAACCAACACAGCAGGAAAAAGACGACCATTAAAGCACGTAATGAATGGCTGGACTAATTTCAGTGTATTGTGTATCAGTGTATGTTTACCTGCAGACACACATGCGGCTGTACGGCTTTCCAGGATGGCTCTTTTTAAACTCCGCCACCGTGTCCGGCTGGTAAACATCAAAACTAATCTTCCACTGGTCTGACGGGGACAATCTGACAAAAAATACAGTTTGTTTAAAACAGCAGTTCAATCATCTCAAAGGCTTATTTGACTTCTCTGTCAATTTCAGGAGAAAGCTACCAGGTTTACTCTGACAGCGATTAATTTCATCCCTGAATATGATACGGCTACAGGACAGTAAATGTGGGCTTATTCACCTGGAAACTCCCTCAGACCAGCTCGAAGACTTGACAATGCTGATCTGGTCCAGCAGTTCACCTGCACCATGATAATACCAAAAAATGTAACGTCACATGAGAGTGAGGCAATGACACGCATCTTTCACAAACATTACATTTTCTAAGCACAAAAACCAAGATCATATATTAAACCTAATCATCTAGTTTTTATCTGTTTGACACGGAAACCTCACCGTAGAATAATTAAAAACATCATTGCAAACCTATTTTAAATGCATTTCACACATATCTCATTTTTTACATAACAATTAAATTATAATTTGTACATAGTATAAATAAATTACATTGAAACTAACCCTTTAAATAACATTAACAATACAATTGCTTAATGCATCCGGTATCATGAACTTACAATGAACAATAAATATCAATCTTGGTTAATTTATAAACAAATACATTTTTGAACATTTAAACTATAAATTACTATTACTCAATGTATTATGAACTAACATTATATTATCACTGTTATTATATTATATTATATTATATTATATTTCTTCATTTAACAATTTATTACTTGTTTGGTTGTTGTTGTTGTTGTTGTTGTCTAAAACTACAGCTATAAAAAAAAAAAACGTAACTAATAATGTAACCTTTGCAGTTAACTGAAATAAAGAAGTACACAAATTACTAAAACTGAAGCAGAAATAAAAATAAATTAAGGATATATAGAAATGGCAAAAAACAACATAAAAAATGTAAAAACAAAGCATATAATTAAAATACTGAAATTAAACAAATTAAATAAAAATAAAATAAAAGCTGTGATATGATAGTGTATGAACAATACTAAAATACCTGTTAATACCAATTTATTTTATAAATGTATTGCTAAATGTATTTACATTTCTTTCTTTTTTCCATTTAGAAAAGTAATATACATTTATTATTAAACTAGATTAATAAATACTATAAACAATTATTGTTTATTGTGAAATCATATTCACTAACTAATATTAACAAATTGAAACTTTTTTTTTAATTATTATTATTTTGATACAGTCATGTAATAAACCTTATTAGAAAGAATAACCAAATGCTTCTTTATTCTTATGTCAGCTTCACCAGATATTATGCTCAGACTGCTGATGCATTTATTCACGGAGAACAAAAAAACTAACACATTAAAGTGACGTGAATTTTCTAAACCAAGTAGGGCTGTGAAACAATTCATCGTCGTATATGTGTGTGCACTGTGTATAATTATTTTGTAAATATAAATACACACACATGCATGTATATATTTAAGAAATATTTGCATGTGTATAATATATATATATATATATATATATATATATATATATATATATATATATATATATATATATATACACACACATACATTAATCGTTTCACAGCCCTACCAAACAGAACGGCATCTGTGAGTTTGAGTGGCCCCATCAGGTCTTGTGAGTTTGAGACAGGATATCTGTTTGACCAAACAATGGAGGTCAAGGTTCGTTCTGACACTGTCGTTTAGGAATCTAGTCATTGCATGTCTACTGAACGAGTGTTTTCTTACGGTGCGAGGCGCACTGGCCGGGCTGAGTGAGCGGCGTCACCTCCCTCTCCCACAGATGCGCGGGTCTGTCCTTCTGTCCCCGTCTCCTCCTGTCCTCCAGCAGCTGGAAATACTCCACCCAGTTCCTGCAGCGCCGCACCTCTCGGTCGCTGTTAACATCCCTGCGGTAGCGATCGTGCTCTCTCTGCCGCTCCCTGTCCCGGCGCGACAGCTTCTCCTGCTTCATGTTGAGTCTGCTGAGCCATGGAGCCACGTCACAGTCGCCCACCTCCAGAGCGCCGGGTAATAGGCTGCGGTCTGGGGACGCCAGGCACACGGAGCGGCTCCTGCGAGAGCCCAGGTCTGGGAAAGAGATGCTGCTGAAGTCCCAGCGAGGAGCTGCGCTCTGGGCTTGAGGAGGTGGAGGCTGGACATCCCTCTCCATCCACCACGTCCTGTCCGAGGCATCGGCAGACTCCAGGGGCGATTCACTGCTCTTAACTAGCTCGTCACTTTGGTCTTCAGCTGTCGTCTTCTCCACTGGTGACGTGTTCTGTTTGTCACTGAGGCCGATCAAGACAGAGATGAGAATAGGGAATAAGAACTAAGCGGCAACCTTCCGGTCTCTCTTTTGCAACCAACACGGAAGTGACTTAAACTGCAATTCATCGACTGGCCGCTAGAGGCAGGCTCCAAAAGAGAGTCAATTCCATATATCCTCCATGTTAAAATGCCCAACTTCACAGCAGAAAAAAGTATGTTTACAGTCTGGTACAAAAGGTGGTTTTGGTCTATATAGCTAATTTTGCCCTTCATGACAACTGCGAGGGCGGTGAATTCTTTTATAACTCATCCGTTTAAATGATATTAAGCCTTAAATTTCTGCATAATTAAGGGCGTGGCCACTTGAGTGACAGGTGGATTGCCGCTGCTGTCATTAGCCATTTGTCTGCTGTCTGTTAGCTGTCACGTCACCTCAGATAATCTGCCTCTTTGCCCATTTTCATTTATCCGGGAGTGACGTAAGGTGACGCGCTGCCAAGATGGCGATGGTCGGCTCCGCCCACTTTGGGCTTCAAAAATGCTCTTCAGAAACCTACGGGTGACGTCAAGGACACTATGTCCATATTTTTTTACAGTTAGAACTTAATGCTCTTCGGTCATTTTTGACCGAAAAAATGTACGTATTGGTTTACTTTTTTCTTTTTTACTTTATCGGAAAGGTACGAAACTTGGTAAAGGTTTTGGCACTTGCTGTGTGAACAAAAAAAATCATGGACATGATTCAAAGAAGTTAAATGGTCCTGAAAAAATAGTCACACTTGTGGTCCTTGTGATCAAAATTGCGGTATTGGAAATTAATGGGAGACGAATTTCATCTAGTGGAAACGTTTGGTACTGCGGCCTAACAAAATCTGACTGAAGGCTCTTCTTTTTTTTAGATATCAAGCTCAAATTTGAAACAAATCGTTTCGATTCATGGCTTTGATTTTCTTGCAGTTTTAAAGTAAAATGTGTTTTTGAAAATATATATTTCATATCAAAATTGAAAATAGTATTTTTGTGCATTTTTCATAACAGTTTAAGTTGGAAATTACAATTTCAGGTCTATGCTCAAAAAGTGAATAAATGGATTATCAATACATCGTAACTATAATTTAGTACTATAAAATCCCCTAAAAAATACAAAATATTAAATAAAAAACATCATCGAACTAAAATATAGTACATAAATTTCATTGAATTAAAAAAAATTCTGTAATTTTTGACCGAAATGCAAAGAGCAGCAGAAGGTTAAGTAGAGTAGAGCAAAAATGCCACCAAAATAGACAAAAATGCCCCTCAAATTCAAAAAATGCTCCAGCACAATTAAACAGAATCTATAACAATCGTCACAATTAAAGCAAACCGTGAACATGAATGAAAAGTGTTGATTGCGGCCAGTGTTACCAAGTCAGGCTGCTTTTAAATTGTTGCCACGGTTCGACTGTTTTCCCCGTGGGTTAAACTCGTTCGTATTTTTTATAAACAATAAAAATATAATTGAAGTTTCAGAGCCACACCCACCAATTACATCATCGCCACAGACCATCGGTAGTTCGAAGGTGTTGGCAAGCTGTTTCAAACTCCCGAAATGAACACCAAACAAACTTTGTTTTGCCTTGATTTTGTTCTAAATGACGTCACACCAATTCGTTCGATTTCGCTTTAAAGGGCACATAACACACACAGTTTCTGCCAATCTCATGTTAAGTACCTTGAGTACCTAATAGAGTATGTAAATTGTATGTATGTATTACCGCTCTATACACACCTAAAAATAAAAATCATAATCCAAAATTTTCCAGGAGCTGAAAAAGACATGAGGTGTACCTGGATACAGGACTTTGAGAGCGTTTCCTCTTCAGCTGTTTTCTCTGCTTGTCCCACGATGATGCCGGCAGATTCAGCTGTCTCTCATATGTGGATGGGACTGAACTGTGTGAAAGACGACTTTAATTGGACACTGTAGTGAAATATCTGATGATATAATTTCGGTACACGCCAACGCAATTGATTGTGCTGAGGATAAGTACGTGATTTTTACCTGGGGTCAAATCTGTTCACAACATACCCAAGCCTTTTCAAATGTCCAAAAACCTAAATGAAGGAAGACAATTTACACTTATGAATCAGTATAAGTTTATGGTACGTTTCGCTCTTCTTTGTTCCAGTGGTTTGGAATTTTCTTCTGACGCTGACTATGTATATTATTTTAAACATTTGTCAAAAGTGCAAAATATTTTTAACAGCAAAAAATACTGAGTGCACCTTTAAGAAGAGTTTTCTCATCAGGAGACAAACCTGATACTGATGAGATGAAGAGTCACAGGCTGCGTCCGAAACCGCGTACTCAATGAGTAGGTACTTATTTTCAATGAGTACTTACTTAACGAGCGCTAAAAGAGTAGGTACTTTATAGCCAAATCTCGTTGAGTATGAACGCGAACCGGACATCTGCCATGTTGACGTTATCATGTGACCTACGACGCATTATCACACGCGCAACAACTTAAAAGATTTGAACGACACGTTTAATTCATCTATCTGTAAATATTGATATTGATTAAACTTGCTCATTTTGAAGAAACTGCTGCCCATTTATTTTGTGAATACATTTAGGGTTGATTAAAGTTCTTATATTTAACCCTACTAATGTGACCCACCGTTTTATCCTTACAATATTATTTATTTTTATTACGAAATCCCAAAATGGTCATCTCTTGAATGTTGTTAATTTCTTTATTTTATATCCAAACATTTTTATCCACAAGCAAAAGTGGCTAACTGCTTTATGTTTTCCTCTTTTTCTTGTTGAATTTAACTCTCGTTTCATCCCTCTGGCCTAGGCCTATAAATATATATTTTTTTTAAATGCATTTTTAAATGTATTATAATGAATTATTTAAGAAAAAATATATTAAAATATTCAACCTTGTACTAGGTTATTTTTTCCTGTGTAAAAAATCTCATATTATGTATGCAAACCCATGATATATATATATATACACCTCATAACATCAGTAACTCAACAGCCCTACCTAGAACGGGTTTCCTCAGCGTTTGTAATGTCTGCACAAAGGGCAGCTGTGCAAAGATTTGCCTTTGGAGAAAACTGTTGATTTTATACTCAAAAAATTTTAAGTATCATTAATATTAAAAATTAATATTACCCCAGAATGAATTGCATTGATATCCCACCCCAAAACATACAATAATAACAACGATAAATGCTGACCAATACTTAATTATATTACTTTTTACTGAAAATAGTAGTAAAAAGTATATAGTGAACATATCTACATTTGCATTCAAACAATTAAATAAAGCATTAATTAAATAATTATATTGTATTTACTGACAACAATGAGAAATATTAATAAATTAGTAAAAGAATGAATGAAAGTCACCATCACACAATAAACAAATGCATATACAAGTCAACACATGAAACAAAGCTTTATTCAAACTACAATCATGTATGTAGGCTGAAGGCGCTGAGGTTGTTGCGTGTTGTGCTTCACAATCTGAGGCAATAAGGGCTGGTGGAGTGATGGAGGGACTCGTAAGGGCTGGTCTCGTAAGGGCTGGTGGAGTGATGGAGGGACTCATGGCACCATCTCCAGGATTCAGCTCTGGGCTCCTCATCCTCAGCACTCACACCAGCCTGCTGACATTTCAGATTCTACAAAATGCACAATCATAACACAAAAGCAGTCATTTTAACCACACAATGTCATATGATTTCAGTATTATTTAGAAGACAAAACCACTTTTTTTTCACAAACGCCGCCATCATCTTCCCTTGCAGGTCCTGCTCCACCACAAAAGCTGTGCAGCTAATGCACAGAAATCAAGAATCAGAAAAGTGCTGTAATAGCTCTGTTTGAAATTACAATAATTAGTTATTGTTATTAATTTCTGTGGTATACTCACTCAAAGCCTTTGATGGCAGCATTCAGCTTCATGAGCCACTCTCCACCGGATAAACACACATCTGTTCATCTGTCCCTGTAACATCCAGACGAGATTCACATTACCTCTGTGATTTATGAGCTTGTTTTAACTTTTTATCCAACATAAATGTTCCTCAATTTATCAACAGTACTAATGGACAAATAAAATAGATAACTTATGTTTAATTACTTTATAGATTTGTTCTACATAATAGCACACATTCATCACTCAGATGTCTATTTCATGTTGTGATGTGCTCTTCTGCAATACTTACTGAAGATTTTCCTGTCAGAAGTAAATAGACATTTAAAATAAGCGTCTTTAGGATGCATATGGTTTATGTAAATCCACTTTAGAGACGTAACTTACGTGTCCTTACTGGAGCTCGCCTGTTAGCTAACGTTATACATAATAAAACGTGTTTTTACAGCAAAATCACAACTATACTACACTGTGTAACGTCTTTACACCTTCAACAATTCAACAGTTTACTCTACAGTAGTTCAACACATGCAATTTTAACACAAGGACCCGTGTTTACTCACATTTGAAAGCACCCGCGTCGCTGATCTCTGCGATGTTTGATAATGACGTATCCTCTCTCGCGTGGCCTCCTGGGATAGAAGTATTCATCTTCGAGCTCTTCAAAATCTGGGTTGAAGCAGTAAGCCATCCGGGAACTTCTCGCCTACTCTTTTATGAGTACTGAGGTTTCGGACATACTACTCCGTTCACGTACTGTTTTCCCCTACTATATAGTAGGAAAGTAGGAATATTCGGACGCACTATAAGTATATGTACGCCCGAATCTCGCGATAATTAGTACGTCACTCTGGTAATTCTCGCCTACTCTTTTATGGATACTAAGGATTCGGACATACTTATTCGCTCGCCTACTGCTTTTTCCATACTATATAGTAGGGAAGTATGCGGTTTCGGACGCAGCCACAGTCTCACTAGAGAGAAAGCGCTCATATCCATCCTGAATAGACAACGGAAGGTCCCGGTAAAACACCTGCACATTGCCCTGAATTAGGAAGAAAACATTGCAAAGATACAGTTTACACAAAAATACTAAACCGTTTTCAACATTGATGATAATCAAAAATGTTTCTTGATCAGCAAATTAGCATATTAGAATGATTTCTGAAGGATCATGTGACACCGAAGTCTGCATAAATATACAGTTCCCATAATAAAAGATAATAGCATGATATGTCCACTCACACATTCCATGAGGTAGAGAGCCTCTTCAGGACGCAGGTACTGCTTCCCTCTCTCTGAAAAACCCATCGTCTGCCAAAATTTCCCCTGCAAACACACATGATAATTTATAATGCCCTGTTTACACCTGGTATTAAGATGCGTTTTGGTCGATCGGATCGCAAGTAGACAAGAGAGACACATTCCTGTTTACAATTCCTGGTGTTTTAATCCGTCTCTTTTGTCCACTTTCAACCACTTCTGTCCTGATTTCTTCGAGGGGAGGGTCTATGAGCGGGTAAATGTATGTTTTTTTTTTTCTTTCAGATCTCTAATCTAAATGGACAAAATATTAAGGTCATGCAATTTACAGTTGTAATCAAAACTCCCATTGCAAATCAGGTTTATTGGCAAAATTTACAGACTTTCATCTGTTTGCAATGAACAAATCAAACAAAGGTAATGGCAATAGCTCAACACAACAAATGTTTCAAGTGGTTTCCCCAGAATTCATCTGAAAATTCAACTTTTTAATGACTTCTGCAGTCTAAAAATTATTCTACCCCCTAAAGAGAATCCCACAAGCTCACAAATCTGCAAAACAGGTGTAGTCTCAAGCATACCTGATGCAACTAATCAAGGGCTTCATTAGTTGCACCAGGTGTGCTTGAGCTAGAACACATGAAATATCTTCCCATATTGTTTACTCATTAGGTCAGTAGGCAGAGAGTAGATGTCTTTTGTGGCTGTTTGAACGCATCCGA
Organism: Scardinius erythrophthalmus; assembly: GCF_964197995.2. Classification (NCBI taxonomy): domain Eukaryota; kingdom Metazoa; phylum Chordata; class Actinopteri; order Cypriniformes; family Leuciscidae; genus Scardinius; species Scardinius erythrophthalmus. The sequence goes on along the minus strand of NC_138221.1, from coordinate 61,738,950 downwards.
CCACATGAGAGTTTACACTACGAAAGCAATCCGGTCTAATGCATTTTCGAAGTAAGTGGTCGAAAGTGGACAAGCTCATAACGTTTTAGACTCCGTTTACACCTGTATTTAGCGTCGTCCACTTGTGATCCGATCGACCGAAACGTATCTTAACGCCAGATGTAAACAGTTAACAATGACCAGATGGAGATGATGTTTCATTTGATGTTTGACATGGACTCACTGCTGGTGACTGCAATTCCACTAGTCTTTCCTCAGGGGTCCAGACAGCTTTCACTAGATTCCCTCTGTGCGGAAACACAAGCGCATCAGCTTTAGCTTAGCTCTTCTGTGCAGAAAGTGAGCGTGTGTTTTTAAGACATCACTCACAGTCTCTCCACCCTCTCCTCGGCCAGGAGCGTCCAGTGCTCGTCCAGACTCTGCTGCAGACGGGCCGCCTGCTTCTCGGACCCATCGGGCAGGAAGTCTTTCTGACCCCTCACTGGTATCTTATGGCTCCGGGACCTCGCCTCAAACAGCTCTGATGGACTGCATTCAAAGCCAATACAAATATAAAGAAATGCAAAAAAAATTGTATATGCAAATATAACTAATGCATGTGTAACAGAACATAAATCCAGACTTAACAATCGGAACCCTGTAAACCTGACATATGACATAATAGTCTGAAAGAACATTATTTGAAATGAAACGATTTATTGAACCTTTAGACAAAGTATAAAATAAATAAATGCAAAAGTGTTTTATGTTTTATGTCATATATATGACACATCAGGCTTTTATGGCTCATATAGTATGATATAGGGAGAGTTTGAAGCTCACACTAGAGGAAGAACAAAACACCTCACTTTTATTCAGAGGGCCAAACTGAGGAAAAATACGCAGTTTGGTGCAGTTGCTGATATTTATAGGGTCAAAAAGTAAGATGAAATTCCGATAGCTTATAAATCAATAGCATGTAAATCAATGAGATTTCTATTACAGTATAGTGACTACTTACATAAAATGGGAGAAGGGGTAAAATCTTTGCGTGGCAGGGGGAGCTGCCACTCGACCAGTCACGGATATATGCGCCTGCCACTCGACCAGTCACGGATATATGCGCCTGCCACTGCGTTATATGCGCCGGCCACTCGACCAGTCACGGATATGTGCGCCTGCCACTCGACCAGTCACGGATATATGCGCCGGCCACTCGAACTTACACAATATGTAAGGTTTAAAAAAAAAAAAAAAAAAAAAAAATTCCAGCGCGTGTCTAGTGGCTCTATTAGCATCTCGCCGGCCACTACCAGCCACACGATCTCTCACTGTTTACATCTTCCAGCCACTCCTAGTGATACACAGAGCACAAAGACAGTGCAATACAGATCTTATTTACCTATTTCTCAACTAAATCTTATTTTTTATTCGCACTTTTTACCCGTATATGGGAGTGCGCGCTCGTGGCTCTTAGCATCGCGCCGGCCACACCAGCCACACAATCTCTCACTGTTTACATCTATCAGACACTCCTAATGATACACAAAAGCACACATACAGTGCAATACATATCTTATTTACCTATTTCTCATCTTATCTATTTTTTATTTGCTCTTTTTACCCGTATGGGAGCGTGCTGGTGGCTAAGCGAAGCGTAGCACCAGCCACACGATCTCTCGCTGTTTACGGCCACTACCAGCCACACGATCTCTCACTGTTTACATCTTTCAGACACTCCTAATGATACACGAGAGCACAAAGACAGTGCAATACAGATCTTATTTACCTATTTCTCAACTAAATCTTATTTTTTATTCGCTCTTTTTACCCGTATATGGGAGTGCGCGCTCGTGGCTCTATTAGCATCGCGCCGGCCACACCAGCCACACAATCTCTCACTGTTTACATCTATCAGACACTCCTAATGATACACAAAAGCACACAAACAGTGCAATACATATCTTATTTACCTATTTCTCATCTTATCTGTTTTTTTATTTGCTCTTTTTACCCGTATGGGAGCGCGCTCGTGGCTAAGCGAAGCGTCGCACCAGCCACACGATCTCTCGCTGTTTACGGCCACTACCAGCCACACGATCTCTCACTGTTTACATCTTTCAGACACTCCTAATGATACACGAGAGCACAAAGACAGTGCAATACAGATCTTATTTACATTTCTCAACTAAATCCTATATTTTTATTCGCTCTTTTTACCCGCATATGGGAGTGCGCGCTCGTGGCTCTATTAGCATCGCGCCGGTGGTGCGTGGGATTTCCCCCTTTCTGGTCAATGTATCCCTGCCTCTGCTTAATTATTTTTATCCCCGGTGAGAGATCGTGTGGCTGGTAGTGGCCGGCGCGTTTCTAATAGAGCCACGAGCGCGCACTCCCATACGTATGGAAGCTTGTTTCCGCCACAAAAAAAAAAAAAAAAAAAGATAATTGCGACTTTTTATCTCACAATTGCGAGTTTACATCTCGCAATTCTGACTTTATATCTCAGAATTGCGAGATATAAAGTCAGAATTGCGTGAAATAAAGTCGCAATAGCGTTTTTTAAAGTCAGAATTGCGAGATATAAAGTCAGAATTGCGTGAAATAAAGTCACAATTGCGTGTTATAAAGTCAGAATTCTGACTTTTTTTCTCGCAATTGCGACTTTATATCACGCAATTCTGACTTTATATCTAGAATTCTGACTTTATATCACGCAATTGGGAGATATAAAGTCAGAATTGCATGATATAAAGTCGCAATTGCGTGTTATAAAGTCAGAATTGTGAGATATAAACTATTCTAAGGTAAAAAAAAAGAAAAAAAGTCCGTCTTTTTTTCCCCCTTAGAATTGGACTTTATATCTCACAATTCGGAGAAAAGATGTCTGAATTGCGAGATATAAACTCGCAATTATGTGTTATAAAGTCAGAATTGCGTGATATAAAGTCAGAATTCTGAGATATAAAGTCAGAATTCTGACTTTATAAGACGCAATTGCGACTTTATATCTCGCAATTCTGACTTTATATCTCAGAATTCTGACTTTAGCCTATATCACGCAATTGGGAGATATAAAGTCAGAATTGCATGATATAAAGTCGCAATTGCGTGTTATAAAGTCAGAATTGTGAGATATAAACTATTCTAAGGTAAAAAAAAAGAAAAAAAGTCCGTCTTTTTTTCCCCCTTAGAATTGGACTTTATATCTCACAATTCGGAGAAAAGATGTCAGAATTGCGAGATATAAACTCGCAATTATGTGTTATAAAGTCAGAATTGCGTGATATAAAGTCAGAATTCTGAGATATAAAGTCAGAATTCTGACTTTATAAGACGCAATTGCGACTTTATATCTCGCAATTCTGACTTTATATCTCAGAATTCTGACTTTATATCACGCAATTGGGAGATATAAAGTCAGAATTGCATGATATAAAGTCGCAATTGCGTGTTATAAAGTCAGAATTGTGAGATATAAACTATTCTAAGGTAAAAAAAAAGAAAAAAAGTCCGTCTTTTTTTCCCCCTTAGAATTGGACTTTATATCTCACAATTCGGAGAAAAGATGTCAGAATTGCGAGATATAAACTCGCAATTATGTGTTATAAAGTCAGAATTGCGTGATATAAAGTCAGAATTCTGAGATATAAAGTCAGAATTCTGACTTTTATAAGACGCAATTGCGACTTTATATCTCGCAATTCTGACTTTATATCTCAGAATTCTGACTTTATATCTCAGAATTCTGACTTTATTACCTCATCCTCCCCCTCCCATATAAGGGTAATGACGCAAGGAAACAGGAAAGGGGAAATCCCCTACTGCTACATTTATAAAGTGTACTTATGAAACAGTCATGAAAGTTGACTCTCTTTTAGTGCACTTAAGTGGCCTTTCATTTCATTAATATTATATTATCTGCAAGGACACTTTTTTAAATATACTTTTAATTTGAAGTACACTACAAGTGCATGTCAATACACTTAAGCGTACTCCTTTCTTTAACCACTATTTGTTTAGATTACTTTTATGCTTTTTCTCCTTTTTGGAGCTTGAAACTTTTTTTACTCCATTGACTGCTCCAGTCAACTCGGTAAATTCCTTTGGGGTCAAGCAAAACGTTACCGGACCAACTCATCGTTTTAATCATACACTCAATTTAATTATATCACATGGAACCGATCCAACCGATATAGATATCATTCCACAAAGTGATGATGTCACTGACCATTACATGGTAACTTGCATATTACGTACTCCTGTAATATATCATGCTGCGCCGCGTTATCGATCAGGCAGAACAATCCTTCCATCCACCATAGATAATTTTTCAAATTGATCTGTCTCAGCTGCTCAGTGAACCCAAACAAACAGATGAACTAGAGGAATTAGCTAGCACTATGAGCACCATTCTCTCTGGAAAATTGGATATTGTTGCACCCATTAGATTAAAAAAGGTCAGAGAGAAAAGTAAAGCACCATGGTACAACAATAATATGCATGTTCTAAAGAGAGAAACCCGTAATTTAGAGTGTAAATGGAAACAAACTAATTTAGAGGTCTTCAGAATCGCATGGAAAGACAGTATGTCACGTTATAAAAAGGCCCTAAAAGCGGCCAGGGCTGAGCACCTCCGCAAACTAATAGAAAACAACCAAAACAATCCTAGGTTTTTATTTAACACCGTGGCTAGACTAACAAATAAACAGATGTCAACTGAACAAAATATTCCATTACAGTTTAGTAGTAATGATTTCATGAAGTTCTTCACTGAGAAAATAGAAAACATCAGAACCACTATTGTAAACGTTCAATCCTCAATCACGCCTTATAATTCAGCCTCAATTATCACCCCGCAAGAACAATTACAGTGCTTTACAACTATAGAACAAAAAGAGTTAAATACATTTATCACTTCATCTAAAACAACAACATATTTATTAGATCCTATACCCACTAAACTACTGAAAGAAGTGTTACCTATAGTGGAAGAGCCTCTCCTCAATATTATTAACTCATCTTTATCTTTAGGTCATGTTCCAAGAACATTTAAACTGGCAGTTATAAAACCTCTCATTAAGAAACCACAATTAGATCATAATAATCTAGCAAATTATAGACCCATTTCAAATCTTCCTTTTATGTCTAAAATACTAGAAAAAGTTGTGTCCGCCCAACTGGGCTCTTTCTTGCAAGAAAATGACATCTATGAAAAGTTTCAGTCTGGATTCAGGCCGCATCATAGCACTGAAACTGCGCTCGTTAAAATCACAAATGATTTACTTTTAGCTTCTGACCAAGGCTGTATCTCAATATTAGTTTTACATGATCTTAGTGCTGTGTTCGATACTATAGATCACACAATACTCTTAGATCGACTACAAAATTATACTGGTGTTCAAGGACAAGCATTAAGCTGGTTCAGATCATACTTATCTGGCCGCTACCATTTTGTCTATTTAAATGGAGAAAAATTGATCATAACTCCAGTAAACTATGGAGTGCCGCAGGGATCTGTGTTAGGCCCTCTGTTATTCTCAATATATATGCTGCCACTTGGAAATATTATAAGGAAACATGGAATTAGTTTCCATTGTTATGCTGATGACACTCAAATCTATATTTCATCACGGCCAGATGAAAACGCTAAATTATCCAAATTGACAGAGTGTGTTAAAGATATAAAAGGATGACGCGCAATTTTCTTTTATTAAATCCAGACAAGACAGAGGTACTAATCATCGGTTAAAAAAAAACGCCCACAAAACCTCTCACACTACAACTTTAACATAGTAGGATGTCCTGTTACTTTATCCTCTACAGTAAAAGACCTGGGTGTTATACTAGACTGCAACCTGTCTTTTGAAAATCATATTTCATGTTACAAGAACAGCCTTTTTCCACCTTAGAAACATTGCTAAGCTACGTAACATGCTATCAGTTTCTGATGCAGAAAAGTTAGTTCATGCATTCATGACCTCGAGACTAGATTACTGTAATGCTTTATTAGCCGGTTGCCCTGCATCCTTAATAAACAAGCTACAGTTAGTCCAAAATGCCGCAGCTAGAGTTCATACTAGATCAAGAAAATATGATCATATAACACCAATTTTATCATCACTACACTGGTTACCTAAAAAGTTCCGTATTAATTACAAGGTATTGCTACTGACTTATAAAGCCCTAAACGGCTTAGCTCCAGTCTATTTAACGGATCTTCTATCGCCCTATAATCCATTGCGCTCTTTAAGATCACTAAATTCGAGGCTTACCTAGGATATCCAGATCCACCAAAGGAGGGAGAGCATTTTCAGATTTAGCTCCAAAACTCTGGAATAGTCTTCCTGATACTGTTCGTTGCTCAGACTCGCTCTCCCAGTTTAAAACTAGATTAAAGACGCATCTCTTCAGCCAGGCATTCATATAATACTTTTAATCTTACAGTTAAATCCGACCTCTAGTTCATAAACGCCAGAGGAGAACTGGCCCCCGACTGAGCCTGGGTTCTCCCAAGGTTTTTTTTTTTCTCCATTAGGTCACCTGATGGAGTTTTTCGGTTCCTTGCCACTGTTGCCTTTGGCTTGCTCAGTTGGGAATATTTGAGGATATTTAATTTAATTAATCAATCAACAATACTATTGATCAGCATTACCAAACGTGGACGTTTTCCACTAGAAACAAACATTGATGTATTATTTTAATTTAATACTGTGAAGCTGCTTTGATACAATCTGTATTGTGAAAAGCGCTATATAAATAAACTTGACTTGACTTTCAATGTATAAACTAAAATAGGCGAGACATTCTTCAAAACGTCATATTTTATATATTTCACAGAAGAAACTTAATCAAACTGGTTTGGAACAACATGAGTAAATGAGTGAGTAAATGAGTGAGTAAATGAAGACACTTTCATTTCTGTGTGATCAAGCCCTCTCAGTTCATACCTGTTTCTCTGTCCTCTGTGCTGCAGTTGATACAGTGTTGTGGTTTTTATGTTCACTCTCCTTACACCACACACAGATGCACTGTTGATCAGTGATACAGAACATTTCTAGCTCTTTATCATGTTTACGGCAGATCATGTCCTGCAGTCGTCCAGTGGCATCAATCACTTTGTGTGGCTTACGAGAGTGAAATTCCTCATGACGGTCAAAATGAGTTTGACAGTAAGATTCCTGACACACCAGACAGGACTTGACGGCTTTGTATTTTCTTCCAGTACAGACGTCACACTGCACGTCTCCAGCTCCAGCGTAACAGTCAGCAGGAAGTTTAGTCTTCTTCAGTTTCTCCACCAGTTCAGCCAGAATGGTGTTTTTAGCTAAAGCAGGTCTTGGACTGAAGGTCTGTCTGCACTGAGGGCAGCTGTAGACTCTCTTCTCATCCTCCTGATCCCAGCAGTCTGTAATACAGATCTTACAGTAACTGTGTCCACAGTGGATAGCCACTGGATCCTTCAGAAGATCCAGACACACTGGACACGTGAACTCATTCTGATCCACTGAAATTCTGGCTTCTGCCATTTTACTGCATGAATACAGAGAGACACAAACACACAACAGCTCAACAATACTTCAGTTTCTGTTTCTCTGAACTGAGGAGTTGAAATAGTTTCTTGCTTCTGTGTTTGATTGATGTGTGTAAAACAGGAGTGTCTGTAAACCAGCTTCCTCGTTCCTGGTCAATGAGAGTCACTTTACTGCTGTGTTTATGTGAAAACATCTAAATTATTGTAATTATGAGTTCCAAACACATGAATGACTGAGCAAAGTTTTATTTACGAATGCCAAACTCAGAATTCTAGACACTAGATGATTATCTTCTCCAGACTGGGAATTTGGGCAAATATCTGTCATGTATAGTCGCCTTTAGACTACAGCACTTTTGAATTATAATTTTTATAAATGTACATTTATTTTTATAGTGCCTTTCACAATGCCGTGAAGCAGCTTTATTGAAATTGCATGTTTCTACATGTGTCAAAGTAATGTACATATTTCAGAATGTACAGTTCTAAGGTAATATAGATCATGCAGTTAGCTAACATCATGCATTATTTTAGGCAGAAACCTAAGTTTTAAATTTTATTCTAGCTTCATTCATTCTTTTTTATCAACACTTCATAAAAATAGCAACATTTAGAACAAAAAGCTGAGAAAATCCACGTGCATACGCATTATCACTTGTTTCTGCTTCTTTTTTATTGTATTTTGATCAGGAAATTCTGTAATCTTTCAGAAGATGCTTAATACCGTATAACAGTGAAAAACCCGAAACATTTCATCAATGGCAGAGAAGCATTGTTTCATATATAATTGAAAATTCCACTCGCAGGTGTTGGGTCATCTGAAATTTTCTTCATCTGAAATCTTCGTCATCTGATTTGTCATCTGAAATCTTTGTAAGCACTGGATTCAAACTGGAGCTGGTGTACTCCGGATGGCATCCCAAGGTAGAAACAGAAAAGCAAATGGAAACTAATTAGCATAGCTGCTGTTCATAACATTTCAAGTGATAGTCACATGCTTTTAATCTGATATAACTGGAGTATAATGTTGTGAGATGCATTATGTGAATGCTTTGCTAAAGAAACTGGGAGAGTGAGTCTGAGCCCTGAACATCAGGATGGATATTCCAGAATTTAAGAGCCAAATGTGAAAACATTCTCCCTCCTTTAGTGGACTTTAGTGGATATTCTAGGTACTACCAGAAGTCCAGAGTTTTGTGACCTTAAAGAATGTGATGGATTGTAGAGCGATAGGAAATTGGTTAAATACACAGGAACTGAACCATTTAGGGCCTTACAGGTCAGTAGCAATACTTTGTAATCGACACAGAACTTAATAGGTAACCACAGTATAATAAAATTGAAGGTGTATGATCATATTTTCTTGACCTGGTAAGAACCCTAGCAGCTGAACTTTGAACTAACTGTAGCTTGTTTATTGAGGATGCAGAACAACCAACTAGTTATTCTTTACAGTAATCCAGTTAAAGGTCATGAATGCATGATATAGCTTTTTTGCATCAGACACATATAGCATGTTACGTACGTTCAGTAGCTTAGCGCTGTTTCTGAAGTGGAAGAAGGCTGTTTTTGTAACATGAAATGTGATTTTCGAAAGACAAGTTTCTGTCTAATATAACACCCAGATTTTAAACTGTAGAGGATGAAGTAAAGCATTAGATTATCTGTACAGTTTTTTGGTCCAATGGCCAAAGAGCCACAGGGGAGGCGCGACACGCAAAGAAAAAATAACTATGCAGCTCTATTGATATCGGTAATTGTGTGTGCCAGTATTAGCTTTAAAATGCGTCGTTTCCTTGTCCCAAGTCAACAGAAGTCAGCATTAAGGGAGGATACGGAGCCCGGGAAGTCACCTGTGTGAGTAAAAAAATTATCCGTGGCGACGGTTTTGCAATCCGTCCGCTCAGTTTATAAACAGTAGCCTACTCACGAATTCTCAAACTGTTCTCTCGGTTTAACAAATCTTGCCAACGGATTAATAAACCGTACCCACGAGTTTCTAATCCGCGCTCTCAGACTTGTTAACCGTTCCTTCAGTTTTTTCACAAATTCATAAACCGTGCCCACGCTTTCGCAATCCGTTTCCACGTAGTATTGAGTGACGAGTTCATAATGCAGTGAATTCCCGCTCCTATTTACTTCACAATCTCATTAACGCTATAGAGAGACGCGCGTCACGATCTGTGCACTGCCGCGTCTCGCGCTCGCCATGCAGCCAGCTTCAGTATCAGTACACCTTATGAACCATGGCGTTAACTCTGCGTTTCTGTCAGAGCTTGACTACAGCTCGTTAATAAACTACAGCTGTTTTTTTATTTTTTTTATTGATCCATTTCATACAATCCGTCTTCATTTGTCAAGTCCACTTACGCAAAAACGTTTTTCATGTTCAACTGTTTTTTTGTGTGTGGATGCTGCTGATAAAACAGCTTCGCCGAGACTACAAAGAGACATGCATTTGTGTGTGTGTGTGTGCTTGTTTGTTTCTTTTGTAAAAGTTTCCCGGATATAACTTGCCTATTTAATGCACAATTTTCCTTACAAATGATATTATCAGCATTACAATGTGAGTAAATGTAGCCGTGTAAAATGTAAGGGATGATGCCACCCTTCTACAACAATGTGCATTTACGTTTAGATTGTAACATATTTAATGGCATGGAATTACAGTGTAATTAGTGTTAGCTCACTATCTTAGCCTTTTTCAGTGCATTATGTGAGGTAATATGATAATATTATTGATTCTCATTTAATATATAAATTGTAGTGCACAGTGTTTATTATCAGGGGGTAGAATCTGCAGTTCAGTACTCACTACTCACGAGTACTTTTAAATAAGCTACTTTTTTACTCTTACTCAAGTAGTTTTTTGGACAAGTACTTTTTACTCTACTCATACTACATTATTTTGACATGTAATGGTAGCCTACTTTTACCTGAGTATGTTTTTTCAGTACTCTTTCCACCACTGCTGATTTTGTTCGAGATGATGTGCATCTCCTTCAAATGTGCGCTTAAAGCCCAGACACACCGTGCCGATTTCAGCCGTCAGGTGTCGTCGGCGATAGCTTTGGCACCGATTGCACATGTTAAGCATGTTTAGTTGACTTGTGGTTAGGCCTACTGATGTTCAGTGATTATAAAGTAGCCTCAATTAGGCCTGCATGAAGTTGGAAATTATTTGCTGTTGCAAAGAATCGTTTATGAATGCACTTTTAAGAAAGTTGTGGAAATAAAATAATATTTACATTTTATCAAACTCATCATTGCCTGGAACACACAAAAGATAGCATTTACTGCAGAGGCGTGTGTGGGTTAGGGCAGGCGGACTTTTTTGGGGAAGGGGGGGGGGGGCTCGGCTGTCCTTACCTACTCTAAGGGGAGGCTCACATTCACCCAATTTGAAAACCCCTGTCTTAGGTGATATGATCTATAGTGTCAAATGCAGCTCTAAAGGCATCTTTACACAGCCAAATTAACGCTGCTCTAATGCGGCTCTGTGTCTGCTCAAAGTTCTGTGTAAAGACACAGAGCTGCATAAAAGAAGACTTAAAATATGAGGGGTATGACCCACCTCAGCCCCATAGTATCAAAGGCGACTCTGATACTGTTTTGATTAAGTGTAAATGAACGCGAACTTGAAGGCAGGGGTGCAGCCGACCTCCAAAATTAGGTGGAAGAATAATTCCACCGGGACAGAGCCCACCCCCAAAAAACGGTAAATAAAGTATACCCACCGGTCGTGTATCCTGAAGTTCCTAAAACATAAAAGAAAAAGAGTTAACATAAGCACGAACATGGAACGCCTCATAGGCCGATAGCTAATTAGTAAGAGGCCACTTCATCATAATTAGAAACCGAAAACCTGAAAGGTATTATGTGTAGATGTGTACTACGCATGTGCATTTAATATCTGCTGCTGAATATATACGTAAACGTTTGTCCATTGCTGACGCTTCCATCCAAGCAACTTTTATTACATTTCAAGACAGGACCAGACTGGCCATCGGGAGCACCGGGAGAATTCCCGGTGGCCTGGTGACTAATTTGGCCTGCTGCCAGCCAGTGTTTTTAAAAAAAAAAAATTTTATACTACTACCTTTACCAGTGTCCAGTGATCATTTTCGAATTCGTCATTCAGTAAAATTATTATAATATTATTTAAAAATAAAATCATGAATCTGTTAGTCTTGACTGGCAAGGCTACGATTCCACTTTAAGCCTCAGCCAAACGGTTAAACAGAAAATGCGAGCAGCACCCGATTATGGAGAGAAAACAGCCAGGTGGAGCAGAGAGGGAAAGGACAACGAAAAAGAAAGCACTCCAAGAACAAGCAGCAAAATGTTGCAAAATGAATGACCTGTTCAGGGCTTCAAGTGCAGGTCAGTTTCATCTGTAAAATACTATAATTTTTTCTTCGTTAACTTAAACTAGTAAACTAGTATTTGTTACGAACTGCTCTGAGACACAAAGGTAGAGATCCAAATGCAGCTTTAATAGAAGGCGTAATCCAGAATCGTAATCAACACAAGCAGAGGGTCAAACACAGGAAGGCAGTCCAAACAAACAAACCAAAACAGGCAGGGGTCAGAGGCAAAAGAGTAATCCAGGGAACAGGCAAGAAATCCAAAAACCAAGAGACACGAAACCAGGGAAAAACGCTCGGAAATGCAGTGCAACAACATACAAAACGTCGCAGTGAGTGAAGGGGTGAACCAGGCTTATATGGGGGTGAACTAAACAAGATAATGAGATACAGGTGAATGTGATAATGAGTGCTGATAAGTCCAGGCAGAGAATGATGGGAGATGTAGTCTGTGAGTGAACGTGAGAGTCTGGTATGGAGTGCCCTCTGGTGGCTCTCAAGGGCACTCCAGCTGGTGACCGTTACATGTCCGGAGCCACTGGCTCGGCGGAGACCATCTTGTCCTGAGGCACTGGCTCGGCGGAGACCATCTTGTCCTGAGGCACTGGCTCGGCGGAGACCATCTTGTCCTGAGACACTGGCTCGGCGGAGACCATCTTGTCCTGAGACACTGGTTCGGCGGCGGCCGCCATCTTGTCCTGAGACACTGGCTCGGCGGAGACCATCTTGTCCTGAGACACTGGTTCTGCGGCGGCCGCCATCTTGTCCAGAGACACTGGCTCGGCGGAGACCATCTTGTCCTGAGTCACTGGCTTGACGGCGACCATTTTGTCCTGAGTCACTGGCTCGGCGGAGACCATCTTGTCCTGAGACACTGGTTCGGCGGCGGCCGCCATCTTGTCTCTGGCTCGGCAGCAGTGACGTGAACAGTCTCTGGCTCGGCAGCAGTGACGTGAACAGTCTCTGGCTCGGCAGGACTGACGTGAAGCTCTGGCTCGGCAGGACTGACTTGAAGCTCTGGCTCGGCAGGACTGACTTGAAGCTCTGGCTTCAGAGATTCAGGAACGGTGGCCATCTTAGTATATGGCCCTGGAACAGTGGTCGCGGCAAGACGAGACCCTGAGACGGTGGTCTCGGCGGAACGAGACTCTGTTCGGGCGGCCCTCTTGGCAGAACGTGCTGACATCAGCAGTGGATCTGTCACGTTGGAAATGAGTCCTGGACGCCCATAGATCCATCCGGTGGCAGGCTTTATGGTTGCTGTGACGTGAAGATTATCAGGCTGAGGGGATACTGCTGGTTCACAGAGCTCTTCTCCTCCACGGCCACAATAGACGATGAACCGCTCAACAACAGGGCCAGATCTATATATTGTGCTAATGTCCCGTGAGGATCATGGTCGGGCATCAATGACCAGAGCGGTTCAGATAATCGTCTGCGGAAAAAGATCATTAAGCACTCTGTGGTCATTGAGGTGAGATATGCCAGTTCAATAAACTCTTCGACATACCTCTCAATCGACCGAGTCCCCTGACGGAGACGCAGGATTTGTACTCCTGTATCCATGGTTGGCATCGCTGCTGGATCTAGGTGTGGCGAAGTTTTCTGTTACGAACTGCTCCGAGACACAAAGGTAGAGATCCAAATGCAGCTTTAATAGAAGGCGTAATCCAGAATCATAATCAACACAAGCAGAGGGTCAAACACAGGAAGGCAGTCCAAACAAACAGAAACAAACAGAAACAAACAAACAAACCAAAACAGGCAGGGGTCAGAGGCAAAAGAGTAATCCAGGGAACAGGCAAGAAATCCAAAATCCAAGAGACACACAACCAGGGGAAAACGCTCAGAAATGCAGTGCAACAACATACAAAACTTCACAGTGAGTGAAGGGATGAACCAGGCTTATATGGGGTGAACTAAACAAGATAATGAGATACAGGTGAATGTGATAATGAGTGCTGATGAGTCCAGGCAGAGAATGATGGGAGATGTAGTCTGTGAGTGAACGTGAGAGTCTGGTGTGGAGTGCCCTCTGGTGGCTCTCAAGAGCACTCCAGCTGGTGACCGTTACAGTATTGAAATGCTAGCAAATGTAAGCGGTATAGCGCCCCTATTACTATCGTCAATCAAAATACTGTATGCTAAAGAAGATAAATATTATTTAGTGTAAAGTTACATTAGTAATTTAGCAAACAAATATTAACATTTATGGGGTACTGGGAGCAGGGAGACAGGAGTGATAGTGCAGACATCAACAAAACATAATGCAATAACATTTTATTTGACAATTTAGAAAATTATGTCTGCCCATTTGTGAGGTTTTAAACTTTTTTCCTTTTTTTTTTATCAAATGAAGGTGGAGAAAAGTCAACCTAGCACTAGCTGTGGTGCAATGATCACACATTCAGCCAGGGAGTGAGATGACATGTAGAAGCAAAATAAGATTATTATTATTTTTTAACATATTGTGTGAAATATAGCCTGGTGTTGCTAAATGTTGGATATTTAAGTAATTTTAAGATGAAAACAACAACATTTTGTCATAAATATAATACTTTGATTTTTTACTAAAATAAATGTAGATTCTGGGCAAACAAATTACAATAAGGTGGTTGTTTTACACCAAGGTGGAGACAGTTCTGTTTGTAACAGGAGGCCAGAACAAGTGACAGGTGAAGAAGAGACAGGTACAAGAAAAATACGCACACTTTATACATGCATACATACACACATACACACACACACACACACACACACATATATATATAACACTAATACTCCACTTTAATTAGTGTATGAGGCTGTTGATACTGGTGGAAGTGAGAATAGTGAGTACTATGGGAAGTAGGGGTGCTGAGCGTGACCCCTGGCGTGGAGCCCTTGAAGAAATATGGTTGGGGATAAAAATTCACACAAACAAAACCAAAAAACTGTGGTGTTTAGCCTATAGGCATACATATTACGTGTGTTTGTTTTTATTTATGCTGTATTATAAAATACCCATATTATAACAAATAAATAAAATATATTTGGAAATTGCCCTTTAAAACAAAGGCTCAGTTTGTGGTTCACAATTATTTGATTAAAAACAACAAAAACAATAAAACAAAGACAAAGTCACTTATATTAAACACTTTTTTATTTATGTTTTTGTTAACAGAAGTTATCTTGCGCCTTTAATTGCCTCCGCTATCGTCCTGTCAATCATCTGTCTCATTCACGCGGGTCGCGGCTATGATTACAGTTTCAGTAAAAATGTATTTCACCATCATCCACCCTCAGCCGATTGGCATTACAGTATTTGCAATCACCACCCCGTGTTAAAACGGAGCGTCTAAAAGAAAAGTTCTGACTGCTGACTGAACATTGGTCAGTGAGCCTCGCTTCACCACACAGATTTAACTCCGCACAGCTAAATAAAACAGGCTGGTGGCAGACTAATAACTAATATTTATGATGTAAAGATTTCTGTGAAACGTGTAAAGTTGCACAGAAGAAAGCCCAATAGGACCTGCTCTGTACAGTTTAAGAATCTGTAGCCATAGTAGAGGACTATTATTTTGTTGAACAGACCTAATCTGAGCGACAACTGATGACGTCACATGCTCAGATTTGCTTGACCAATCGGCGGAAGGGGGCGTGTCAGGCCGCCCATGTGTGGAAAATGAATTTTGAAGTCATTTATTCGTTTTTGGCCTGTGAACTAAAAAACTAAAATCTCGAAAAGCCGAAATCTCGTTTTTCGTAAAAAAAAAAAAAAAAAAAACGAAAACACGAATGGGGAATGTGAAGGTGACGTCACACCGTGTTGCATTATGGGTCCGCCGCCATATTTAGAGGATCGCGCCCTATCCCGCTCTACCCATAGACAGTATAAGAAGTGGACAGAGCCATCTCATTGGAACTCAATTGAGACAAGTGAAGCCCATTTTTAGCGATTTTTTTAGCACTTCCGTTCCTGACGCGCAGACTCAAACCGACTCAAACTAAGCTTGATGACGTGAGCAACCTGTCTGACAGATGTAAATCTTCTAGTAGCTGTGTGTGCAAACTGCCAACGTTAATCTTGCAGAGACGGCGAGCTTGAGCAAAGAGTTCTTTGGCGTGAGTGAGCAGGAGTAAGTATTCTGATTAATTATTTTGTATAGTATTTTATGGACTCTATATCTATGGGCTTCTCCCTTGACGTCCCCCCGATTGCCTGCGAGCTTCTCCTCCTGTCTGTACGGTAATTTCTCTACTGTGCGACAGAGAGTCGAGTGGTTATGACACAATCGTTAGCCTATTTTTACAAAAACTGTTTCTACGGGGCCGTAACGTAAGATACAAGGTAATGGAGCATTTTATACATTGTCGTGTTTCTTTAGAAATAAATAATGGACAAATGGAGTCTTTAAACGCCTCAGATGTAAAGTTATTCGCTGTCAAAGTGACGCCAAAATGAATGGGAATGCTAACGCAAGTGAAGTTCTGCTACAAGATGGCGGCACGCGGCCGGCTTCAACTTCCGGTCGATAGATTACCCGCCTGGCCCGCTGTATTTGAATTCGTGTGTTGGAGGCTGTGTTTGGATTTTCTGTCGATTTTTTTTAATAATCGTCTATATGTTTGTTCAGTCTGCTCAATCAAAAACTGCCATAGCAGGTCACACGATCATTCAAGCAGGAAAAAAACAAGTTTTTTCAGCTTTCCTTCCTGGAAAAAAACAAGGAAAGCAGGTGGAGGAGCTGACGAGAAGACACCGGATCGCGTGGGTTGCCGCAATCATGAGGAAATTAATAAATTTAATAAACAAATACAAAATATTGTCTTCTAAAATTCCCATAAATATGGTTCTGCCATGTGAGGGTGAGACTGTGGTTTTCTTGGACAAAGTTGTCACAGTCTGCTGTGCTCTTACAAACATGTGTCCAAGTGTGGTGCAGTGACTACTAAATCAACTGGTTTGTAAAAACGTTTGTTAAAAGTTGTACAAAGCAAGAGGTTGTGTATTGTATATTCCTTGATGACTTGTAGAATGGTTGATGAATGATGTTGAATGTGTGGTTCATGTTAGCAGATATGATAAAGCCAGGCCACATTGCATTAATCAAATAAATTATATTTATTTTGTTTTCAATTAACAATTTGCTTCGATATTCTGTACATCTTTTTACATGCCTTTTTAAAATGTTTGTGAATCAAGGTTTTAAATTACTGCGTAATAAATACATTAAGTGACTTTTATCTGTTTCTGTACTGATTGCATTCACATACAAAGACTCTTTAAGTACTCATAAACTGGGATATGCAAAGATTCATCAATCTATTTTGAAGCGATTTATAGCTCTTAAACTCCTGCAAAGTGTACGCACTCAATCCAAAAACAAGGTAATTAACAATGTCCAGATATGAGAGCAGAGGTAGTGCGTCTGGATCCGTAATCCAGTCTTGGGCTGCTAAATCATATGAATCAACGTTGTTTATCGCGGACAGTTTGTCCAAATAACATTTTTGGCAAGGGCATTTAATTTCTCCCAATATGGTACCTTCTCTTTTTATTTCAACTTCTTCAATTTGACCTCATTTTAGCCAACACACCCACTATAATATGTCATAGCAACGGCCGGCGAAAAGGTAAACAGTGATCGTGCCTGTAAACATGGCGCCCGCGTCCCATAATGCAACACTGCGTGACATACCTTCACTTTCCCTATAAAGGGGCCGTTTTCTCGTTTCTGCTTATTTAATTTCAAATTGGAAAGCAAACTACCAAAACATACACAGACCCAAAGGGCAGGCAGCAGGCAACGAGAAGACCAGTGCAGAATGGGTCAAACACAGGCAGGAGAATGGGTCAAACACAGGCAGGAGAATGGGTCAAACACAGGCAGGAGAACGGGTCAAACACAGGCAGGAGAACGGGTCAAACACAGGCAGGAGAACGGGTCAAACACAGGCAGGAGAACGGGTCAAACACAGGCAGGAGAACGGGTCAAACACAGGCAGGAGAACGGGTCAAACACAGGCAGGAGAACGGGTCAAAAATATTCACAGCAGTAAAACAAGACTTCGCACTGGTTGCAGTGTGAGTGTGGTTTTCATGTGGGTAGGGAACGAGGTGCAGGTGTGTGTGTGTGATCAGTGATTGCAGGTGGATGCGGGATCAGTCCAGGAATGCTGTATCATGGGAATTGGAGTTCGTATCGGAAAGTCAGTGTTCAGGCAAGGGCGCCTTCTGGCGGCCAGAGAGGGAGATCATGGAGTCTGTGATCGTGACACTGATATTATAAAGCACTTTTATTTCTGTATTTTATTACTATTATTTTTTTTTTTTTTTTTTTTTTTTTTACATACATGTTCATTTTATACTTTAGTTGTTGTTGTTATTCTTTGTTTTATACATTCTGAACTGTATTTACAATGCCTTGTATTTGTCTTGTTTTTTGTTGCATTGTAATTGTCTGTAATTGAACTAAATTAATTAATTTAAAAAACTTTAAAAAAATAAATAAAATAAAAACAATGTCAGCTTCTGTGCCTTCAACAAGAGCTCTGTGTGAAATTGTCTTTGTCTATTTATTGTTTGTTTGACTTTGAGTCAAGCAAATATATATAAAGACAGGAGTATAATGGTGACCAAACAGCAATTTGAATCGCGTGTCTCTCCCTGCCCTCACTACATCTACACAGAAATGCCCTGATTTTACACAGGTTTAATCATGTTCTCATGATGATCAGACTCTCCACACACTCATATAGAGAAGCAAGAAGAAGAAGACAGAGAGAGAAAAGAAAAAGCACAGAGGAAATATTTTTGTGAATCTGCACTTTTCTTTCCCTTAATTTCATTATCTTTTTCAGCTGAATCTTTTCTTTTTATCCAGAACTAGAGCTCACTGCTTTTTCCAACAACACTGATATATTTCTCCATATCTGGAAAGAACTATTTTACATCAACAACTTTATCAAACGTTGTGAAAGTCATTTAT
Organism: Scardinius erythrophthalmus; assembly: GCF_964197995.2. Classification (NCBI taxonomy): domain Eukaryota; kingdom Metazoa; phylum Chordata; class Actinopteri; order Cypriniformes; family Leuciscidae; genus Scardinius; species Scardinius erythrophthalmus. The sequence goes on along the minus strand of NC_138221.1, from coordinate 61,720,096 downwards.
TTCTTGTAAAGAGTTCATGATTTCCATCTCTTGTGACCCAATATCTGAAATCTCAGAAAGTGCTTCTTCATCCCTCATCTTCTGCATCACAATTTTCCTCACATTTTGAACTGTGATTGTTTTCCAGCACTATTTTCTCCACTACTAATGTCATTTTCCACATCTTCACTCCTTACATTGTTCACAACCATTTCTGTTATTTCATTTTCATTATTCCTTTTCATTTTGTTTGTGTTTAAAATTTTCAAATGAAAGGTACTTTTAATAGTAATAGTAATATTAAAATTATTATGTGTCACTACAATAACAACTAAAGGAATATGATTTCCATCAATACAATTATAGCTTGATAAACACACACACACACACACACACACACACACATACACACACACTGTTCTTACTGTCTCTGAGGATTTGGTACACACATTTATTCTGTTTTATTTCAGTGAAGTTCATCAGTAATAATGTAATGAAGAGGAAATAAGAGTCTCTGTATCTCACTGTTACTGATTTATCGTGCAGCTCAAAGTATTCTGGGTAAAATCTCTCTACAATCTGTTCTGAAACATCAACACAGTTTCACTGATGATCCAGAATAAACCCAAAACCCAGGATAGAGCGTCTGAGTGAATGTGGTCTGGACTGTGTGGATGAGGCTCATTGTGTCAGAGACGCTGTAGAAGGACAGAGTTCCTGCACTGTGATCCACATACACTCCTATTCTCCTGCTGATGGGCTTTACAGGGAGATCAGTGTGTATGTTATTGTGCCAGAATGAGTAACTGGAGGAATAGCAGTTCAAACTCCAGGACTGATCATTACCTCCAAACCAACACTCATTACCCCGTCCCTTCCTGCTGATGCTCTTATATGACACTGATATATACACACGACTCCCAGTCCACTCAATCTCCCAGTAACAGCGTCCACACACACTCTCTCTACACAACACCTGCCACCTCTGATCAAATCTGTCTGGATGATCAGGATACGGCTGCTCTCTGTCAGTGTTAGTAATCACTCTGTTCCTCTCAGACAGACTGAGGAGTTTATTCACTGTGTTCAGATCCAGAGTGAGCTGATGGGAATCTGATGGAGAGAAAACACATCAGAAACAGGAATTATGAATCTGTCTGATCTTTTAATGTATCTGAACTCTTCATGAATGTTCAGTGTATCATCAGTGTCTCAGTACAGCTGACCAAATATCCTGTGCAAATCATCATTTACATGATCAATTATAAAACTCTTCTATCATGATTTATTTCTCCTTCTACAGGAAGAACATGAACACATTCAGTGAGTTTTTCTGCTTGTTTTCTAGTGACTCACATTGTAGGAAGTCGTTCCTGGTCTTGGGATTCATGTTGGTGAAAGTGACTGTGTAAATAAACAGACATGAACAGTGTGAAGAGAAATGACAAGATAAAATACATTCATTTCTGAGACATTTCTAATATGAGGCTCTATAATATTAGATGATGGACTCATTTCTGAGAGCAGATTAATAATCTCCAGGGGCTTCATTTATAAAACACACACATCGGATTGATCCTAAATTCCATGGATTTCATCCTCCGTCATGTGTGTATAAACGCTTGTCCACGATGATGAGTCCGTATTTCTGAATCATCAAGGGATATTTGTGGCCGTTCTGTAGGAGGATTTGATGGACTTGAATGTAATTTATTAATAACTGGGATTTAAAACTGGGATGCATTTAAGGACATTTTTGTGCAAATGGATGTTTTATAAATCGTAGGAACATTTCAGAAACTTGTTGTACGTTCAGATTTGGGATCTTTCTCCACACGTCTGTATAAACGAGGCGCAGGACTTTACCTCCGTCTGAGATCTTCTTGAGCTCCTCTTTGCAGAAATTCTCCAGTTTGTCTCTCAGCTGACGGACAGATTCTCTCACGCCATCAAAAGAGGAGAGAGAACTGAAGGAAACGTCGGGTTCGTCTGTAGATTCAGGAGGTGCTGAGAGAGACTGGAAACTCTACAGAAATCAAAACTCATCATCTCCACACTTCAGCCAATAACCTGCACTATATCAGATGAGCGGCTCTTGTTGACTTGACTTCTCTTCAGTGACTCGCTTCAATCCAGCACTTTCACACAATCAGCACATTCTCCTCATATTCATCATTTAATGCTACTAACTCTAGTCTTTGACACTTAATAATAATATAATTTAAATATATATATACTTAAGAGCAGATTGAATGTAATGCTTTCAGACACTTAATTATTTGTAAAATTATAATTAAAAATAATTATTTTAATTAAATTAATGTCTTATAGTCTAAATTACACTCACCTAAAGGATTATTAGGAACACCTGTTCAATTTCTGATTAATGCAATTATCTAATCAACCAATCACATGGCAGTTGCTTCAATGCATTTAGGGGTGTGGTCCTGGTCAAGACAATCTCATGAACTCCAAACTGAATGTCAGAATGGGAAAGAAAGGTGATTTAAGCAATTTTGAGCGTGGCATGGTTGTTGGTGCCAGACGGGCCGGTCTGAGTATTTCACAATCTGCTCAGTTACTGGGATTTTCACGCACAACCATTTCTAGGGTTTACAAAGAATGGTGTGAAAAGGGAAAAACATCCAGTATGCGGCAGTCCTGTGGGCGAAAATGCCTTGTTGATGCTAGAGGTCAGAGGAGAATGGGCCGACTGATTCAAGCTGATAGAAGAGCAACTTTGACTGAAATAACCACTCGTTACAACCGAGGTATGCAGCAAAGCATTTGTGAAGCCACAACACGCACAAACTTGAGGCGGATGGGCTACAACAGCAGAAGACCCCACCGGGTACCACTCATCTCCACAACAAATAGGAAAAAGAGACTACAATTTGCACGAGCTCACCAAAATTGGACAATTGAAGACTGGAAAAATGTTGCCTGGTTTAATGAGTCTCGATTTCTGTTGAGACATTCAGATGGTAGAGTCAGAATTTGGCGTAAACAGAATGAGAACATGGATCCATCATGCCTTGTTACCACTGTGCAGGCTGGTGGTGGTGGTGTAATGGTGTGGGGGATGTTTTCTTGGCACACTTTAGGCCCCTTAGTGCCAATTGGGCATCGTTTAAATGCCACGGCCTACCTGAGCATTGTTTCTGACCATGTCCATCCCTTTATGACCATCATGTACCCATCCACTGATGGCTACTGAAGACTCAAATTTCATCGTTTAATGTTTTTTTTAGTATTATTATTACTATACTTTTTATATACATTCATAATCACTTATACTCATTGTATTTTGTGAAGATGTAGGAGAAAGAGAGACTTTGGGACTTTGTGTGCTGAGTTAGAGACTGGAATGTGCAGTGTTTTTCCACCAGCATAGCATGAGGATATACATTTCAATGTTAATGGAAACCATATGTTCCTCTGCTTAATGTATGTGTTCCTATGGTGATGTAGTTTTTTCCCTTGGTCAGTGGTATAAAAACCAAGCCCCTTTGTCCGAAAATCAGGAAGAGATGGAAATGCAGAGAAGGTGACTGAGAAGCTGAATTAAGACCTTCGCTTGGTCCATTGTCTCTTCCTCCTATGTCTTATAAACCAAATAAATAAGAGATCTCTTGGCAAAATCACTGGTGTCTGTTTCCATGAAATCAAACAACAGGGGAAAGCACGATTTTTAAGTCAACAGCTACTTCCAGCAGGATAATGCACCATGTCACAAAGCTCAAATCATTTCAAATTGGTTTCTTGAACATGACAATGAGTTCACTGTACTAAAATGGCCCCCACAGTCACCAGATCTCAACCCAATAGAGCATCTTTGGGATGTGGTGGAACGGGAGCTTCGTGCCCTGGATGTGCATCCCACAAATCTCCATCAACTGCAAGATGCTATCCTATCAATATGGGCCAACATTTCTAAAGAACGCTTTCAGCACCTTGTTGAATCAATGCCACGTAGAATTAAGGCAGTTCTGAAGGCGAAAGGGGGTCAAACACAGTATTAGTATGGTGTTCCTAATAATCCTTTAGGTGAGTGTATATTAAATGCATTTAGCTAATATTTAGAGAGCTTTTTGACCCACTTAAAGGGATAGTTCACCCAAAAATGATATTAAACCCATGATTTACTCACCCTCAAGCCGGTCGAGATGCATATGTCAATCTTTTTTCAGACAAACACATTTTCAGTTATTTTAGAAAATGTCTTAGATCTTTCAGTGGTTATAATGTGAAGCTATGGGGTCCACATCGTACAAGTCCCAAAATGTGCATGCATCCTTCACAAAAGTAATCCATCCGGCTCCAGGGGGATAAACGAAGGCAGTCGACGCGCGTTCACAGAGATGGATGCTGGCGTATGACGTAGGACGTAGCGTAGGAAGCGTCGTGACGTAGAACGAACGTGACAGCGCAGCCAGAGAGCAGAGCAAAACAAAACTCTACGTTCGTTCTACGTCACGACGCTTCCTACGCTACGTCCTACGTCATACGCCAGCATCCATCTCTGTGAACGCGCGTCGACCGCTACCGGAAGCCAGTTATTTTCGTTTATAAAGTTTTAAATATGTATATTTTTACGACAAAACCGCACGGATTACCCTCAGAAGGCCATCGTTTATCCCCCTGGAGCCGGATGGATTACTTTTGTGAAGGATGAATGCACATTTTGGGACTTGTACGATGTGGACCCCATAGCTTCACATTATAAACACTGAAAGATCTAAGACATTTTCTAAAATAACTGAAAATGTGTTCGTCTGAAAAAAGAGTGACATATGCATCTCGAACGGCTTGAGGGTGAGTAAATCATGGGTTAAATATCATTTTTGGGTGAACTATCCCTTTAAGTAGGATTTAAGTATCTGTATATGTAATTTCATAATTATTTCTATTGTCTTTGAAATATGGTTAGTTACTGCTTAATGAACTGACACACATTTATGATAAACTAAAATATACTCAATGTAATTTCTATTGAAATTTGTTTGTTTAATTTTATGAACGTTATCAATACTATCAACTTTGAAGATCATCTGACCCAATTTTGGTGCAAATTACTGAAAATATTTTAGTAGAAATAAAAGATTTCATTAAAAAGAGGATGAAAAATCTAGTTGGCTGGATATTGATACCCACAAGTTCACTGATTTCATCAATACAGAAGAAACCAGAAGGAAAAATGAGTTAATATTTAATGGTAAATTTCCCAGGGCTTTGTAAGTGTGTCTCTTTAAACAGAAGATGATCAGATGAGAGTCTGACTGATGATTATATGATAACACAACACTTGACTGAATCTGACTGAATTCCTGACAACATCTCAGTCAACGGCTCATTCTGCTCTCATGAAATGTTTCTCTGTCATAGCAGGATCTTGCTCAAGTCCACTATGATCCTGTTCTTCTAGATCTCTGTTACCTGCAGGAACTGGATGTGATCTTGTGTGTGTGAAAGCTGCTCCAGCTCAGCGTCTCTCCTCCTCAGATCATTGATCTCCTGCTCCAGTCGCTCCAGTCGTCCTTCAGCTCGACTCACTGCAGTCTTTTCCTGATCTCTGATCCGCTGTGTCGCTTTAGAGCGGCTTCTCTCAATGGAGCGGATGATCTCAGTGAAGATCCTCTCACTGTCCTCCACTGCTGTCTGTGCAGAGCGCTGTTACACACACATCACAATCACACAGTGGCTTCAGCACGACTGACAGAGTCCAAACTGAGACGTCTCAAACTTCTCTTCTTCTCCAGACTCACCTTATGAGACTTCACAGCCTCTCTCAGATGCTGAAGATCTTTCTGTCTCTGCTGGATTCTCTGACGGATCTTCATCTGTGTCTCCTTCAGCTGTTTCTGGAGGACAAACCATTGACAGGTAATGACACATAAAACTACTGTCATACAAACATTAAAGTTACATGAATCCAGAGTTGGTGAAGTGGTTAAAGATCTTGCATGGTAAGTTTTTACTGTCTGGTTCAAATCACAGATTCATGGTTTCCTGAAATGAATGTCAGCAGTATTTCATCAGTGCCTAGTTTTATATCATTAGTATCATCATTTACTCTCCCTCATGTCACTCCAAACCTGTATGACTTTCTGTCTATTGTGAGACACAACAGAAGATATTTTGAAGAATGTCTCAGCTGTTTACAGAGGCCAAATTATATATATATATATATATATATATATATATATATATATATATATATATATTTATATATATATATGAAGAGTTCAGATGCAAAAGCCTCTAAGTGCCATCTGAAATTTTCTTCTAGAATGATCATTTTTATCAAGCTTGTATATTTAAGTTCAGTAATTTCACTTAAATGACAATTCATAGGTAATTTTCATTGCCATTTAAGTGAAATTACTGAACTTAAATATACAAGCTTGATAAAAATTATCATTCTAGAAGAAAATTGGCATTTAGAGGCTTTTGCATCTGAACTCTTCATATATATATATATATATATATATATATATATGTATGTATATTAAAAAAAAATATATATATATATATATATGTATGTATAAAATATATATTTAATTTTACATTATAAAAAAGTGTACTTTATAAAGTGTACTTATAATACAGTCATAAAAGTTGACTTTCTTTAAGCGCACTTAAATGGTCTTTCATTTCATTAATATTATATTATCTGCAAGTACAGTTTTTTTTTTTTTTTTTAATATATATATACTTTTAATTTGAAGTGCACTACAAGTGCATGTCAATACACTTAAGCGAACTTCTTTCTTTAACCACTAGTTGTTTAGATTACTTTTATGTTTTTTCTCCTTTTTGGAGCTTGAAACTTTTTACTCCATTGACTTACAACGACTTTCTCACTGACTTTCAATGAATAAACTAAAATAGATGAGAAATTCTACAGAAGAAACTCACTCAAACCGGTTTGGGACAACATGAGTAAATGAGTGAGTAAATACACTTTCATTTCTGTGTGATCAGTCCCTCTCAGTTCATACCTGTTTCTCTGTCCTCTGTGCTGCAGTTGATACAGTGTTGTGGTTTTTATGTTCATACTCCTTACACCACACACAGATGCACTGTTGATCAGTGATACAGAACATTTCTAGCTCTTTATCATGTTTACGGCAGATCATGTCCTGCAGTCGTCCAGTGGCATCAATCACTTTGTGTGGTTTACGAGAGTGAAATTCCTCATGACGGTCAAAATGAGTTTGACAGTAAGATTCCTGACACACCAGACAGGACTTGACGGCTTTGTATTTTCTTCCAGTACAGACGTCACACTGCACGTCTCCAGCTCCAGCGTAACAGTCAGCAGGAAGTTTAGTCTTCTTCAGTTTCTCCACCAGTTCAGCCAGAATGGTGTTTTTAGCTAAAGCAGGTCTTGGACTGAAGGTCTGTCTGCACTGAGGGCAGCTGTAGACTCTCTTCTCATCCTCCTGATCCCAGCAGTCTGTAATACAGATCTTACAGTAACTGTGTCCACAGTGGATAGTCACTGGATCCTTCAGGAGATCCAGACACACTGGACACGTGAACTCATCCTGAGAAAATCTGGCTTCTGCCATTTTACTGCATGAATACAGAGAGACACAAACACACAACAGCTCAACAATACTTCAGTTTCTGTTTCACGAGTTCACACTTACATACAATTAGAGGGAGTAAAGTTGAATGCGTATTTGTCCGGGAGACAGAGTTCGGCCCGAACCCATTGTACTCCCCCTCGTATGTAAGTGGTTAGGATTAGAAGTGTGGAGAAGGGGTGGTGGAGGGATGCTGCTAAACTGTCAACGAATTCAGAATCAGAATCAGAATCAGAGTCAGAATTGAGGTGAGACTGCTGAATATATATATATATATATATATATATATATACACACACACACCTCTTATTGTTGATTGCTGAGTGCTCTCCACTCGTGTTAATTATCTGAACGTGCTCCTCCCGAACTTTGTTAATAAAACATAATTTCCCTGAACTGAGGAGTTGAAAGAGTTTCCTGCTTCTGTGTTCAGAAGGTCTTCTCAGAACATGAGGATTATGGGTACACTGATAGGGTGTTGCATGTGATACTAACAAGCGATGCAGCCCCAATTAGAGAACGTTATAATAGGATTCCACCAAAATTGTATCAGGAAGTGAGGGGGGCTTTTGAGTAACATGCTTGAAAATGTATTATTAGGGAGAGCTATAGCGCCTGGGCAGCGCCTGTAGTGCTTGTCATAAAGAAGGATGGCACTCTTCGTTTCTGTGTAGACTACAGGAGGTTGAATGGTGCACATGGGTACTGGCAGGTGGGGGTGCATCCAGCTGATAAGAAGACTGCCTTTGTGACATCCATGGGGTTAAATGAATTTAATTGGATGCCAATGGGGCTATGCAATGCTCCAGGAACATTTCAGAGACTGGTTGAAAGTTGCCTGGGTGACCAACATTTTGAAACATTGTTGCTCTATTTGGATGGTATAATTGTCTTCTCCCCTTCTTTTGAGGCCCACATTGCCCACCTGGACTTGGTTTTCAGTCGCTTGGAGAACTTTGGCTTGAAAGTTAAACCTACTAAGTGCTTTCTCTTCCAGCATGAAGTGCATTACTTACTTAGGCCATGTGATTGCACAAGGAGGGGTGTCACCAGACCCAGAGAAGTTGCGAGCAGTGGAGGCCTGGACAACTCCTCAGATTATCACCCAGCTGCGTGCTTTCCTGGGCTTAGCAGGTTACTATAGACATTTTATTAAAAACTTTGCCCAAATTGCAGCACCCCTCAACTCTATGATGTGGGGGACATCAAAACGACGCACCCGACCGGCCATAGGTAAACAAGACTGCTGGGCATGGGGAGAGGCACAGGACATGGCATTAAAAAAATTAAAGGAGAATCTCCTACAAGCACCCATACTGGCTTATGCAGACTTTCAGTTGCCATTTCTGTTGTACACTGATGCCAGTCAGACAGGCTTGGGGGCAGTGCTGGCACAGGTGCAAGAGGGAAGGGAGAGAGTCATCTCCTATGCAAGCAGAAGCCTCCGCCCAACCGAAAGAAATTATAAAAACTACAGCTCATTCAAACTAAAACTGCTGGCATTGAAATGGGCCATAGTATAAAAGTTTCTGTAATATTTTGCTGTTTCTCCCTTTACTGTTTTCACAGATAATTATCCACTGGCTCATTTGAATATGGCAAATCTGGGTGCAGTGGAGCAACGATGGGTGGCCCAGCTTGCAGGATTTCAGTTTGAGGTGCGAAATAGACCGGGGCGGACAAATGGAAATGCTGACGCTCTCTCCAGGTGGCCTGTGAATGAGACCTCTGTCAGGAGGGGATAGGATAGCCCCAGGTGGTGAGGGTGGACATGTAACATCTGAAGTGGTCCGTGCCTGTGTCCATGCTTTTGTACCAGTGGTTAAATATGTCATACTGGAGGAGGGTATATCACAAATAAATGAAGACAGAGTTGGCTCCAGCCTGCTGGCCGAGTGGGTGAGGGCACAGCGGGATTGTCCAGTGGTGTCACGACTGTGGGTCTATATGGACAGAGGAAGAGGGCCAGTTCCAAAAGAGCGAGCAGCTGAAGTACTGAATCTTACTTTCTGTCTTTCTCTGTCTATCTATCTTACTTTCTGTCTTTATCTATCTATCTATAAACTGTTTCTATCTATCTATCTATCTATCTATACAACTAACTTGTCTATATTTCTTTCTTTCTAACTAATATATCTTTCTAACTAACTTATCTATCTATCTTTCTTTCTTTCTAACTAATCTATCTATCTTTATAACTAACTTATCTATCTTTCTAACTAACTTACCTATCTTTCTTTATAACTAATCTATCTTTATAACTTATCTTTCTTTCTTTCTAAATAATCTATCATTCTTTCAACTAATCTATCTATAATTCTAACTAATCTATCTATCTTTCTTTCTAACTAATCTATCATTCTTTCTTTCTAACTAATCTGTCTATCTTTCTAACTATCTATAGTTTCTTTTGAACTAATCTATTATTCTTTCTAACTAATCTATCTATCATTCTTTCTTTTGAACTAATCTATCTATCATTCTAACTAATATTTCTTTCTTTCTTTCTAACTTATCTATCATTCTTTCTTTCTGACTAATCTATCTATCATTCTTTCTTTCTAACTAATCTCTTTCTTTCTATCTTTCTAACTAATCTATCTATCATTCTTTCTTTCTTTCTTACTAATCTATCTATCATTCTTTCTTTTGAACTAATCTATCTATCATTCTAACTAATCTATCTATCATTCTAAAGCCTGGTTCACACAGGGTGATTTTAAAATTGTCGGCCGATTTTCCAAACCTGAGAGACCCCACACACGGGGATAAAAAATCACGGGTCTAACGGTTTTGGTCGTACAGTGTGTGGTGCGCAGCCACACGGCAAAATCAACACATCACACACGAACCGATTTGACTCCAGAGCATTCCCAGGTCAGACGGGAAATCTCGCGAAATACCTCGAGATCAAACGTGACTTCAGAGTAAACAATCATGGCGGACGAAGAGGATGCAGTGGCAATAGTTTGTAGTTTGTTTTTAACCGAAAAAAAACTTTATCAAAAGAAAAGGCGATGATCTCCGACGTCCACTGGACTTTCTGGTGCGCCATGCCGCCGGCTGTTTTGATTATGTTTCCCGGTGCTTCCTCGTCGCCTCGTCACCTCGCTTTCTGATTGGCTACACGCCACAGTCCACAGGCTGCATGCTCGTTTGTCTTCGGGGGACACCACACACGAGAAGAAATCGGGCCAAATAAATCCAACATGTTGGATATCCCCGATTTGAGATCGGAGCGGTCCCGACGTCCTTCCGAGCAGCCGAGAGCAGTCTTAACACACCACACACGGCAGGAATATCTGATCAGATTATTTTACGATAATCGGAGCATCCTTAAGATTGTCGGAAGGGGTGAATCAGGGCTAAAATCGGCCTAATTATCCTGCCGTGTGAACCAGGCTTAACTAATATTTCTTTCTTTCTTTCTTTCTTTCTAACTTATCTATCATTCTTTCTTTCTGACTAATCTATCATTCTTTCTAACTAATCTCTTTCTTTCTTTCTTTTTAACTAATCTATCTATCATTCTTTCTTTCTAACTAATCTATCTATCTATCATTCTTTCTTTCTAACTAATCTATCTATCATTCTTTCTAACTAATATTTCTTTCTTTCTAATTAATCTATCTATCATTCTTTCTTTCTTTCTAACTAATCTATCTTTCTTTCTTTCTTTCTTTCTAACTAATCTATCGATCATTCTTTCTTTCTAACTAATCTATCTAATCTATCTATCATTCTTTCTTTCTAACTAATCTATCTATCATTCTTTCTAACTAATATTTCTTTCTTTCTAATTAATCTATCTATCATTCTTTCTTTCTAACTAATCTATCTTTCTTTCTTTCTAACTAATCTTTCTTTCTAACTAATCTATCTATCATTCTTTCTAACTAATTTTTCTTTCTTTCTTTCTTTCTTTCTTTCTTTCTTTCTAACTAATCTATATATCATTCTATCTATTATTCTTTCTAACTAATCTATCTTTCTTTCTTACTAATCTATCATTCTTTCTTTCTAACTAATCTATATTTCTTTCTTTCTTTCTAACTAATCTTTTTTCTTTCTTTCTTTCTCTTTCTTTCTTTCTTTCTTTCTTTCTTTCTTTTTTCTTTCTTTCTTTCTTTCTTTCTTTCTTTCTTTCTTTCTTTCTTTCTTTCTTTCTTTCTTTCTTTCTCTCTATCAAACTTTAACCTACTTTAAACATCAAACTACTTTAAACTTCTTCAAACTCTCTGGTCTGGCTTTCTCAAGCCAACTTAAAGTTTGTCTCAACCAACTTTTTTTTTCTAGTTTTTTTAATTAAAGGGTAACTCAACCCCTGGTCAGAGCGTCTCTCTGTAGGCAAGGGCGTGGTTAACTGGTGCCCTCTTACATCACAGGGCACCACAACTTCCAATAGGAAAATTCAACTGCAGTAGCCACTGTTCAACCTGAAGAGGGCAGCACTCACCATATATTGTAGAATTAAAACACTTTATACCCAAATGTCAAAAAAATTACTTGAATCAATGAACAGCACTAATAAAGCCCCAGTCTTATGGTGCGTTCACACCGGACGCGAATAGCGCGTCAGGCGCGAGTGATTTCAATGTTAAGTCAATGCAAAGACGCGTTGCGCGTGTAAAACAATCCTGCGGCGCGAATGAGGCGTAGAGCGTGGCGCGGTAGACGCGAATACGCCTCATTCGCGCGGATAGCGCGAATCGAGTGTCTGGCGCGTTAAGCGCGAATAATTTTATTTGTGCTTTTTGTGCATTCACGCGTTTGACGCGAATTCGCGTCTGCCGCCCGAGTTGAAAAATCTGAACTTCTGCGTCAATTCGCGCCGCGTTAACCAATCAGGAGCCTGCTTGCTGTTGTCACGTGGTGAAGGATAGTTTATAATATTATTTTATGTTGGCTTCAATCAATTATTTTGTAATATGACTAAAATGCACAACAAAGCAAATCTTTCACATAAAAACTCGATTTCAATATGTGAGAGATACTCATTTTGTTTTGAATGCAATTTATTCCATATCTATTCTAGATTATATGAAACATTATTAATCTAATGTAAAGACAACAAACACAATTTAGTGTATACAAACAAACAAAAAAAATCACAGGACAGGTTTCACTTTTGGAGGCTGGCTCCATTTATTATCAAAACAAAAATAAATGACAGATTAGGTGGGTGCGGGCGAGGGTGAACCTCGCGCCGGGCTGTACAGCGTGGGCTAGTCAGGCAGCGACCACTCGAGGCCGAGGCCTTATACGGCCTACGCTGTCCTCGTCAGCATCCTCACCGTTAGGTCCACCAAACCTAGCTCCTGGAGCAAATTGTGAAACTCCTGAAACCCTCCAGAGGGTCTGGTGGACCCGAGTACAGCAACGATGTCCCCTACGCAGCTGTTTGTGCTCTCCAGAGCATATACGAGCGGTGACTCTCTCGATTAATGCTAACGCTAATGCTCGATAAACATCTAAATAAGATGGCCGCCATCGGGTTTCGAAACTTTCGCCTCTGACGCGCGTAAATTTCGCTTCAAACTTTTGTTTCTACGCACGAATTAACACAAAGTGGTCAAGCGTATAACTAGACGCGGCAGGCGCGAATTTGATGCGCTATTCGCGTCCGGTGTGAACGCACAGTTACAGATCATTAAAGGCAGGTTAGGCAGGATTTTTCTAAAAACTTTTGTTTAAACTGTCTTTATATACCAGTACATAATTAAAATGTAAGTACTCTGAAAAAGAGAGTATAAAAATCGAGTGTCTGTAGTCCTCGCAGGACTGCAATAAACACAGCTACTTATTCCATTCACTCCCACCCCCTCCCTTCTGGGCTCCTTCCAAAGCCACGCCCCCAAAACACACGAACGCGCGATGCCGACCGCTCAGCTGGAGGACGCGTTTGCCAGCGCAGAGCGGAGAGGAGTAGCCTAGAAATCTAGACACACCCTAGTGGCAGCAAAATGTATTTTGCAGCCAGGGCAGTCTAGCAACTCTCCATTGACTTTCGAGCTGCAAAAACCTAAATTGGGTCAGGCCAATCATGTCGTGTATAGAGGGGGCGGGGCGGGCTTAACATATGACGACAGAGTTGCGACGGTTACCTGCCACTTGAAAACAAAGAATGGCTGATGCTGGAGAACATCTTTCGAATCGGCTTTGTCCGCGACTCTGGAGGACTTGGAATTAAGTTTTTCTTTGAGAAAAGAGCATAGAACGGCACTTAAGTCATTCCTAAAAAAAGGAAGATGTGTTCGTAGTTTTGCCAAAAGTTTAATCTATCAACTAGCTCCGCTGTTGGGAAAACGCTCTGGTTGGTTGAAGCGCTGTCCTATTGCGTGCAGAGGGAATTTGAAAGACAGCCGTTTATCCCGCCCCTCGGATTGAGCCGTGCCTATGGTGAGTTGCCAGACCCAACATCTTGATGTAGGTCTGGCTTGCCTGGCTAGGAGAGGAGCGCAGTGCAATGCATGTAGTGACATCATGTCAGAATCATGTCAGAATCACATGTAATAAAATACCTAACTTTATCATTATGAATATAAACAACTAACATGGCTGTTAGTACTCACTATCAAGCTGGCATATCGATACTGGTAAAGTTTAAAATATATTGAGTTTGATTCGGTAACGAGCTAGTAACATAAGGCAAAGCTAAAAACAGGTTGCATTGATACACGTTTTCCCATTACCATCAGTTACACTGTGATGAAGGTGAATTTCGTGTAAGATTCATAACATATACAGTGTTTCTCTTACGAGAGATTCTCTCGTACTGCGTAGAATACGCTAGGGGAAAATCCTTTTCCACGAGAATACTGAAGCCAAAAAATTATCCTTAATTTTGTATTAATGTAAAACGCGTTGCGGCAGCATACAGACATAGGCGAGGCAGCTCGCGCGCCTATTGGCTGGTCTGCTGGCAACTGCTTAAGCCTATCGAGCGAGACCTAGAGTGACGTCAGACCCAATGAGGGCGCTTCGCGCCCTCTGCGTCACGTCCCGCCGAGACGGGCGTGGCTTAGGTCTATAAATACCGCTCGCAGGCATTATATCTCTGATTTTTCATCCTTCAGCGAAGCAACTCACATCGCTGGATCCGAGAAGAAGCCGCGCTGTTGAAGAAGCACTTCAGCGGGACGAGTCGACGAAGCTGCTGGCCGCGCCGCCTTCATCGCCTTCCTGCTGCGCTATCCAGCGCCCATATCCTTTCTTGCACTGTGTGTGTGTGTTCGCCGGCGCGACTCACACTATCTAAAAGAGCTGCGTCTTTTTCAAGATGCCTTCTTGCGGCTCGTGCAAAGCCACACTCAGCGACGGGGACCGCCATGTCATCTGCGCTTCCTGCCTGGGTCAAGAACACGCAGCTCTCGCGCTCGCTGATGGCGGCTGCCATCACTGCGAGCTGTTGCCATTAGCGACTCTGAGGACTCGCTTGGCACTGTTCAGCGAGACTGCGCCCACACCTGCTGTTGTGCCGCGCCGTAAAAAGCGCCGCGCTCAGCGAATCCCGGAGCCCTCTCCCAGCCGTCAAAGCTCGCCGGTGCGCCCGCCTGCTTCTCCGGTTTCATCAGCTTCACTTCTGGACGGACAGCGGCCGCGGTCTGCCACCGCTTCTGTCGATGACGCTGATGAGATCGACGCGCTGCTGCGAGAGGGGGATTCCTGCTCTCTCATAGCATCAGGCAGTGAGGATTGGGCGAGCTCTGAGGATCCCGCCCCCCCTGCCCGTGCTTCTACGGGTAAGAGAGCGAGCATTGAGGCGGAGCTCATGCGCGTACTCACTCAGGCCACGGCGAGCCTCGGCCTCGAGTGGATTACGCCTGAGCAGCCTGCTCACAACCGGCTGGACGGCTACTTCCTGCCTGGGGAGCGCGTTTCACCTGCATCCAAGCCAGCGCCTTTTCTTCCTGAGCTTCATGAAGAAGTCGCTAAGTCTTGGGGCTCCCCTTTTTCGGCCAGGACACGATCCTCTGTCTCTTTGGCGTTCTCCGCTGTCGACGACGCAAAGAACAGAGGCTACCACTCCCTGCCGCCGGTCGAAGAGGCTATTGCAGCGCACTTATGCCCGCCCTCTGCTGGATGGCGTGCTAAGATGGCGCTGCCCTCAAAAGCCTGCCGCACGACGTCAGCCCTGCTCCGCCGCGCTTTCTCCGCCGCCGGGCAGGCCGCGTCAGCGTTGCACACCATGGCCACGCTCCAGATATACCAGGCCGATCTCCTCCGTAAGCTGGATGAGAGAGGAACTGGCGCAATCTGCGTGCCGGACTTGAGGAGCGCTACAGACCTCGCTCTTCGCGCCACCAAGTCAGCAGCACAGGCCATTGGACGGAGCATGGCCTCGCTCACCGTGTCTGAGACATCTGTGGCTGACGCTCTCGGACATGACTGAGTCAGAACGCACCGCGTTCCTCGACGCGCCGCTTTCCCCTGCCGGCCTCTTCGGAACCTCGGTCAAAGATTTCGCCGATAGGTTCGCTGAGGTGCAGAAGGCGACCCAGGCCATGAAGCACTTCCTCCCGAAGCGCTCCAGTTCTGCAGCAGGCCGTGCGAAACCGTCTGCTCAGAGCTCACAGCCTAAGCCTCCGCCCACCGCCTCCTCTTCACAACGCCGCCAAACCCAGAGCTCGAGACCGCGCTCTCGCTCATCCGGCCGCCGCCCCGCCCCGCGTGGCCCGCGCCAAAAGATTGCGTTGAAGCCAGAGGCCCCGAAATCGTCCTAGCACGCCTAGGAAAGCGACGGTGTCCAAGTCCCGCTGCGGCCGGACTTCCACCAAAGCTTGCCGCTCGTCCAGTTCCAGGAAATGTGACTGGTCCAGCGTATTTAGCAGCCAACAAGCCGGTTCCATTGCCCGCTTGCCTGCACACAAAAGCCGTTTTTACGGCTACCCAGATAAATCCCTTAAAGAGTGTATTTTCTGGTGTCCCGGCCACGGCCGACGGTGTTTCATGTGTAGAAAAAATGCCCACTACTCAGTGCCCATTCCTACACACAAGCACAGCCCTTCACACAGGGCTCGCGCACATAAAATCGACTCAGATCGATTGCGCTTCAAATGTAGCAAACGTGCCCACTACCCAGTGCCCACAAACGCTACTTCCCACATTTCTCACGGTCCCTGTAAATACAGGACCAGTATGCATATGCTCTGCTCACGCGAGCAATGCTGTAAAGGTGGTGTATGTGCCCGCTGCTCTGCGCCCACGCCCACACACAGACATGAAACTAGCCCAGCCCTCCCCCTCTCAGCTAGACACTGCAGAGGAGTCGAGCGCGGGCATTCTGCCCGCTGTTATCAGCGCGCCCCCTGCCTCAGATGTCATGAGCGCGACGCTTATGTCACAGCACACAAAAGCCGCTGTATCGCGAGCCGATCAGAGCGTGCTTCGCATCCAGCCCCTAGCTACTCGCGCACCTGCGTGGGAAAAGCTTCCCGGGGTTTCGAGATGGGTTCTGAACATCATAAAAGAAGGCTATTCGCTGCAGTTTCGCCGACGCCCTCGCCGCTTCATGGCGCGCGTCGAGACCACGGTAGAATCGAAAGTAGCTCATCTACTTCGAGCCGAGATTCTGAAACTGTTGAGCAAAGGGGCTATAGAACCCCTATCTCAAGCTCAAAGCGAAGGGGGGCTTTACAGCAGATACTTCCTGGTGCCCAAGAAAGACGGGGGTCTCAGACCCATACTAGATCTGCGGCAGCTGAACAGAGCGCTTCTGAAGCGCCAGTTCAGGATGCTCACAACCAGAAAAATCCTCGCGCATGTCCGCCGAGGGGACTAGTTTGTGTCAATAGATCTAAAGGACGCGTATTTTCAAATACAGATAGCGTCACGTCACAGGCAATTTTTGAGATTCGCCTTCGAGGGCCAGGCATATCAGTACACAGTCCTGCCTTTCGGCTTGTCCCTGGCACCCAAAACATTTACGAAGTGCATGGACGCAGCGCTCGCACCCCTCAGATTACGGGGCATACGAGTGCTGAACTATCTGGACGACTGGCTGATTCTAGCCCAATCTCACTCAGAGCTCGTAGAGCACAGGACCATTTTACTCGATCACCTCGAGAATCTCGGTCTCGCAGTGAACTGGGAAAAGAGCTCGCTATTCCCCAGACAGATTATATTTTTTCTGGGAATAGAGCTGAACTCGCTGCTAATGACAGCACGCCTGTCATCTCAGCGCACACTGGACATTCGGCGCGCAGCCGGCTCGTTCCGCTGCGGCGCGATTGTCCCTCTCAAAACATTTCAAAGGATGCTCGGTCTGATGGCCTCAGCATCTTCAGTTCTCCAGTTGGGCCTTCTGCGCATGCGCCCACTGCAGTTCTGGCTCAGAAAGAGAGTACCACGCACAGCGTGGGCCTCCGGTCGGCTTCGCGTCAAGGTCAATCAAGCGTGCATTGCAGCTTTGAAACCTTGGGAGGCAAAAGACTGGTACCAATCAGGTGTAAGCCTGGGGACTTCCTCGAGAGTGATGGTGGTGTCCACGGACGCATCCACCTCGGGATGGGGAGCGCTGCTCGAGGGCAGACCGTTTTTTGGCCAATGGTCAAAGCAGGAGAAGCTCTTACATATCAACTGCCTCGAAATGTTGGCAGTGAGCAAAGCGCTCATGCGCTTTTGTCCCCTCATAAAGGGACACCACGTGCTAATACGTTCAGACAACGTCTCAGTGGTGTCCTACATAAATCGCCAGGGCGGCCTCAGGTCCCTGACTCTGTACAGGCTAACCAGGCGCCTCCTGATATGGGCCCGCAGCAACCTGCTCTCGCTGAGAGCAGCGCACGTGCCAGGGCTCCTAAATATAGGACCAGACAGACTGTCCAGGAACCAGGTTCCGACAGGGGAATGGTCTTTGCACCCACAGACAGTCCAGCTGCTGTGGAAGAAATTCGGCAGAGCGGAAGTAGACCTGTTCGCGTCTCAAGAAAACGCTCACTGTCCAGAATTTTTCTCGAAGAGCAAGGACGCGCTGACCCACGAGTGGCCTCGCCGTCCTCTCTACGCTTTTCCCCCCGTCTCCCTCCTGACTCAGGTGGTAGAACGGGTCAGGGAAGAAGGATGCTCAGTGCTGCTTGTAGCCCCACTTTGGATGAGCCAACCTTGGTTCCCAATTGTGATGCAGTTAGCGAGCACCGCCCCGTGGCCAGTGCCTCTGAGGAGGGATCTCCTCTCTCAAGCCAACGGCTCGATCTGGCATCCTCACCCAGAGCTGTGGTCCCTCCATGTGTGGGCCATCAACGGGTACCCGCTGACCTCCCACAGGGAGTGTTAAACACTATCACACAGGCCAGAGCTCCGTCTACGCGACGTCTCTATGCCTCAAAATGGTCAGTGTTCTCTAGCTGGTGCACAGCTCGTGGTGTGTCACCCCTGCATTGCGGTGTGACGGAGGTTCTCTCCTTCCTACAGGAGCTGTTGGATAAGGGCAGGTCCCCTTCCACGCTCAAAGTCTATGTAGCGGCCATAGCAGTGTTCTCTTCGACCACGCTTGGCCAGTCTATTGAAAGGAACGATTTAGTCATTCGCTTCCTTAGAGGAACTAAGAGACTGAATCCTCCCAGACCTCCCACAGTCCCTATATGGGACCTTTCTACGGTACTGGAAGCCATGAAAGGTCATCCATTCGAGCCCTTGCAGAAGATTGATCTTAAACACCTGTCTTTCAAGACGGCGTTTATTCTGGCTCTCGCTTCAGTGAAGCGCATAGGGGACTTACACGCGCTCTCAGTAAGCGCGACGTGCATGGAATTTGGGCCGAATGACTCTAGAGTTATACTCAAACCTAAGCACGGTTATGTTCCTAAATCCCTCAATACACCGTTCAGAGCACAGGTCATCTCCCTGTCTGCTCTGCCGGTCACTGAAGGAAATATGGACGAAAGCTCCCTTTGCCCAGTCAGGGCGTTAAGAGCTTATGTGTCTCGCTCGTCTGTTTTCAGACAGACGGAGCAGCTCTTTGTTTCATTCAGCGGGCGTTCTAAGGGACTAGCCGCTTCGAAACAGACCCTATCCAGATGGGTAGTGGACGCAATAGCGCTAGCTTACACAACCAAGGGCATGCAGTGCCCGCTGGGTGTCAAAGCGCACTCCACGAGAAGCATGGCTTCATCGTGGGCCTGGTCAAGTGGGATTGCCTTGCAAGATATTTGTATGGCGGCAGGCTGGGCCTCTCCGTCTACATTTATAAGGTTTTACAACCTAGAGGTTCCCGCACTACAGGCCAGACTACTGTCGGTCTAGTATGGCCAAATCTCATAACTGGCGCTGTCAGTTATGCAGCTATTTGAGTATTGCAATCCTTGCTCTATGCTGCCATAGGGAAGATAGTGGCTAAACCCCCCTCTCTTCCAGGATTCCCTGTGAGTCCCCTGGGTGATTATGTACTGTATGAACTCCGGGCTGTCGCCCTTGAGTCTATAGTATCAGATCCCAGCACGCACGGCGTTTTACAGTAGGTTCCCCTAGCGTATTCTACGCAGTACGAGAGAATCTCTCGTAAGAGAACGTACTCGGTTACTAACGTAACCTCGGTTCTCTCTAGAGAGAGGAACGAGTACTGCGTATCCTGCCGTGCCTGCACGCGCTCTGGTTGCTTCGACTATGAAAAACCAGAGATATAATGCCTGCGAGCGGTATTTATAGACCTAAGCCACGCCCGTCTCGGCGGGACGTGACGCAGAGGGCGCGAAGCGTGTCTGACGTCACTCTAGGTCTCGCTCGATAGGCTTAAGCAGTTGCCAGCAGACCAGCCAATAGGCGCGCGAGCTGCCTCGCCTATGTCTGTATGCTGCCGCAACGCGTTTTACATTAATACAAAATTAAGGATAATTTTTTGGCTTCAGTATTCTCGTGGAAAAGGATTTTCCCCTAGCGTATTCTACGCAGTACTCGTTCCTCTCTCTAGAGAGAACCGAGGTTACGTTAGTAACCGAGTACGTTTGCATGTAAGAGCTTCTACGATGAAAGCACTGTTGGCTCTGATGAGGACTAACGTTACTCCGGTGACAAGTAGCCTACCTTTCTACCTTAATAGTTCCTTTTTTGCCTTCGCTGACTGTATGCAGGTACAGGGAATTTTGACTGCTCTTTCTCTGCCATAATTGTGATTCTTCCTAGCTTCCGTGCCTCTTCCCCTCCTCGAGTCAAACGGGTGGGCGCATGTGGGCAGCTCCTGTAGCAGCAGGGGTGGTAGCCATGGTAGCGAGGGAGAGTGACAGTCGCCCAGCCAATCATTTCATTCGTGCCGAATGGAAATAAGTAGCCCCTGAGAGGACTACAGACACTCGATTTTTATACTCTCTTTTTCAGAGTACTTACATTTTAATTATGTATTGGTATATAAAGAAAGTTGAAACAAATTTGGAAAAAAATTTTTTTGAAAAAACCTGCCTTTAACTTTTTTTTTTTTTTTAGGGATACTACAATCTGAAAACTGAAATATTATTACAATTGACATTTTCAGCTGCCATTATTTCACTGTATAAAAAAAAAAAAAAACACAAAAACACACAAAGAAATAATTCAAATAAATAGTATGCCACTTAAAGCCAGGGATTTGGGGAGTGGCCGTGCATCAGACAAAACAAATCAGCGGCAATGCCTCGCGCAGCTGGAAAATAAAGCACACCACAAACACATTTTTTTGTTACATCTAAACTCTTTTTTTTTTTTTTTTTTATAAACTTAGATTTGCATAATCAAACGTATTGGTTGCAAATATAAACAAGATTAAAAATGTAATAGTCAGTGCACAGCGTAATTGCAACTCACTTGATTACAGCGTTGGCAGATATGTATGAAAAGCTGTCACCGTTTCCCGAGGCTGAAGGTTCAAAGCACCGTACAGCCAAACTCCACGTTTCTCCAGAGCGCTGCGCTGAAACCCCCGCCTGGCCGAGCACTAGCAATAATCTGGAAACAAAACAGAAACCACTTGCACTTGAGCACGCTCCCTGCGCGTGCACGAGAGCGCGGACACGGAAGGGAGAGGCAGATGCAGAACGGCAAATTTTAAGCGCGCTCCCGCTACTGCTGGACACGTCACCAGCCGGAATTTGTACTTTTTGACATCTTACTGCTCATTTTTATGTCTCAAATTATCATATGGTTTAATTCCTACATTATTGCAATTCCATCTTAACTTTAATTTTATAACAATGACAAATTTTAACTCTAAATAGGCTAGGTCTACTGTAAATCTCTTAAACCCCGGTTTCACAAACAAGGTTTAAGTTTAGTCCCAGACTAAAATGCATGTTTGAGCTGTCTTAACTGAAAGCTACTTACACTGGTGTATCTTAAAATATGTCAGTGCCATTGTTTTGTCTCAAGATACACAATTAAGATAAATATCCTAATTGAACTAAGGCCTAATCCTGGCTCAATCTAAGCCGTCTAATGCTGTTAGTAGAGGGTGCGAATCAATTATGTGTTGGGAGGGTCACATACAGGGCAGGACTGACGGCCCCTGGGCTTGAGTTTATGTTTGGGCCCTACCTACACTATGACATCAACTAGAACATTGTTATGGAGTAACACAAAATACACAAAAATGTAAATATGCTTCGAGGTTCCTAGAACAATTAAAATGCAACATGCCTAGCCTAGTCAAAGTTTAGAGTTAATATTAAACATTCATTACATACAATAAAATACATGAGATTCTCTCTCTGTTGAAAGATCAAAACCCTGAAATAGCCAAACACTGAGCAATAAAGCCAAAGAAGAACAGTATTTATTAATGCATTGTGATATCTGTGTCCTCATGTCAGATTCTTAAATTTCATCAATTAATTCGATCAGAATTAAAATACACCTCAATCAGAATAAACCTACAGCAACAGTAAAATGAACCTGATGAGGCAATTAGTGAGACAACAACAAACCACCACTTGCTCCACACACACACACACACACACACACACACACACACATCAACTATGAACTTGACTTCTGGCAGACTCAAAAGGAATATGAAGATTGTCAGATTATGCTATAATGAATACATTACTATGAATGCAGGTTGGCTGCGACCACTTTCTCACACGTGTTTGTGGTGTGTTTGAGTAGTTAGCAGATGTAACCCACACAAACGTACTCTCTCACACAAACAAATTGGCAGCAATTCGTATACGCAATCTGTCAGGGCATATACTTGTGTTCATTTTTGTTGAGCACATACGCAAAGTCAATATCGACTCAGTAGATGGAGTGTAAACTTAATTAGAGGTCAAACCTAAACTCATTTGAATGATTTTCAATTCAGACATGTTTGGATTATGAGTGTTTCTCTTTATCAACAGAAGGTAATAGCACAAGTGTGTGTCTATAGCAAAACATTAACGGTATCTGGGCAACATCGCTTGGACGTGATTTGTTATAACTCAAACTGTGACAGTCTGTTTATGTAAAACTATTCAAAACATCTTTTTTTACCATATGCAAACAAGCACAGAGAAGGCAGTCATAAAGTAATCCTTAACCAATGACACCCGAATGCAATCCAACACAATGTTCCTCAGGCAGATTTTATTCCACTAGTAAGAATGCATTAGTTCTGACTTTGATTGCAGACATTTTATTCAGATGGGTTCCTCGTCTTACTGGGTCACTCTGTGTCTTGCTTCACGAAGAGCCTGCAGGGCGAGAAATTGAGGAGTTGATTAAAGGTGAACTAAGTAACTTTTTTTACCTTAACTGAACAGCTTCGGAGTCATTGGAATGGTTATATTACTTATTTCGGGTTGAATGGTGGTCGTTTCGCACCCCCCTGGTGCCCGTGAGCGGAAAATGCGCACTTGCAACTTTGAGCCGGCGGGCCGCCGGCCGCCGCGTCAGGAAGTCTCGCGTGATATCAGGTCTCGCGATGTAAACAATTGCTTTACGGCCAAAAGAAATCTGCTAAAATGCCGTCATTATTGCGCTCCCTCACGCTGTTCGAACCCGAAGGAAGAAGACATTTTAAAGAATGTCCCATCTGCTTTGATGTCGTTGATCTACTAGCCTCTGGTGTCTGAGAATAGCCAACGAGTTTTTACAACAGTGTTGTCAAATATCTATTCCGAAGCTGTGGAGGGAGCTCTAGAGAGAAACCTGCGAGCAAAAAGCGAGAATACAGCGAAGAAATCCCGAAGTTACTGAGTGCTGCTTTAAAGAGAATGAAGGAAAACACCAACCTATTTGTTCCTCTGTACCAACCTTGTACTTTCCCGCCTGCCCAAAGTTGCAAGGGTGGTTTTTCGGCTCACAGGCGCTTGGGGGGTGCGAGACGACCACCATTCAACCCGAAAAAAGTCATAACTATTCCAATGACTCCGAAGCTGTTCGGTTAAGGTAAAAAAGTTACTTAGTTCACCTTTAAAGTGAGTCAAATAATATCAGAGCAACATGAAGAAATATGATATTAGAGCAACGGGATAGTCAAGAATCAGGTAACATGCAAAAAATGAAAAAGTAAATATTAAAATTATCAGTTCATATTATGACAAAACAACTAGTATTGATGAGTATTCTGTCACCATGTACTAACTACGTACAACACAACAAGATTCCAGAGACGTAATGCGTGCAATGCAACATCAGAACAGCTGTTTTCCTGCCATAAAATTAAGACAACGCTTTCGTAACTTTTTATGTTCATGACTTCTAAAATGCTTCTCCAAGCATAATCTTTGTCATTGCTTTCCTTACGGAAGTCACGGTGGTTTTGTCATATAATATAAGCTAATATTTCTTAGCTTCCATAATCAATATCCTTTTATCCCCTTTTAATGTTTAATATGCACAAGCCCCACGGGGTGATGCCATAGAAGTAGAAACTAAGCGAAAGACAAAATGTAGTGTGGCTTGACGGAGTTGCCTGACCATTTAAATGAGTGACTAACAGTGAGAAACAGTTTCAAGGGAATTCTACAGGATAGACATTGCAGAATATTACTAACCAGACTCTCAAGGTGTGAGGCTTTAGGTGTGCTCACATTAGTGAGATTTCGGTTTTTTGAAACCAAGATTTTGGAAATGTGAAAATTTCAAAATTTTGCTGGCAAAAAAGGTCAGTTGTCCATTATCAGTAGCAATGTATGAAGCATAGGCTCACACTTTCAACCCAAGCAGCTTTACAAACCAAGCGTGACCAATATAAACCCAATGCTAAATCTGCATAGGGGAAATCTTTTGTTCTTGCAAAATTTCTGATCGCATGGATTCTAACTGAAATGACTGGAATTTGCCTGCAAACATTTGCCGAACAATGGTAAATGTGACCGCACCTTTAGTCAAACTGACAATAACTTCCATATTGGTCCTCTGTGACATACACAGAAACAATAGCGTGCATCCTGTGTGATTCAGAATCTCAGTAATTTTAATGTAGTTTGAAGGGGACTATAGAAAAGGCCGCGAGCGAGATGGATGGTGACAGGGATGAGGGAGAGAGAGTGAGACCTTCTGGATGGCTTCGCTGGCGGAGTCGTCCTGCAGCAGTATTGCCCGGTCCAGTGCTCTCTCAAAGTGTAACACACTGGCCTTGTAGTTACCCAGCTTCACTATGTAAGAGAGAAAGAGGATGTAAAGTGATGTAATCGCACAGCATGGCGTAGATCAAATATACATAACGACCACATGAACGTCCTATTGATTCTGAGCATTGTGGGAAATCAGATTATTCATGGTCACAGAGTGCATTAAACTGCTGACTTCCTGGGATTCTGGGCGATGTAGTTTGGACTCACATTCGGCCTGCGCCATGAGCACACTGGCATTGAGCTGCCATTTCTCATCAGTGATGTCATCCGCTGCCGTGAGCGAGCGGGAGCCATAGTCTCGTGCTTCGCCATAGCGCTTCAGCTCAAGGTAACAGCGGCCGATCTCATGGAACAACCAGGCTTTCTCTAACCCGCCACATGCTAGAGGCACCTTCTCCTCCCAGCTATGCAAACACACACATAAACACACACACAACAAAATCACTATTACAATAGACTTGTCTGTGTACATCAACACCAAAGTAAACATTAATTAAAGGCAAATGCACTTACACTTCTATAGCTTGTTGGAACTTGCCAATCCGTGCGTACACACGGCCAATGTTGTCCAGAGCCCTGGATTTACTGTCCGTCAGGTCGCTATGACACGAAGCACAAACCAAACACACCTGATGAATAGTAGTTTATTAAGTCAAGTCACCTTCATTTATATAGCGCTTTAACAATATGGATTGTTTCAAAGCAGCTTTACAGTGATAATAGGAAATTACCGTAACAGATTGTTTAGGCTCTACAACAGCTCTAGGATAAAGTTATTGTCCAGCTAAAGTTAGTTTTGATTGACTGATTCACTTCCGTTGCGAAGATCATTAGTTATTAACGTAGGGGCCGCTAACACAACACCGCTCTAACAGGAAGACCCTAAACGCGCTCCGGCCACCCATCCACACAAAACTATATTTGAATATATATGTGCGCAGGCGTGCAGTCCTTCTTTACAAATCAACCCTCAATAAACTACTTGTCTGGCCTTAAACATTTATTATACAGATTTTTTTTTGTCGCGTCTGCGTAGCCACGCGAACCGGAATTATCCTGACAACATTTTATCTGGGGATTGGTTGACACTTCAGGACTGAGTTGTCTTCGTGTCCAGGCGCAGGTCCTTCATCAGATCTGGATACGGCCTGCATCCGGCGAACTGCGGTAAACCTCGGATAAACTGAGAGACTAATATTAGCGTAGACGCCATCCTTCTTATGATGTAACAAGTAGCTCAAACAGTAGAGCGTTGGTGCTTGCAACGCCGAGGTCATGGGTTCGATTGCTAGGGAAAGCAAGAACTGATAAGAATGTAAATGAGTATCTTGAAATGCAATGTAAGTTGCTTTGGATAAAAGCGTCTGCCAAATGCATAAATTAAATGAGAAGTCTATAATGTGTTATGTGTATGCTAGGCTAAAGCTAGGCCAAATTAACCAACCAAAAAAAACAAAAGGTAGTTTTCCTGCTCTCATGAGCGCTCACCCTTTCTTGGCCAGCTCCAGATCTTTCTCATGATGATGCAGAACCTTGTCCATATTCCCAAGATCCATCAATGCATTGCCTACACAGGACATAAAAGAAAATGTTGTATCTCTGATTCTTCTGCTATTGATATTATATATTTAAGTATTGGGCCGATGAGATTCCCAGACTCTACCAATGCAGCTGTGCAGGTTCCCAAGCACTTCTCTCTTATTGGGCAGCACCTGCTCAGACCATTCCTTCACCGCCTTCATGAGCTCACGGGCCTTCTTCAGGCCGCTTTCTGCATCGCCGGCACTCAAGGCTGCCAATTAATCAAATAATTCTCAATAAACCCAATAACATACACAACATTTTCTGAAAATGTTTGCCAATCCAAATGTGATACCAGAGTGTTGCTAAGATTGTTTCTATGAGTCTATAGGATTTTTTGGCCTGTTTTATTGTCCACCAGGAAAAAATCATGTGCCACCTAAAAAATCTGTAATTGTTAATTTTAGTAAAATTTCACAGAAGTCATTTTCAAATCAGGAAGTTTTCTGTTGGTCAACATGGTGAACCCACGTGACAAATGTGAATCTCCTGTGAAATTTGTTTCTCCCTCATGTGAAATTCCAGAATGTGTGGACTGGATTCCCATTGAAAAGACTGGATTTCACCCACGAAAATCCACCGAACAACAGTAAATCTGCAGCAGCTTTATAAAAGTAATAACACTTCTCAACAAGTAGCAGAATTTGATGTATTGTTCATGTCCATGGCACAAATGGTACACAGTTATGTGCCAAAGTTTCATAGTTATATTTAGGGGTTTGTTCAAATGTCCTTAGCAAGCACTATTAACTTACATTAATAAAATTTAAATAAATTTTAACACAGCTGGGTGTGTTACATGTATCTGGTCTGCTAACACACACATTGTGGAGTGACCTAGAGAATAATTAGGATCATAATTCCAACATTATCTCCAAGTTGTCGTAGGTCAGTCACTCATCAGTTAGCTAATAATCATAGGCATACACTGCAGTTCAAAAGTTTGGGGTCGGTAAGATTTTTTATAGATAAGATAAATAAATAATTAATCTTTCATTCAGCAAGGATGCATTAAATTGATCAAAAGTGACAGTACAGACATTTATAATGTTACAAAAGAAAGTATAAAATTTTCCACAAAAATATTAAGCAGCACTGTTTACAACATTGATAACAATAAGAAACATTTCTTGAGCATCAAATTAGCATATCATAATGATTTCTGAAGGATCATGTGACACTGAAGACTGGAGTAATGATGCTGAAATTATTTTAAACCGTAATAATATTTCCCAGTATGATCGAACAAACTTGATGCTTGATGAGCATCAAATATTTATTTCAAAAACATAAAAAAAATCTTACTGACCCCCAACTTTGACAGTAGTTTATGATTTTGCATGTGCAACATGAGTATGCAACTAATGCTAAACTTTGTTGTTAGGAACCTAATGCTGTGAACTTTGAACTCTGCAGAGGTTCACCTTTGTCAATATCCTCCAGACTGGCGAGGACATATCGGGTTGGGTCTGAGGGTGGCTTGTGTTGAACCCGGTTCCACCGCTGCTGCGTTAGTTTTCGGTCTTGTTGACGAGCATAGATGGGCTTCTGCTGCTGCCAGAATGCTGTCCGCGTGTCCAGATAGGAGATACAGCCCACGATCAGATCTTGCACACGCTCTCCAGTTCCAATCTTACCTTTTATAAGATCTGTATGGGAGCAGATTGCCATACTTTATATAGAATATACACCATCATAGATGCAAACTAACATCAAACAAGGCCTAAAAAAACATGTAAACACACACCTTCATCTTGTAGAAGTTTATCTAAGAATTCTCTGTCACTGTACAGTTCTCCCAGAAGTTGCTTGGCTGCTTTTTCATATTTGCTCTTCTTCTGGCCATGCTTTTTGGATTCCTTCTTATGAGAATGATTCAAATGCTTGGGACGAACCTTTTGGGAACACATCAAACAAACAAATAGCCTATGCATTACTAACTGCTAAAATGAACATAAACGTACATTATAAACAATGGTGTGACGGTGTGGTATGAGTGACGGGGTAGGTGGCATAACGGAAGAGAGAGAGCGAGCAAGAGATAGCTCACCCCGTTGTAAAAGAAAGACAGGTCTCCTTTATTTTCCAACTTCACAGAGGAAGGATCTTTTAGTTCGGGAGAGAGAGGCAGATGAGGGTTACTGACTTTAGTCACTTTGTTGTGTAACCAAAACATGAACTCTTCATTTCTCATCATGTTGTGTCTAAGGACTTACTGCCCACTGAGTTCTCGATTGCCTCTTGAGCTTTCTGGATTCCCAGTCTGAACTCCTGTTGCTCTGGACGTAGCTTATGGCCTCTGTGATAGTAGACCAACGCAAACTCAAAATCCCCCATAGTGTAGAGGGCTTCAGCCTTCTGATACAGACCCTGCAGGACACAGGATGGAGAACCAGAGAGAATCAGGTGACTTGTTAGCACATCAGAAATACAGTAAAAACAGGAATATTGTGAACTATTATAACTCCAGTCTTCATTCATTGTCACATGATCCTTCAGAAATCATTCTGATATTCTGAGATGCTGCTTTGGTGCTCAAGCATTTTTTTATGATCAGTGTTGAAAACAGTTGTGCTGCTTAAAGTCCCACTGTAGTCAATCATTTTATCGCTTAAAACTCTTTGAACACCAAAATGACAAGTTTTTTAACTCTACATCCTTGCTTCATTTAGTATAAGCGGATTCATGAATATTTCAGATTAGCCCCGCCTCCAGTCACTCACACCAGCTCAGAGACCCACTCAGTCAACTTACTGAGGTAAACGCTGCACAATGATATCGCTCTTGACTTTACAACGTCGGACACATTTTATTATGTAAAAATGAAGTATTTACTATCACTTTTGATCAATTTAATGCATCCTTTGTGAATGAATAGTGACCCCAAACCTTTGCTAAACATCAGATAATTCAGATGTGCTTTTACTGTGCTTTTTAGAGAGCTTATATAGTGTTTCCAAAAAAGCCACAGTTAAAAATTAATGAATTTCATTGGATTACAATTGCATACAAAATACCAATCTAAGTGTCATGTGAAAAGCTAACAGTACACTTTCCACAGAACGAACGTACTCGGTTACTAACGTAACCTCGGTTCTCTCTAGAAGAGGGAACGAGTACTGCGTAAGATATCTTACGCTAGGGGAAAATCCTTTTCCGCGAGATATTGAAGCCAAAAATTATCCTTAATTTTGTAATAATGCAAAACGCGTTGCAGCAGCAATGCAGACATAGGCGAGACAGCTCGCGCGCCTATTGGCTGCTCTGCGGCAACTGCAGCAGCCTATCGAGCGAGGCCTGGCGTGACGTCAGACCCAATCAGGGCACTTCGCGCCCGCTGCGTCACGTCCCGCCGAAATGGGCGTGGTCTAGGCCTATAAATATCGCTCGCAGGCAGCTATTATCTGGTTTTTCATCATCGAAGCAACCAGAGCGTGTGCATGCACGGCAAGATACGCAGTACTCGTTCCCTCTTCTAGAGAGAACCGAGGTTACGTTAGTAACCGAGTACGTTCTCTTACGAGAGGTCTCTCGTACTGCGTAAGATATCTTACGCTAGGGGACCCAATGTAAAACGCAGTGCATGCTGAGATCTGACACCAAAGACCCAAGGGCGAAAGCCCGGGGTACATATAGTGCACAATCACTCAGGGAACTCACAGGGAGTCCGGGAAGAGGGAGGGGTGCAGCCTCACTCTTCCACATATAGCAGCGTCGATGGGACGCAAATTTCATCATACAGACAGGGCGGGGTACGGCCTGAACTGATGGGGAAATGTGGGTCTTACACAGTTTGCCCAGCTTTATACTGTCGAACATTGAGCTGTGCTCAGCAGACGCAGCATTCTGAGCTGATCGCATCAGGTCAGATAATACTGGTAAATTTAGACCGACAGCAGCCTGGCCTGCAGGGCGGGAACCTCTAGGTTATAAAACCTTATAAATGTAGACGGGGAGGCCCAGCCTGCCGCCATACAAATATCTTGCAAGGCAATCCCACTTGACCAGGCCCACGAAGAGGCCATGCCTCTCGTGGAGTGCGCTCTGACACCCAATGGGCACTGCATGCCCTTGGAGGCGTATGCCAGCGCTATAGCATCAACTATCCATCTGGATAGGCTCTGTTTCGACGCGGCTAGTCCCTTAGAACGTCCGCTAAACGAAACAAAAAGCTGCTCCGTCTGTCTGAAAACAGACGAGCGAGACACATAAGCTCGTAATGCCCTGACTGGACAAAGGAGGCTCGCGTCTTTTTCCTCATCAGGGACCGGTAGGGCTGACAGGGAGATAACCTGTGCCCTAAACGGTGTGTTGAGGGATTTTGGAACATAACCGTGCTTAGGTTTGAGTATAACTTTTGAGTCATTGGGCCCAAACTCCATGCACGCCGCGCTCACAGAGAGCGCGTGCAGATCCCCTATGCGCTTCACTGAAGCGAGAGCCAGCAAAAACACCGTCTTGAAAGACAGGTGTTTCAAATCGATTGACTGTAAAGGCTCAAATGGCGCACCTTTCATGGCTTCCAGAACCGTAGAAAGGTCCCATACGGGGACTGAGGGAGGTCTGGGAGGATTCAGTCTCTTAGCCCCTCTAAGGAGGCGGATGACTAAATCGTTCCTTCCTATTGACTGACCAAGCGTTGTTTCTGAGAACGCTGCTATAGCCGCCACATAAACTTTGAGCGTGGAGGGGGCCCTGCCCCCATCCAACAGCTCTTGTAGGAAGGAAAACACCTCCGTCACACCACAGTTTGTGGGTGACACACCACGGGCTGTGCACCAGCCCGAAAACACCGACCATTTCGAAGAATAGAGTCGTCTTGTAGACGGAGCTCTAGCCTGCGTGATCGTGTTTAATACTCCTTTAGGGAGTCCAACATGTACCCGTTGATGGCCCAGACATGAAGGGACCATAGTTCCGGGTGAGGATGCCAGATCGAGCCGCGGGCCTGTGAGAGGAGATCTCTCCTCATTGGTACTGGCCACGGGGCAGTACTTGCTAACTGCATCACGACTGGGAACCAAGGTTGGTTTTTCCAGAACGGTGCTACCAGCAGTACTGAGCATCCTTCTTCCCTGATCCGTTCTATTACCTGAGGCAGGAGAGAGACAGGGGGAAAAGCATAGAGCGGGCGGCGGGGCCACACATGGGCCAGCGCGCTCCTGCTCTTGGAGAAAAATTCTTGACAGTGAGCGTTTTCTTGAGACGCAAACAGGTCCACTTCCGCTCTGCCAAATTTCTTCCACAGCAGATGGACTGTCTGTGGGTGTAGAGACCACTCGCCTGCCGGAACATTGTTCCTGGACAGTCTGTCCGGTCCTATATTCAAGATCCCTGGCACGTGCGCTGCTCTGAGCGAGCGCAGGTTGCACTGAGCCCATACCAGGAGGCGTTCTGCCAGCCTGTACAGTTTCTCGGATCTGATGCCGCCCTGGCAATTTTTGTAGGACACCACAGACATGTTGTCCGAACGGACCAAGACGTGGTGTCCTTTTATTTGGGGACAAAAACGCGTCAGCGCGTTGTCTACTGCCAGCATTTCGAGGCAGTTTATGTGCAGGAGCTTCTCCCGTTCTGACCATTGGCCGAAGAACGGTCTGCCCTCGAGCAGCGCTCCCCATCCCGAGGTGGACGCGTCCGCGGACACCACTTTTACCCTCGAGGAAGTCCCCAGGCTTACACCTGATTGGTACCAGTCGTTCGCTTTCCAGGGTTTCAGAGCTGTGACGCACTTCTGATTGACCCTGAGGCGAAGCAAACCGGGTGCCCACGCTTCGCGTGGGACTCGCGCTTTCAGCCAAAACTGCAGCGGGCGCATGCGGAGCAGGCCCAGCTGGAGCACTGACGATGCTGAGGCCATGAGACCTAGCATCTTCTGAAATCTCTTGAGCGGGACAGACGCGCCGCAGCGAAAAGAGTTCGCTGTGCGTCGAATGTCTACCGCGCGCTGTTGTGATAGTCGCGCTATCATGGATAGTGAGTCCAGTTCTGTGCCCAGGAAAGATATTTTCTGACTGGGTGACAGGGAGCTCTTCGCCCAATTGACACTCAGACCCAAATCCTCGAGGTGATCGAGTAAAATGGTCGTGTGTTCTATGAGCACTGCGCGAGATTGCGCTAGAATCAGCCAATCGTCCAAATAGTTTAGCACTCGCATGCCTCTCATTCTGAGGGGTGCGAGCGCCGCATCCATGCACTTCGTAAATGTACGGGGTGCCAGGGACAAGCCGAACGGCAGGACTGTGTACTGATATGCCTGGCCCTCGAAGGCGAATCTCAAATATCGCCTGTGACGTGACGCTATCTGTATTTGAAAATACGCGTCTTTCAGATCTATTGACACAAACCAATCTCCTTGGCGAATCTGCACAAGGATTTGCCTGGTCGTGAGCATCCTGAACTGTCGCTTCACAAGCACTTTGTTCAGTTGCCTTAGATCTAGTATGGGTCTGAGACCCCCGTCTTTTTTTGGTACCAGGAAGTATCTGCTGTATAGCCCTCCTTCGCTCTGAACTTGAGAGAGAGACTCTATGGCCCCTTTGCTCAATGGTTTCGTCACTTCGGCTCGAAGTAAATGTGCTACTTCTGTTTTTACCGTGGTCTCGACGCGCGCCACATAGCGGCGAGGGCGTCGGCGAAACTGCAGCGAATAGCCTCTTTCTATAATGTTCAGCACCCACTTCGAAACCCCGGGTAGCTTTGCCCATGCGTCTGCATGGATAGCTAGGGGTTGAATACGAAGCGCGCTCCGCTCGCTCAGCGATGGAGAAGCTTCGGCGTGCTGTAACACAAGCATGGCGCTCGTGACATTTGAGGCATGGGGCGCGCTGATAACAGCGGGCAGATTGCCCGCGCTCGACTCCTCTGCGGTGGTCAACCGCGAGGGGGAGGGCTGGGCGGTTCCCGTAGGAACTGTCATGTCTATGTGTGGATGTGGGCGCGGGACAGCGGGCACATATCACACTGAAAGCATTGTTCGCTTGAGTGAAGCGAATGCACGTTGGTTTCGTTTTTACAGAAACCGTGAGACATGCATAACGTGGTGTTAGTGGGCACATTCACCATGTTTGAAGCGCAATCGATCTGAGTCGATTCATGTGCGCAAGCCCTGTGTGACGGGCTGTGCTTGTGTGTAGAGATGGGCACTGGGCAGTGGGCATTCTTTCTACACATAAAGCACCATCGGCCGTGGCCGGGACACCAGAAAAATTCACGCTTATGGGATTTATCTGGGTAGCCGTAAAAACGGCGTTTGTGTGCAGGCAAGCGGGTGACAGAACCGACTTGTTTACTGCAGGATACACTGGAACAGTCACATTTACTGGAACTGAACGAGCGAGAAGTTGCCATAGAAACAGAGAGCGTCAACATGCTGGCGTTTATTGCAGGCCTGCGTGCATTACAACAGGCTTGTTCACTGCAATATTGACATTTCCAGTCGCCTGAGTTCCAGAGGGGAATGGGAAATGTATAGGAAAAAGGAGGTTGGTCCGTCCGCAGCGGGACCAGAAAAACTCCCTTTTTTTCCTTACGCCAGTGACGCACGGAACACCATAGAAACGGTGTTTGGGTGCAGGCGAGCGGGTTGTACAACGCGCTCGTTGGCTGCAAAATACACATCTGCAGTCGCCTTTTCAGGGAACTGACAGAGCGAGCATTGACGGCATAATTTTATCTGCCGGTAGACCCGGGGATCGAACGCGGGTCTCTCGCGTGCAAAACCTGAGTGTCTGCCACTGGGCCACAGGGGGAGACACATTATAACTCAGTTAGCGCGAGTATTATAAGAGAGCGTCAACGTGCTGGCGTTTGTTTGCAGGCATGCGTGTATTACAACAGGCTTGCTCACTGCAATACTGACATTTCCAGTCGCCCGAACTTCAGAGGGGAATGAGAAATGTACGAGAAAGAGGAGGTCGGTCCGTCCGCGGGGGGACCAGAAACGCTCTTTTCTCCTTTCGCCAGTGACGCACGGAAACCATAGAAACGGTGTTTGGGTGCAGGCGAGCGGGTTGTGCAACGCGCTCGTTGGCTGCAAAATGCACATCTGCAGTCGCTTTTCAGGGAACTGACAGAGCGAAGCATTGGCGGCATAATTTTAACTGCCGCTAGACCGGGATTCGAACTCCGGTCTCTCGTGAGGAAAACCAATGATTCCGCCACTGAGCCACAGGGGGGGAACACAAAGGCTTTTGGATGCACGAGCATATAACAGCGTCACATGCTTTCTTCGGCGTATGCTTGCAGGCGCGCTTGTATTAAAACAGGCTCGCCTGCTGCAATATTGATATTTCCAGTCGCATGATCAGGGAACTGGGAAATGTATGAGAAATTGAAGGTCAGTCCATCCTCGGAGGGACTAAAACACACCTTTCTCCTTTCGCCGGTGAGTGACGCATGAATGGGGCGCAGAGGCAGGGTAGCTTTCTTATAACGTAAAGAAAAACTAACCCCGACCGTCCGCTTCCAGCCTCCCTTGTGAGCGGCGCAGTTTGCGCGGCTTGAACAGAGGGAGAGAGAAAGCTAGCCCCGTGGCCGCCCGCTCCTGACATCCTCTGTGAACGGCGCGGTGTGCGCGGCTCGAACAGAGGGAGAACAGGTATCGTCCCCCAAGCAGGCAAGGCAAGCGGGCGAACCGGCAAGCTTTGCGGGTTGGGGGGGGGGGCGGAGGAGCAGTCTCGGAGAAGGATGCCAGGTGAGTCCTCAGAGTCACCATAGGCAGTACCTAGCTCGCAGTGAGGGCAGTCGCCGTCAGCGAGCGCGAGAGCTGCGTGATCAGGAAAAAAAGGGGCGTCTTGAAAAAGACGCCCAGCTCTTTTAGTGCAATGGGAGTGTGTGTCGCGGCGGCGAGCACACACACATACATAAACACAGTAGCAGAGAAAGGATATAACGCCGGATAGCGCAGCAGGAAGGCAAGGAAGGCGGCGCGGCCAGCGACTTCAGTGACTCGTCCCGCTGAAGGTGCTCTCTCTCAGACGGCGCGGCTTCTAATCCAGCTCCAGCGATGCGTGTGCTTCGCTTGAAGGATGAAAAATCAGATAATAGCTGCCTGCGAGCGATATTTATAGGCCTAGACCACGCCCATTTCGGCGGGACGTGACGCAGCGGGCGCGAAGTGCCCTGATTGGGTCTGACGTCACGCCAGGCCTCGCTCGATAGGCTGCTGCAGTTGCCGCAGAGCAGCCAATAGGCGCGCGAGCTGTCTCGCCTATGTCTGCATTGCTGCTGCAACGCGTTTTGCATTATTACAAAATTAAGGATAATTTTTGGCTTCAATATCTCGCGGAAAAGGATTTTCCCCTAGCGTAAGATATCTTACGCAGTACGAGAGACCTCTCGTAAGAGAACCTCTTTTCTTGGCTATTTAGCATTTTAGTGGATTTCCCCCTCACAGGTAGAGTCATGTTTCATCAAGTGTCATTTTTGCCTTAACATTTTTTAGTGTTAATCTTAAACAGTATATTCATTCACAAAGTTATATTTGTAATATTTTGTGTTCAAAAAACGTGCTTGTGATATTTGGTCACTTTTTCTGAGACCGAATCGTCATCTGATAAAGTATCAGTAAATTCGCCCCCTTCAGGACAAGTGTCTTACTACAGGTACACATACAGTGACTCAAAGCTGTGGCTGCTGGGAACTTTTGGAACAAACGATGAGACAAAAGGAAAAAAGGAAGCTAGGACGGATGAACACCTTGAAGTAGTTTTTGTTGTCTTTGAGGGAGGTCTCGGCGTCTTTCAGCGCGCTCTCTGCATCACCTAATTTCACATAACACCTGGATCTGGCGACCAGACAGTCCTTATCATCCGGCTGTAAACTTAAAGCCTGTTGGATAGCAGAGAAGACGCTTATTATAAAATGTAAAATAAAGCAATCCATTTAATTTCGTCTGAACGTAAGCAATGCAATATGTGTGTTCGCATAGTTATTAGCTCACCGTGGAAAAGCACTCGATAGCTTTGACATACTCGCTCTTCTGAAACAGCTGGTCACCTTCAGACATATAGGTGGTAAAGGTACTCTTTGGCCCGGCTTGTTCTCCCTCGTTATCAGACATTTTAATCGTATTTAAAGCAGAATTATATTAAAACCTTTCAGTACACATCAATAAGAGCAACCGTCCCGTCCGCTCGTATCCTAGAAACGCTCCTAACAAAACCCAGTGGGGCCAATGAACTGCGTTAGAAACTTTGATTGACATGCCAACACTACGACATTCAATCCGAAACATTTAAGTATAATGTAAATATATCGTTTATAAAACGTAAAATGTTATCTAAAATAATATTTCGTCCAACAAACGTTTCTTAAAAAAAAAAAAAAAAAAAATATATATATATATATATATATATATATATATATATATATATATCATCCGGTCTATATATATAGACCCCCCAAAAGTTGAGGATTTTGTAAGGTTGTATTATTAATATCTACGTCTGAGAATTTGGTTTAGATTATTATGCCATTAATTACTTAATTACTTTATTAAATTATTTTTCATTTACAAATAAACAAATGGTCTCTCCTTATTTGATAAAGGTTTTAATAACAATTTTATGAGAAATTCCTTTAATGTCGGATCCAGTCCTCCATGTAAATCAAAATGGCTTAAACCTTATTGTATATCTTGGCACAGCAGTTGGACATTACCCTGTAAATAAGTTATTTCTAATAAAGTAAAAGAAGTAATGTACAAAATTACTCATATCCTGTAAATGCAGCCATTAGATATATTCATACTGTTTGTGATAAATGTACTTTTTGTAACACATCACTTGAAGATATTGAACATTTATTTTTGTGTTGCCCTTTTTCTATTTCTTTCTGGACTGACTTTAAAATAGACATGGCAAACAAATTAAACAGAAATCTTAATTTAGAACCTCATGACATTTTACTTCGTTTTCAAAACCCATATTTTTCTGAAAAACAAAATTATATTATTAATCTTTTAATTATTTTGGAGAAGTTTTATATTCATAAGTCAAAAATAACTCAAAAGAAACCCTCGTATATTACCTTTTATAACACCGTATAACTGTCCCAGCTATTTAGAACTGATGAGTTATAAGAAAAAAGGGGGGATCATATTTGCAAAACAAGACCTGTGAAGGATATAACGTTTTTCAAGAAATCAAACAAAAAAGTAATGGAAATAAACACTCAAAAGAGCATAAACTCTTTTTAAACATGTATTGAAGTATAGACACAAGCATGTGCCAAACAGTCATCAGCCAAATAAACTGTCCAAATCAAAACTGTAGGTGAGCAAAAGAGGATACTGAGTCAATGTCATTTCCCACAGGATGAGACTAGACTTGGTCATTAGTCTTTAAATGGCTAATATTAAATGGCATAATGTCTTTCTTTGGATAAGGGCACTTCTGCCTCCAAAGACAGTCAATGAAATTGTTCTTCTGGTAAGTAGTCCAGCAGAATCATAATAGCACAAAAAATCCTATTTGGGCAGCAAACAATAAGTTTCCCAAGTCAGGATTTTCCACGACAGCAGTGAACAGGTGAAGGTGTGCTGTGGTATAATTTTCCTTCTACTACTTCCCCTTTTAACTCTAAACATGGGGTCCTATTAGTGACACCTAGTGGCTAGGATGAACATACCCCAAGAAAAAGATAGCCTGCCTTGTAATAAATAGGCTGTGACTGTTACATATCCCCCCCCTCAATTAGAAAGATTATCAACAAGTTCAAGTTCCATAGAAAGGCTTCAAATTTTGTACATGAAATGTATCAACATGATTGGGATCATCTAAAAATGACACAGAACAATTAACAGGACCAAGACATTTCTCAATCTTAGCAGGACCTTTCCATTTCACAGCAAGTTTAGCCATAAATCCCTCACTAGCTCGTGACAAAGGATGAGTGCGAACCCAAACCAAATCCCCAATCTGGTAACTCACAGGTCTTCTCCGACGGTCGTAATACCTTCTCTGTTTTGCCTGAGCTCGCTCCACGTTCCTTTGCACAGTTATTATCAAGTCCTTCTGTCTCTCTAACACTGGGTACGCAGGACTGTCTGTATCTGAATGTCTTTGAATGGCTCTTTCTAGAGGTCCTTTCAATTTCCTGCCCAGTGCGACTTCAGCTGGAGTGAATCCTGTGCTTTCCTGCCAAGCTGTGTTTATGGCAAAACGGAACTCCGCCAACCATCTGTCCCAATGCCGGTGGTGATCTTGAACATAGGATGAGATCATAGTCTTAAGAGTACGGTTGACTCTTTCAGTGAGGTTAGTTTGAGGGTGTGCTGTGGTAGTCAATTTTTGGACGACACTCCATTGCTTGCAAACTAGCCGCAGGAGTTGGGAAGTGAACTGGGTTCCTCGATCGGATACCAAATACATTGGAGTCCCCCACCTGGTGAAGATTTCTTCTACCAAGATACGAGCGATTTGAGGTGTTTTGGCCACACGCAGAGGGAACAACTCTACCCACTTTGAACAGTAGTCCACTACCACAAGGAGATGCTCATTTCGTTTAGAACTCCTAGGAAATGGGCCCATGAGGTCGATCCCCAACATATGTCCGGGTTCCACCACAGGAGTCGACTGCATATGACCGGCTAACTTGGAAATGGAGGGTTTGTATTGCTGACAGATCTGACATTCTTTACAATACTTCCAGACGTCTGAGCGTAAGGTAGGCCAATAACAGATATCTACTAACCTCAGCAGAGTCTTAAGTCTACCAAGATGGCCACTTAACGGGTTGTCGTGCGCATACTTGAGGAAGTCCTTTCGCAGGCTAGCAGGAATGACTAGTTGTAACTTGGGCCCTTTCTGTCCATCTGGCATACTGCGGAAAAGAAAGCCATTCTTTAACAGGTAATGTATACGTAATGGATTGGGATCTGTGAGTGACCTGGCTTGGTTCATGAGTTCTTGCATATCTGGGTCAACGTTTTGGGATTTGGCAATGTCAGACCATTCTATCGGGAAACTGGAAAAAGTGGTAGATGAGTCCTGTGATTTGACATGGGCCAATAGAGAAAGTGAAGAGACATCCAAGTGACTACGTGATAGGGTATCGGGCACAATGTTGCACTGACCTTTTCGATATTTGACACTGAAGTCAAATTCTTGTAGTCGGATGGCCCATCGAGTCAATCTGGAAGACGGCTTTGGGTGATTAAACACCCACGTGAGAGCTGCATGATCAGTGATGATTTCAAAAGGTCTACCTTCAAGATAGGGCCTCCATTTCTCAATGGCCCATATGACGGCACAACACTCCTTCTCTGAAACTGAATAGGACTTCTCAGCTCCTTGTAGCAAGCGTGAAGCGTAGGCTATTACATGTTCTGATCCGTCTAACTCTTGTGTTAGGACAGCTCCTAAGCCCACGTCACTAGCATCAGTCTGGACTTTGAAAGGTTTTGTCAAATCAGGGGCCATCAAGACAGGTGCTTTGGTCAGATCTTGTTTGATCAATTCAAAAGATTTCTGACATTCCTCAGTCCAAGACCATGTTGCTCCTTTTCTCTTTAAAGCATGCAGTGGTGCAGCCTTCTCAGAAAACTTATTAATAAATCTTTGGTACCATCCTGCAAGACCTAGGAACCGTTGTACCTCCTTCAAACCTTGAGGGACGGGGAATTTAGTAACAGCTTCCACCTTTGCAGGGTCTGTTTGTATTCCTTCACTAGATACCACATGTCCTAAAAACAGCAAAGACTTTTGCATGAGGTTGCACTTCTGGAGATTGACAGTGAGCCCTGCTTTGTAGAGACAATGAAATATTGCTTGCAGGTGTGTCAAATGCTCTTCTTCCGTCTTCGAGTACACCACAATGTCATCAATGTACACAAAACAACTCTTCCCCCTAAAATCCTTCAGCACTATCTCCATCAATCGTTGAAATGAAGCAGCAGCATTTTTGAGGCCAAAAGGTAAACGAAGAAATTCAAATAGGCCAGATGATGTGACAAAAGCAGTCTTGGAGATACTGTCAGGTTCCATTTCCACCTGCCAATACCCACTTTTTAGATCTAGGGTACTGAAGATTCCTGCTCCATGGAGAGACTCAAGAATATCCTGTATTTGTGGCATAGGGTACGCATCCAGAAAAGTCTTTGAGTTCAGCCCTCTAAAGTCAACACAGAATCTTTGTCCTCCTCCTTTCTTGGGTACTAGGACAATTGGAGCAGCCCAGGGAGACGTCGAGGGTCGAATAATTTTCTTATCAAGCATCCCCTTTATCTCCTGATCGACAAAAAGCTGTTTTTCAGGAGATACTCTGTAGGCTTTCCGGCGGATGGGTACTTCATTAGTGGTTATGATGCGATGTTTCACTATATTGGTGTGCCCAATTTCATTGGTGCACACTGTGGGCCATTCTTTCATGAGCTGTTCAAGTTGTGACTTCAATCCTGAAGATGTGTCTGCATTGTCCACTAGTTGATGGATAAGAGAGCGGGTTTCAGATGACTCTTCTGGTATGGGTAAGGCTAGATAGAATGACAACAAAGCATTGGGAGAATGGACAGGGGTGAATGAAAATACTTCTTTTTGGCATCCATTTGTGGCAGGCAGTATATATTGGACTTTATGAAAATCCAGACAAATTCCAGATGACATTAGAAAATCCATTCCTAAAATTATAGGCACAGAGAGATCAACATCCCTCATTATATACAAGGACAGTGCAAATTTTCTCTGCTGTATCTCACCATCACATCTCCACAAACCCAAGGCACTCAACACTTGACCATTGGCCTGTTGGAAAGTCTGTCCACGGCTAGAATCCAACTGTTCTCTATGCTTCAACTGATTCCAACAAGATTCTTGCATTAGAGTCAGTGAACTCCCTGTGTCGATCATGGCCTGGAAATATCTTCCACGGATCACCATCGGTAGGGTCACCACCGTCAAATTGATCTGAGCAGGGGTGGGAACAGGTTGAATAACACGTGTGTTTGAGGGATATGACTTTGTGGGAATGTCTCTCTCAGTTTGGGTTTTCCGTTTCTGTAAATCTGCATTGGCCTGACTCCAATATTTCTTGGCTTCCTCCAGATCTCTTTCAATTTGAGTTCCAATCCGCACCAACTCACCTACTTCCTTGACTGTTCCTCTCAGAAGACTGGCGAGGCGAGGGTTGCAATTTCTTAAAATGGACTGCACAATTTCTTTCTCTGTCATCTCCTTTTTCCACCGTAAACACAGGGCTCTGTAATGGTAGGCAAAATCACGTATAGACTCTTTGGGACCTTGCTTCCTCTCCAACAACCGTTTAGCAGCTTCGGTTTCATAGTCGTCATTTAAGAAAGCTTGACGAAAAGTTTGCTTGAACTGGTTCCATGTGGAGATGAATCGTCGTTCTGCTAGCCACCAATCCTTAGCCGTTCCCTTCAAAACTGAGGTGAGAGAAGCTAAAATTTCACAATCCGTGAGAGGTCCAAGAGCAAGATAATCTTCACAATGTTCAATAAATGAAATGGGATCATTTTCTTCATCAGAGCCGAACTGTGGAAATTCAACTCTAACAGGAGGACGATATTGAGAAACATGACCACTATCTGTGTTAGTAGGTACATGAGGTTGAATTTGAGTACTGAATTGTCTGTGGTGTGGTAAGGTAGAAGTAACCATTGGAGGCACAATAGGAGTAGATAAAAAAGGAGCTTGAGATTTTAGTTTGGCTTCAATTTGCATATCTCTCCTCTTCAAACAATCCACTACTGACTTGCCCAAATCCTGAATACTCAACTCAAGAGTGTTTTTGACTCTCTCACACTCTCGTTCTATTTTATAGGTTAATCTCTCCTCCAAAAACCGGCATTGATCCTTAAACTCTTCATTTTGGCAACATAAATTCACTTTCTGCACACAGTCATGAAGGTCTTCTTCCAGGGTTGTAATGCGACGTGTTATCTCATCCATTGACTGAGCCGAGAATGGAGGATCAAATACATCAGGAGGTGGTGGTGGAGGAAGTGGACTATCCAGTGGGGTCTCAGAGTCATTGTCATCTTCGGAGTTGATGTACAGTTCACTGAAAGTAGTAATTAGCTCTCGTACAGGCTGTGGATCTCTTCGTGTGACAAAAGATCCAGCTGTGAAATCTGGATTGAGTTCTCGTGCAGGTTTTGGATCTCTTCGTGTGACAAAAGGTCCAGCTGTGAAATCTGGATTGAGCTCACACTCATCCCCCATAAGATCTGAACAGACTGACATTTTACAGCATAATTTCAAAAAAAAAATGTACAAAAGATTCTTGAAATTCTTAAATTGCAAAAAAGTCCCTGTTCGGGCGCCACTCTATAACTGTCCCAGCTATTTAGAACTGATGAGTTATAAGAAAAAAGGGGGGATCATATTTGCAAAACAAGACCTGTGAAGGATATAACGTTTTTCAAGAAATCAAACAAAAAAGTAATGGAAATAAACACTCAAAAGAGCATAAACTCTTTTTAAACATGTATTGAAGTATAGACACAAGCATGTGCCAAACAGTCATCAGCCAAATAAACTGTCCAAATCAAAACTGTAGGTGAGCAAAAGAGGATACTGAGTCAATGTCATTTCCCACAGGATGAGACTAGACTTGGTCATTAGTCTTTAAATGGTCGCATAATGTCTTTCTTTGGATAAGGGCACTTCTGCCTCCAAAGACAGTCAATAAAATTGTTCTTCTGGTAAGTAGTCCAGCAGAATCATAATAGCACAAAAAATCCTATTTGGGCAGCAAACAATAAGTTTCCCAAGTCAGGATTTTCCACGACAGCAGTGAACAGGTGAAGGTGTGCTGTGGTATAATTTTCCTTCTACTACTTCCCCTTTTAACTCTAAACATGGGGTCCTATTAGTGACACCTAGTGGCTAGGATGAACATACCCCAAGAAAAAGATAGCCTGCCTTGTAATAGGCTGTGACTGTTACACCGATCTCACAATATACTTTGAAACTCTTCCAAACATGAGATCACAAAACAATAAGCTTATTAAAAACAATAAAATATTTAAACCTTTTCAAATTCATATAACTGCCCT
This sequence comes from Scardinius erythrophthalmus, assembly GCF_964197995.2. Taxonomy (NCBI): domain Eukaryota; kingdom Metazoa; phylum Chordata; class Actinopteri; order Cypriniformes; family Leuciscidae; genus Scardinius; species Scardinius erythrophthalmus. The sequence continues at coordinate 61,676,399 of NC_138221.1, read as the reverse complement.
GATATTATAAAGCACTTTTATTTCTGTATTTTGTTACTATACTTTTTATTATTATATTATTATTATTATTATTATTATTCACTTTCAGAAAAAAAGTACAAAAGCAGTACGCTTCATTTAGGTACCAATATGTACCTTGGAGGGACTAAAATGCACTTTTTAGGTACAAAGGTGTACCCAGCGACAGCTTTTGTACCTTTTTTTTCTGAGAGTGTTATTTTTATTATTTTGTATTATTATTATTATTATTATTATTTTACATGTTCATTTTATACTTTAGTTGTTGTTGTTATTCTTTGTTTTATACATTCTGAACTATTTTACAATGCCTTGTATTTGTCTTGTTTTTTGTTGCATTGTCTGTAATTGAACTAAATAAATAAATTTAAAAAAACTTTTAAAAAAAACTAAAAAGACTTTTAAAAAAAAAACAATGTCAGCTTCTTCAGCAAGAGCTTTGTGTGAAATTATCTGTCTATTTATTGTTTGTTTGAGTCAAGCAAATATATATAAGCAAGAAGAAGACAGAGAGAGAAAAGAAAAAGCACAGAGTAAATATTTTCGTGAAGCTGCACTTTTCTTTTCTTTAATTTCATTATCTTTTTCAGCTGGAATCTTTTCTTTTTATCCAGAACTAGAGCTCACTGCTTTTTGCAACAACACTGATTCATTTCTACATATCTGGAAAGAACTATTTTACATCAACAACTTTATCAAACGTTGTGAAAGTCATTTATTTCTTGTAAAGAGTTCATGATTTCCATCCCTTGTGACCCAATATCTGAAATCTCAGAAAGTGCTTCTTCATCCCTCATCTTCTGCATCACAATTTTCCTCACATTTTGAACTGTGATTGTTTTCCAGCACTATTTTCTCCACTACTAATGTCATTTTCCACATCTTCACTCCTTACATTGTTCACAACCATTTCTGTTATTTCTTAAGTATTTGGGGTAAAATCTCTTTACAATCTGTTCTGAAACATCAACACAGTTTCACTGATGATCCTAAGGAATAAACCCAAAACCAAGGATAGAGCGTCTGAGTGAATGTGGTCTGGACTGTGTGGATGAGGCTCATTGTGTCAGAGACGCTGTAGAAGGACAGAGTTCCTGCACTGTGATCCACATACACTCCTATTCTTCTGCTGATGGGCTTTACAGGGAGAACAGTGTGTTTGTTATTGTGCATGAAAGAGTAACTGGAGGAAGAGCAGGACAAACTCCAGGACTGACCATTACGTCCAAACAAACACTCATAACCCCATCCCTTCCTGCTGATGCTCTTATATGACACTGATATAAACGGACCATATTCACCACTGCACTCAATCTCCCAGTAACAGCGTCCACACACACTCTCTCTACACAACACCTGCGACCTCTGATCAAATCTGTCTGGATGATCAGGATACGGCTGTCGTGTGTCAGTGTAAGTAATCACTCTGTTACTCTCAGACAAACTGAGATGTTCATTCACTGTGTTCAGATCCAGAGTGAGCTGATGGGAATCTGATGGAGAGAAAACACATCAGAAACAGGAATTATGAATCTGTCTGATCTTTTAATGTATCTGAACTCTTCATGAATCAATGTTCAGTGTATCATCAGTGTCTCAGTACAGCTGACCAAATATCCTGTGCAAATCATCATTTACATGATCAATTATAAAACTCTTCTATCATGATTTATTTCTCCTTCTACAGGAAGAACATGAACACATTCAGTGAGTTTTTCTGCTTGTTTTCTAGTGACTCACATTGTAGGAAGTCGTTCCTGGTCTTGGGATTCATGTTGGTGAAAGTAACTGTGGAAATAAACAGACATGAACAGTGTGAAGAGAAATGACAAGATAAAATACATTCATTTCTACTATCTGATTCCAGTTTCAATACATACATAAGTATTTATTACTTCTAAACCATCAACCATCAAATGCTTACAGCATTTGTGGCTGTTGATGCACTATATTTATAAAGTGGGATGCGTTTTGGAAAATTATTTGTGTGTATGTTTTAACAATCGTAGGAACATTTCGGAAACGGTTGTACGTTCAGATTTGGGATCTTTCTCCACACGTCTGTATAAACGAGGCGCAGGACTTTACCTCCGTCTGAGATCTTCTTGATCTCCTCTTTGCAGAAATCCTCCAGTTTGTCTCTCAGCTGACGGACAGATTCTCTCACGCCATCAAAAGAGGAGAGAGAACTGAAGGAAACGTCGGGTTCGTCTGTAGATTCAGGAGGTGCTGAGAGAGACTGGAAACTCTACAGAAAACAGAAATCAAAACTCATCATCTCCACACTTCAGCCAATAACCTGCACTATATCAGATCTGAGCGGCTCTTGTTGACTTGACTTCTCTTCAGTGACTCGCTTCAATCCAGCACTTTCACACAATCAGCACATTCTTCTCATATTCATCATTTAATGCTACAAACTCTAGTATTTGACACTTAATAATAATATCATTTAAATTTAACTTTTATTATTTAATTGTAAATTAAATTTTTACTTAAAGGAGAACTCCGGTCAATTTTAACCATGAGCTCATTTTTTTGTACATTTGGAGTGCTGTCAGTACAGAGAACAACAACAAAAATCGGTGTTGCCTACACCGTGTTATCCTCTTTTTAAAATTTGCACCCTGTTGACTTCAATGGGGCAAGTTTTAAACCTGCTTTTAGCCTCTTAACATCCTTGATGTGTCATTACCCAGCAAACATTTGGACGTTTAATGACCGTTGAAAAGACGTCCGTCCGAGACGTCCCGTCATGGTTGAAAAATAGTTCCAAAATGGAAGTTGAACCGACGTCATTTCTGGCCGTGAATTCCACGTCTTTTCTGGCCGTGAATTCCACGTCTCTTCTGCGCGTCCCTGGACGTCTAAATGCGTCGTCATATGTGTTTAAATGTGTTGCTGCATAATTTAAGTGTATATATAAGCCTGCATATAAAATAATCACACACCTATTGTGTAACATCGTGAAAGACAATCAAGTCTTGAGGTTTAGCCTACACATCTTGACAAAGGTTCTAAAAAGGTTCAAAATTGGTCCAGTCAGACCTGAACGTCAATAAAACGTTTTAATCACGTGTACATCAAAAACAATAACACATTATTTGTGGACATAAGCAAAAAAGAAGCATGTTCTGATTAAGCACAACATTTTATTGATATTGAACAGCCAAAATTTCTCTTTATTTTTTTCAATGTTTAACATTTCGTGAGCTTAGAATTTTAAGGTTCTATCTCCACTTTTGGTTGAAATTGAGTTTTTGACAATCTGATCCATTAGGTGTTTATTAATGCCTGTGTGGTGTTATTTTTGTAAAAAAAAAAAAAAATTGTTAGTAGTTATTAATAAAATAAAAGGTTCCATCTCACAAAACATAAACCGAGTTTAAAAACTTTGATGCTCAATAAACTACAATAAACGGAGATAGAACCTTATAATTCTAAGCTCTCGATTTGTTAACCAAACTAAAATAACAATTGCAAAATACTGAATTATTATATAAAGATAGTTCACCCAAAAATGAAAATTATGTAATTTACTCACCAAATTCCAAACCTGTATGAGTTTCTTTCTTCTGCTGAACACAAAAGAAGATATTTTGAAGAATGTTTGTAACCAAGCAAATAGAGCATCCACTGACTACCATTGTTGGAGAAAAAATGATTATAAATGGGAAGCGACATCTGCTTGGTTACAAACATTCTTCTAAACATCTTTGTGTTTAGCATAGAAAGGTATACAGGTTTGAAACATGAGGTTGAGTAAATGATGACAATTTTCATTTTTGGGTGAACTATCCCTTAAACACATTGTTTGGCTCATTTTTTGTATCCACCACCCCCAGCTCTTCCTGGAGTGTGTTTCAGGTGTTCTGCCATTGCTGCATCAATTTCAGTGTCTGTAGCATGTGGGCTCCACCTCTTCACAGCATCTAAGGGAAGAGAATATATTTCTTTTTAAAATAAATGAAAATTAAAAATGAGGTAAATGACATGCACTTATTTTCAAAATATTTGTATGGTCTTCAGCTAAATTCAAAACAGCATTTGTCCCCTGCCTCTTCAATACCACTGTGGTGCCCTTGAGAAAGACCCTTAACTAGGTGTGTAACAGTGAGAAAGTGAACAGGACATTTCTGATAAAGACAGGTGGGCTGTGATGTCCCCTGAATAGACATGTTTGGCAATTCTAAAATTACAAAAATTTTAAAGCAGTTACTGAAAACATACATGTTCAAATCCAGCTAAACATTTCATTCTACTTCAGATAATTTACTTTCTGAAAGAAACTCTCAAAAGGCTACATTAATAATTTACAGTAATAACTTTGACTGTATCATTAAACATACTTTATACTATGGTATACCGTTGTATAAGTTCAAAGTAACTTTTAGCCTACTAGCTAATTTTAGCCAAACTCAGTTAGCCAATTTCAGTTGACAATGTGGGGCATCATTTCTTTCGGTTCATTCATGTCAAACAAGTAAAACTCTAGCACGTGAATCTAATAATACAAAATGTACGTACCCAACAGTAGATTTTTAATAATATGGGCCTCAATTCCTCCTCTCTTCGTGGTTGTTCAAACTTCAGTGTTCCGGAGTGAGTCTATGGGGAAAATGCGTTAACATCTCGTGAGATAATCTAACCTATCGCGGGATTTGGTAATGTCGGGAGATCTTTTGTTACATCTTGGCAGCACAGTTTTGGCAATTACATCCAACTCAGACATAAATGGTGACCAGATATATTTCTGTTTTACATGCATACATTCCATAAAAAAAAAAAAAAAACCACAACGTATCAGGTAGGCTACAGGTTGAAATAATGACTAAAATGCAGAGGCTTTGCATTCACTTAACCACACTGGGAACTGTGTGATTATAATTTATTTAAACAAGATAAAGTAAATATATTTACTTTGTATACAATTCGTGTATTTCATAAAGATAATTCCTGGGTTTTTTTTTTCTGTCTTGCTTGACTAGATGTGTAAAGGACGTCAGTGGACGTGTATTCACAGCCTTGACGTGTAAAGGACGTCAGTGGACGTCTTCACAACCTCTTAAAAACTACTTGGGCAATTAAATGAATTTTTGCAGTATTAACCATGCAAGGATTAAGCACAGCTTTTGCATATTTCACAAGGATTCCATGATGGAGGGTCATGATGGACTATAAATGCACGTGTAAAAGACGTCGCCAGGTGACGTCCTCTCACCCGATACTATAGACGTGTAAAGGACGTCAGTGGACGTATTCACACAACTTATTAAAACTTTAATTTAATAAAAAATTTAATTAATTATTGCAGTATTAACCACGCAAGGATTAAGCACAGCTTTATCACAATTGATTTCATAGAGGGTCATGATGGACTATAAATGCACGTGTAAAAGACGTCGCCATGGTGACGTCCTCTCTCACCCGAAACACAACATGGTATATATTGAACTACACGTAGCTAAAAGTCAAAATAACAATTATACATGCAACCTCAGATAACTGTAGACATGCACACATGTATCTGAATGCATTTTTAGGAAATGTTCTGTGTTACATATTTTTACCGATTTATGCCGTCATACCGCGACTATTTTTGGCCAGGGACACGACGTTGCCGTCGGACCAATGTTTGCTGGGTACAAGTGCACCAGCCATGTGAGTGATTCCTTCAGAGTGAACACGGGTGAATCTGACTGCAGTAGATGTGAAAGATATGAATAAAAGTGATGTTAATTCAGCCAGTGCACATACCTGTATTTACTTCCTGTTTTCGGTCGAAGTCCACAGTAGTCGATTGTCGAACTCATACTGTTGCTTAGTTAACTATGATCACGCACGTGAAATCAACAATCGACAGGATAACACGATGTAGGCATGAAGTCACGCCCAGTCTCAAATTCCGACCCGAATCCCTCTTATTTATTTAACTGTACAGGATTATAGAGGCAATCGCAGTGATCAGAGAAGGGCTCATTCAGCCCATCAGGCAATTGTTTAAGCATGTATGGGTTAGAAAAACTGGTATTTTTAACATGAAATGTTGCGCAATGCACCTTTAAAGTTACTGCTGAATGAACTGACACACATTTATGATGTTTAATTTTATCAACATTATCAATACTATCACCTTTGAAGATCACCTGGCCCAATTTTGGTGCCAATCACTGAAATTATTTTAGTATAAATAAAAGATTTCATTTAAATGAGGATGAAAAATCTAGTTGGCTGGATAGTGATACCATCAAGTTCACTGATTTCATCAAGACAGAAGAAACCAGAAGGAAAAATGAGTTAATATTTAATGGTAAATTTCCAAGGGCTTTGTAAGTGTGTCTCTTTAAACAGAAGATGATCAGATGAGAGTCTGACTGATGATTATATGATAACACAACACTTGACTGAATCTGACTGAATTCCTGACAACATCTCAGTCAACGGCTCATTCTGCTCTCATGAAATGTTTCTCTGTCATAGCAGGATCTTGCTCAAGTCCACTATGATCCTGTTCTTCTAGATCTCTGTTACCTGCAGGAACTGGATGTGATCTTGTGTGTGTGAAAGCTGCTCCAGCTCAGCGTCTCTCCTCCTCAGATCATTGATCTCCTGCTCCAGTCGCTCCAGTCGTCCTTCAGCTCGACTCACTGCAGTCTTTTCCTGATCTCTGATCCGCTGTGTGACCTCAGAGCGGCTTCTCTCAATGGAGCGGATGATCTCAGTGAAGATCCTCTCACTGTCCTCCACTGCTGTCTGTGCAGAGCGCTGTTACACACACATCACAATCACACAGTGGCTTCAGCACGACTGACAGAATCCAAACTGAGACGTCTCAAACTTCTCTTCTTCTCCAGACTCACCTTATGAGACTTCACAGCCTCTCTCAGATGCTGAAGATCTTTCTGTCTCTGCTGGATTCTCTGACGGATCTTCATCTGCGTCTCCTTCAGCTGTTTCTGGAGGACAAACCAATGACAGGAATGACACATCCCAGCAGGCACACAACGTCATATGACGTTGATATTCGGTTGAATTTTGGTTGCGACGTCGGATGACTAAAATCCAACATCAACTCAACGTCTAATGTCAACGTTAATCTGACGTCCAATACCGACGTCAGCTGACGTTGATATTTTGTTGTTTTTAGGTTGTGTTGTAAAGTTACCAAAATCCAACGTCTCTTTGACGTCGTAATGGTAACGTCCACACAATGTCAAATTCTAACATCATTAGACGTAGAAGTTTTGTTGGTTTTAGGTTGTGGTATTTACTAACCAAAATACAACGTCAAGCCAACGTCTCAAGACAACGTCATATTTACGTCAAACGCTGACATTCAGTCGTGAGGTATGGTGACCAAACCCCAACGTCACCTTGACGTCATAATGTTGACGTCCACACAACGTCAAATTCTAACACCATTAGACGTTGATATTTTGTTGGTTTTAGGTTGTGGTATTAACTAACCAAAATACAACGTCAAGCCAACGTCTCAAGACAACGTCATATTTACGTCAAACACTGACATTTAGTCGTGAGGTATGGTGACCAAACCCCAACGTCACCTTGACGTCTTAATGTTGACGTCCGCACAACGTCAAATTTTAACATCATTGGACGTTGATATTTTGTTGGTTTTAGGTTGTGGTATTAACTAACCAAAATACAACGTCAAGCCAACGTCTCCTGACAACGTTATATGATGTTTTATTAACAAAGTTCGGGAGGAACACGTTCTAATGATCAAACAATCAAGTCATTCCAACCAGCTGTCAGCAATCAGTAATCAACAGGTCCACTCAATCAGCATGATTAAAGGCCTATAAATACTCACAGTCGACTCACCCATTATCCTTGACAGTTTTCAGCATCCCTCCACCACCCCATCTCCTCACACTTACCTGGTTATCTTCCTAACCAAGAGATACGGGGGGAGTACTCTGGGTTCGGCCCAATTTCCGAGCTCGGAGCCCTCCCCCCGGACAGCACGCCAAATACGCATAACTATTTATTCTCTGATCATTCGTAAGTGTGAACTCGTGAAATTTGCGTCAAACACTGACATTTAGTTGTGAGGTATGGTGACCAAACCCCAACGTCACCTTAACGTCATGGGGTCCTATTTTAACGATCTGAAACGCAAGTGGCAAAGCGCAAAGCGCAAGTAACTTTGTGGGCGGGTCTTGGCGCTGTTGCTATTTTCCCGGCGGGATAAATGACTCTTGCGCCTGGCGCAAATCTAAAAGGGGTTGGTCTGAAGTAGCTTCATTATTCATAGGTGTGGTTTGGGCGTAACATGAAATAAACCAATCAGAGCGACATCTCACATTCCCTTTAAGAGCAGGCACGCTTGTTCTAAAGCGGATTCCTATTATAACGGCGGATTTGCCAGGCGCACGACAGGAGCGGTTCAAGGCCGAGGAGACCGACGTTCTCGTCAGGGACGTTGGGGATGGAGAAACACACCCAAATTAACTTCGGTTAAACAGGCGTATGATAATTTGGGTAAATGTGTAAGCTAGATGTATGCTTTTATAATAAAATGTCTATCTATCTATCTCTCTATCTATCTATCATAATAATGTATGATAACTGCTGCGTCTGTGTGTAGATGAGAGAATCAAAGTGTATGCGCATTGTGCACACGCTACATTGTTTAAGGCCAAGCATGCGCCCTTAAAATAGCATATGAATAACATGCGCAACGCGCCACTGACTTTAAACTGTTTTTTCGGTCAGTGGCGCAATTGTTTTCAAAACCTGTAAAATAGCATGAGGGAACGTTTGCACCGGAACACGCCTCCTCTTTGCGCTGAACCGCCCCGTGGAGCGCAAGTGTATTTCTTAGTTAACCGACGTGCATCTGTGGAGGGAAAAGTCCGCTTTGCGCGGGTGCAAAATAGGAATGATACATGCGGTGTACATGCGGTGTACAAAGTCAATTGCGCTGGGTGCAAGATAGGGCCCATAATGTTGATGTCCGCACAACGTCAAATTCTAACATCATTAGACGTTGATATTTAGTTGGTTTTAGGTTGTGATATTAACTAACCAAAATACAACGTCAAGCCAACGTCTCCTGACAACGTCTTATTTGCGTCAAACACTGATTTTTAGACGTGAGGTATGGTGACCAAACCCCAACGTCACCTTAACGTCATAATGTTGACATCCGCACAACGTCAAATTCTAACATCATTAGACGTTGATATTTTGTTGGTTTTAGGTTGTGGTATTAACTAACCAAAATACAACGTCAAGCCAACATCTCCTGAGAACGTTATATTTGCGTCAATCACTGACATTTAGTTGTGAGGTATGGTGACCAAATCCCAACGTCACCTTAACGTCATAATGTTGACATCCGCACAACGTCAAATTCTAACATCATTAGACGTTGATATTTTGTTGGTTTTAGGTTGTGGTATTAACTAACCAAAATACAACGTCAAGCCAACGTCTCCTGACAACGTTATATTTGCGTCAAACACTGACATTTAGTTGTGAGGTATGGTGACCAAACCCCAACGTCACCTTGACGTCATAATGTTGACGTCCATACAACGTCAAATTCTAACATCATTAGACGTTGATATTTTGTTGGTTTTAGGTTGTGGTATTAACTACCCAAAATACAACGTCAAGCCAACGTCTCCAAACAACTTCATATTTACGTCAAACACTGACATTTAGTCATGAGGTATGGTGACCACAACCTAATATGTTGTGGTCACCATACCTCATATCCTTTTCTACACGCTGAAATGTCAATCACTCATCACTGTAACTTCAGTACATCCTATAACTTAATTGTGTCTTATACCTGACCTTAAGATGATCGTTGAAACGGTAGGCAAAAAAGTGGAGCAACATCTAAATGCGCAAGCAACCTTACGTTGTCCATTGCATGTAGAAGTGCTAAATACTGACATTTAGTCGTGAGGTATGGTGACCAAAACCCAACGTCTCCTTGATGTCATTATGGTAACATCCACACAACATCAAATTCTAACATCATTAGATGTGACATTTTACAATTTACTTGTGACATTAACTTACCAAAATCAAACGTCAAGCCAACGTCATATTCACGTCAAACACTGACATTTCGTCATGAGGTATGGTGACCAAAACCCAACGTCTCCTAAACAACAATGTTAACATCCACACAACATGAAATTCTAACATCATTAGACACTGATATTTTGGGGGGTTTTAAGTTGTGTTGTAAAGTAACAAATATTCAACATCTTTCCAATGTCAACATCTGCTAATTCTAACATACGCCTAGATATTTTCTTGGTTTTAAGTTGTGTTGTAAAATCCGACATTGTGCCAATGTCTCAAGCTAACGTCATATTGATGTCAAATACTAAATGTGAATGCCCAGCAAACATTGGTCCGACGGCAACGTCGTGTCCCTGGCCAAAAATAGTCGCGGTAGGACGGCATAAATTGGTAAAAATATGTAACACAGAACATTTCCTAAAAATGCATTCAGATACATTTGTACATGTCTACAGTTATCTGGGGTTGCATGTATAGTTGTTATTTTGACTTTTAGCTACGTGCAGTTCAATATCTACCCTAGTTGTGTATCGGTTGTGAGAGGACGTCACCTGGCGACGTCTTTTACACGTGCGTTTATAGTCCATCATGACCCTCTATGAAATCCGTGTTGAAATATGCAAAAAAAATATGCTTAATCCTTGCATGATTAATACTGCAATAACCCAGCACACATTGGTCCGACTGCACGTACGTCGTGTCCCTGGCCAAAAACAGTCACAAGTGGACGTCCACTAGGTGACGTCCTTTACACGTGCATTTATAGTCCATCATGACCCTCTATGAAATCCTATGAAATATGCTAAAGCAATTATGCATACACCTTGGTCAACACTACAGTAGTTAATTTAAGTGCCCCAAGTAGTTTTTAAGAGGTTCTGAAAAGACGTACACTGACGTCAAAACTGCTGCCGAGATGTTGTAACAAATCTCGCGATATTGCAAAATCCCGCGATAGGATGTAGTGTATTATCTCGCGATTTGGGGCGTTTTCTTTTTGAACAACCACCGTACCACGAGGCGAGCAGGACTTGAGGGTGCATCGTGTGTTGCAGAATTACAGAAAGTCGACGAATTACAAAAAAAATCTGCTTTTGGGTAAGTACATTTTGTGTTATTTTATAAATGTGATTGAGTTTTACTTGTTTTACTCGAAGGAACCAAAATAAATGATTCACACATTGTCAACTGAGATGTAGTTTGAGTTTGGATAAAATTAGCTAGTAGGCTAAAAGTTAATCGGGTTAAAGGCAGGGTTCTATACATTTTGCGACTATTTTTCCTGCTGGTGTGACCAAATTGTGTTATATGTCGCGCTGGCGCGACCGCAACGTTGCCCAGCAGCGAATGGTAAACAAAATGAAAGCGGAACGAAACTACGCTACTCGTTTGTGCTTCACGGACAGTTTATTGGTTCGGACCAATAATAGTCCACAAATCATTTAAACTTGTAGCAGAGCCCGTCTACGGAGAGCCTACCCACTCCCTATTAAGCTCTATTGTACCGAATTTTGGTTGTAGTACCACCAGAGTTCCACTGGGGGCGATCGCCATGAGTGCAGAATGAATGGGAGTCAATGGGGCTAGACAGCTAAATTTGTCTCTTTCACCCGATTGCCGTTGAGAAATCTCAGATCTGATTGTAGATTTTGCAAGTTCAACATGGGTTTTAGGTCGAAAGTTGAACGAACGAGTACTTATGTCCTTTTGATTTCTTACAGGTTGAGTTGTTGTTGCCCATAACACGCTAGCATTCTGCTAATGAACACTGATTGGTCAGTGAAGGACTGATTACGACCAGAGATACCGCTTGATGGCATCGTGTCATCCGCAGCGGGACCAGAAACAAACAAAACAAAAACTCTTCTAGCACGTGTGTTTACCTGTGTCAGCTGTGTTGTCGATGCCTCGAGTGAAAAGAAAGTGCAGAGCGCGAACGCACCAGAGTGAGTGAAGGATTGCCGTTAAGCAGTATCTCTGGTCGTACATGTGTATGACGTCATTGACACTTTAAAACACTTTTTAAAGCAAATAAGTGACTCAAAAAAATCTAACACCCAGCAATGTGTAATTTATTTGCATCTCCTTTCGAATACAACATTCAAATTACTAGACAAAAAATTATATCCTGAGAAAAGTGGATTTTTATTGGTATAGCTCCATAGACCTCCATTCATTCTGCACTCGTCCTGTGAGCGCCCTCATATGGAATCAGAGAGGAACTGCAACCAGTTCAGAAGCCGGAAGTGTACTGAGAGTGAAACTTCTCGCCATATTAGACATTCTCTGCTTGTAGGAAAACACATATATATATTAGTACCAGTCAAAAGTTTGGGAACATTACTATTTTTAATGTTTTTGAAAGAAGTCTCTTATGCTCATCAAGCCTGCAGTTAAAAAAAACAAAACAAAAAAAAAAACAGTAATATTATGAAATATTATTACAATTTAAAATAATGGTTCTCTTTTTTAATATATTTTAAAATGTAATTTATTTTTGTGATGCAAAGCTGAATTTTCATCAGCAAGTACTCCAGTCTTTGGTGTCTTATGATCCTTCAGAAATCAGTCTAATATGATGATTTGATACTCAGTTATTATCAATGATGGAAACAGTTGTGCTGTTTAATATATTTTTTTTGAATACTTTTTTCAGGATTCATTGATGAGTAAAACGTTAACAGCATTTATTCATAAAAACAGCATTTATTCATAAAAACAGCATTTATTCCAAATAAAAACATTTCTAACAATATAAATCGTTACCATCACCTTTTATCAATTTAACGCATCCTTGTTGAATTAAAGTACTAGTTTCTTTAAAAAAAATAGTTATTTTTCCCAAACTTTTGAACGGTAGTGTATATTGTTACAAAAGATTTCTATTCTAAATAAATACAGTTCTTTTTAACTTTTTATTCATCAAATAATCCTGAAAAAAGTATCTCAGGTTATAAAAAAAATATTAAGCAGCACAACTGTTTCCAACATTGATCATAAATCATCATATTAGAATGAATTCTGAAGGATCATAAGACACCAAAGACTGGAGTACTTGCTGATGAAAATTCAGCTTTGCATCACAAAAATAAATTACATTTTAAAGTATATTAAAAAAGAGAACCATTATTTTAAATTGTAATAATATTTCATAATATTACTGTTTTTTTTTTTTTGTTTTTGTTTTTTTTTAAACTGCAGGCTTGATGAGCATAAGAGACTTCTTTCAAAAACATTAAAAATAGTAATGTTTCCAAACTTTTGACTGGTACTGTACTGTATATATATATATATATATATATATATATATATGCTCTTTTTAAAATATATTAACTTTCATTATTTTGATTGTGGTGTCACATTTAGATTCAGCAGCTGTCCAGAGTTGGTGGATCTGTAAACAAAGTCATGAACAGGTCTGTTTTTACCTTTAATTGTTTGAGTGTATTGCTGCATACTATTTATGGTGAAAAATGTGTGTGTGTGAATCATGTAAAATGCCTTAATAGCAAATTTCAATATGAGGGGTTGTGGTCAAAAGAAGCCATTCAAAGCTACACCTTTGTATGATGTAATTTTGGCCTTATGACATTCAAAAAAAATCTTTGTATAATATTAATGTAATTTTTATTAACTTGTATCTATTCAGGGGACATTCTTTAAAAGACCACCTGTCTTTATCAGAAATGTCCTTTTCACATTTACACAGTTGCATACCTAGTTAAGGGTCTCTCTTAAGGGCACCACAGTATTGAAGAGGGCTTTTTTTTTTTAAGTTCATGTCATTTACCTCAAAATGAACCTTTTTGTTTGTTTGTTGTTTAACCATATTCTCTTCCCTCAGATGCTGTGAAGATGAGGAGCCCAAATGCTAGACTCAGACATTGATGCAGCAATGGCAGAACACCTGAAGCACACTCCAAGAAGAGTTGGGGGTGGTGGATATAAAAAATGAGCCATAAACAAAACCATAAAGCCATAAACCAATTTCATAGACTCTAAAAACTTTTATTTATGGCTGTTTAACAGTAATGCAAGACTGCTAGTAACTGGAAGTTAATACTGCCAAGGCTCTGACACAGTGATGGAATATTATAGAAAGACTGTAACGTATAATGTGTTGACTGTTCCTGTACTTTTGTTATATTCTAGTTTGATTGCATGACTGCTTAACCTTAATGTAAAACTGTTAGAGAAATGCCATTGCCACAGAATTTACCACATTGAACTATTTTTAGTATCTTTCTTTTAATCCTGGCTGTTTAACAACTGGGAGACAATTTCAAGTGTAATATTCACAATAAAATGTTGTGCTACATTACGACATTCTTTTTGTTTGCTTTAGTCCACAAATAATGTGTTGATGTACACGTGTTAAAACCGTTCTATAGACGTCCAGGTCTGACCGGACCGATTTTGGACCTTTTTAGAACCTTTGTCAAGTTCAGATGTGTAAAACCAGTATAGGTGCGATTTATTTTATTTGTAGGCTTATATATACACCTACATTTGGCAGCAACGCACCTTATAAACATCCAGAAGAAGACTAATTCTGACGTCCAGGGACGCGCTGAAGAGACGTGGAATTCACGGCCAGATGACGTCAAAGACGTCGGTTCAACTTTCATTTTGGAACTATTTTTCAACCATGACGGGACGTGTCGGACGGACGTCTTTTCGACGGTCATTACACGTCCAAATGTTTGCTGGGTGAATGTGTTGTTGGGTCACAATCTCACTTCTAAATTGTTGTGAGGTATGGTGGTCTAAACCCCGCTATGAGACAATGTTAACATCTAGGCAAACAACATTCCATTATTAGATGTTGTTGTTTTGTTGACTGCACATCATGGTTACTAACCAAAACACAAACGTCAGCATGCTAATGTACATACATCTAAAATAGGATACAGGCAACATTAGACAAATTTGATACGATTTCAGTTATGGTGTTGGGTAAGATAAATCAATGTCTCAAATACCCCAACTTCAAGCTTCCTGTAAGCATGGCTCTTTATTTTATTTAAGGTGATAGTTCAGATTATCCATAGATTTTCTGGTCCATGCAAGTGTAATAGATCAAGTTGACCCAGTGTGTTCCCTGTCAGAAGAACAAGCTCGACTTCACCAGGAGTGTGCTGATCTAAAATGAATGAACTACCTGCAAGCAACTGAAAGACTGTTGTGCGCACAACAACACACATTGGTTCGGGATTTATTAATGGTTTATACTTATTTCTACAATTATATAATGAATCCTAAACCACCTTGTGTTGTTTTGCATTTTTTTATATAAATATATCAGCTGGGTTGCTGCTCAAAATTATGTTGTTTGCAGGTGTATACACTATATTCATTTTGGAGCAGCACACTCCCAGTAAGGTGTTCATTCTCACAAGAGAAAATGGTTCAAATTGGGATGATCTACATTATGGAACAGCAAATACACTGTGTGGGTGAAATGTTTAAGTTGTGCCTTTTGGTAATGATCAAAATCTCCTAAGTCACAATACAGCAGTTTGTCAGCGACTAATGAATACAGCAGACGTCAACCACCAGACAAAAGTTTTAGCTGTTTTATCAGGGCTACTTATCAGGTGAGTTGGACCTCATGGCACTGAAATTTTGGTTATAGCGTTTATAACACATGGCCTTAATTTGGATTCCATGAGACACAGACATACATTGCACCCATAATTTATTTATCAAGTTGTGCTTAACAGTGCAGCTGTCAGACAAACGCAGTAATTATTATTAGTATACAATAATGATGATAATATGAACAACAATAATAATAAAATCAATTTAGCCTATTGACGTGTGTAAAAACAAATTGTAGAATGTTGCAGGTAACCCAAGAAATTTGAAAGTAATTCCTAACCAATCACAGTTAGGCATCAATTTGAAAATAATTCCTAACCAATCACAGTTAGACATCAAAGACCTCACGTTTCCTCTCCAGCTGTTGTACTGGCGGGCTGTGCACTGCACACACAGTGCACACCAGACTGACCAGAGCCATAGAGAGAAAGAGTTGCGACACTCCCATAGACCTCCGTTGTAAAAAATGGCGGCGCTTTTAACCGCCTACTTCCGGGATTTGAAGATCGGAATAGTTCCAAACACTGTCATTTGGGCGTTGGACCCCATTCACTTACATTGCTGCGCATCGAGTTGTTCTAGAGTTAAGTTGCTGAAATATCGACCTCTTTTGATTTGTCAACTGTCTATATTGTATCAGAGGCCCTTTGCGTAAAAAATGTTACTGCTATTTACTTAAAAAAATTATGGTAACAAATTACACATAATATTTTTGAGTAGTTAAAGCTTGATTTCATTCATGAAATCTACCTGAATAAATCATGTAAAATGCCCTAATTTATTTAGTCTATGACATAATGAATTAAAAAATTTTTGTGAAATGTGCTTTTTTATTTGAAGTATTTTTTATTCTCAAGTGAATGGATATGACCTGTTTATATTTGACTTTAAGATATATTGTTTTATAAAAAAATGTATGCTGCTAGGACAATACAGAATCAAACTTGCTACTGCACTATCATTAGCAGAGTTATTGCTACATGTATGTAACAATATGCTTCAGATTATTTAAAAAATGCAGTTATTCACAACCTAACCATAAGTGTAACCGATGTTAGGGCCGAGGGACAATTACCACACTCCGGAGGAGCAGACACCAGAGGCAGACAACAGAATGACTTTTAAAGGTAGGTTTTTATTAATTTAAAAGAATAAAAACAGTGCTGAGAATATTCGTGGCTGGAACCCGGTTGGGGAAGAGGAACTGGGGGGGAAATATTCCTCTTCTCTACTGGCTCGTGGGTGGGACAATGGCTTCTTCTCGTCTTTTCGACTCGTCAGAAAGGTGCTTATGGGACAGACAGAAATTTCTTCTCGTTTCCTTGACTCGAAGTGTACCTGTAGGACGGACCGAGGCTTCTCGCCTTCAGCTTTCCCCACGGACAGAGCAGGTAAGTATTCGGCTCGTGAAGATGTTCTTAGGACAGCTGATCGAATAACAGCAGCTTCCTCACCTCTTCGGAGGGACAGACAGTGACGGTGCTCAGCCTCGGCTTGGGGACGTGTTCATGGAACAGCCGATCGAATGACAGCAGCTTCCTCACCTCTTCTCTTCGGAGGGACAGACAGTGACGGTGCTCAGACTCGGCTTGGGGACGTGTTCATGGAACAGCCGATCGAATGACAGCAGCTTCCTCACCTCTTCGGAGGGACAGACAGTGACGGTGCTCAGACTCGGCTTGGGGACGTGTTCATGGAACAGCCGATCGAATGACAGCAGCTTCCTCACCTCTTCGGAGGGACAGACAGTGACGGTGCTCAGACTCGGCTTGGGGACGTGTTCATGGAACAGCCGATCGAATGACAGCAGCTTCCTCACCTCTTCGGAGGGACAGACAGTGACGGTGCTCAGACTCGGCTTGGGGACGTGTTCATGGAACAGCCGATCGAATGACAGCAGCTTCCTCACCTCTTCTGAGGGACAGACAGTAACGGTGGATCAAGCAATAACAAGTGAGACAGGACTGTGGTAATTTACCCGCCTTTACTCTCGTTCCGTGCGTAGCAGAGCGGCGTCGTTGGGAGAGTTCGTGAGACTGGACTTTCGTGGACTTGAGAGACAGTGCTCGTGGAGTGTGGTACTCGGGGTGCGTTGAGCTCTTTCCTCCCACCATACACTCAAGTGGGAACCTGGACACAGCTTTAGGCAGATCAATTTGAAAGAATCTTCACAGTCATAAGTCAATATTCATCCATCAAAGTTTCAGAGGAAACGCAGTCGTTTGATCTCACCACACTTGTGCATAAATCACTCTTATAAATCTTCACACGTGTGCGCTTCACTCTTTCAGACACTGCAAACTCACTTCATCTCCACAGTGATTAATCGACTCGTTTCTCTTCTCTCTGTAGGGTGGATGACTCGAGGAATAATGTTTTCAGAAGATCAGCATGAACACATCAACGATCCTCCCAGCTGTTTCAGTTACTACGCTTCGTTCTGTCAACAAGATCACACACACTGCCCGCAAACAAAGGTTAGTTGCACACTGGTGATGGTCAATCTTCAAATGTGGTTTTCTCAACGGGTAATAAATGGAAGGGTGCACTTAACTTTTCCTCGGTGAGTCACTCAACATCCTGCAGTGGTTTTCTCTCTCACTTACTTCATTGCGTTGCTGTCTGTGGTTTCTTCAGAAAACTCACTAAATGAGCATGCCTCGGGGAATCTCACAGTAGAACTCCGATCCGGCATTAAACCTTCAGCCTTCTTATTTCACCACCGTTGTCAGAACACACACTGCTGCCTGCCCGTGCCCCACACTGCTCAAACACTCCGTTTTTATGCTCCTTTTCCTGAGCACATGCTTCAATGAAGCGCAGCTGATTTGATTCAGCTGGCGCTCGTTATGGCCAACACTCAACAGAGCCAGAATTAGAACCAATGAGGAATCTTTTTGGATTTGCCAGGTTTTCACCCGGTGACACCCCCCCCCACCGGATCCGTTCTAGTCCCGAGAACGGGGCTCAGACTCCCACTCTCCGTATCTTGCAGGGGGTACTCCTCGGGTCTCCCGTTGGGAGCGTCGAGCTGGGGCAGCGGGTTCTTCCTCTCTTGGCTCCGGAGTGGGGGCTCTACGGATCATAGCCCAGCCCACCCAAGGTGGTGCAGGGGCCACAGGCGCTGGTGCCTCTGGCTCTTGTCTCGGGTAATTGGGGCAGGGGCGCAGCAAGTTTCGGTGCAGGACTCTCACGGGGCCGGGCTTACCCTCGGGACGGATGGTGTACACGGGCTGGTCAGGCCTCTGCCGTCGCTCCACTACGTAGGGGGTGGTCTCCCACCGGTCGCTAAGTTTCCCCTTCCCTTGGCGCCGGTTATCCCGCACCAGCACCCGTTCTCCGGGCAACAAAGGGGCCTCTCGGGCAGTGCGGTCGTACAAGCGCTTGTTTTTCTTGGCTGCTACATCGAGATGTTTGGATACCTTGTCATAGGCAGAGTGGAGTTGGCGGTGGTGTCGATGTACCCATTCGGTAGTGGTGGCGGGGGCCTCAGCTGGAGCCGTCCCCAACAGCAGATCCGTGGGCAGACGTACATGTCTCCCAAACATCAGGTAAGTAGGGGCATACCCCGTTGTGCTGTGGATACTGTTATTGTAGGCCTGTACCAGGGCCGGTAGACTGTCCGTCCAGTACCCTTGGTGGTCCGCATCCAAAGTCCCTAACAGACTCAGGAGCGTCTGATTAAAACGTTCACACCCCCCGTTCCCCTGTGGGTGATAAGGCGTGGTGCGGGTCTTCCGGCATCCGTACAGATTGCATAGCTCCTGGACGACACGGGACTCAAAGTTCGGCCCTTGGTCGGAATGGAGCGTCTCAGGGCATCCAAAGGGCTGGAAGACGTGTCTCCATAGAGCACTGGCAGTGGTGGTGGCGGTCTGATCTAAGGTTGGTATGGCCCAGGCATATTTGGTGAATAAATCGGTGACTACCAAGATGTTCTGGTAGCGATCGGTAGGGCGACTTAAGGTCAAAAAATCCATAGCCACCATATGTAACGGGGCTCTAGGTCTCACTGAGACCATGGGGGCCCTCACGTCTCGCCGGGACTTGAACAGCGTACAACGGGGGCATCCTTGTACATACCTCCCCACCGACTCTTCTATCCCACTCCAAAAGAAGTGCCGGCGCAGTAGTGACACCGTCCGTTCTTGGCCCTGATGTCCTAGCTGGTCATGATAGGCCTGGAGCAACGGCTGGATTTGGGTTTCGGGCACCACCACTTGGGATACCAGCTCGTGGGTCCTGGAGTCCAGAACGGACCTGCAGATCACACCATCTCGCAACTTCAATCTTTTCCACTGCCCCAGAAGCTTCCTTACTCTCCCCGGATGTTCCCGTCGTTCTTCCGCCCCAGGGAGTTCGTTCCGCTCCAGGTAGGTACGTAGGGTAGCCAACCCTGCATCCTGTTCTTGCCGTTCCCTCCATCGACGGGGGTCCCATCCCCAACTTACTGGTACTCCCTCCGCTCGTGCTCCAGGTGCTTCCACTACTCCCACCATCAGCCCTTCTTCTGGTTCTGGCCCTGGCATTCCCCCTTCTCTAGCTGGTGGTAATCGGGACAGGACATCGGCATTTATGTGCTCTCGGCCTGGTCGATATTGTAGCCGATAGTTGAAGTTGGCGAGCTGGGCCACCCACCGCTGCTCCACCGCCCCTAGCTTCGCGGTTTGGAGATGCACCAGTGGACTGTTATCGGTTACCGCCAGTACTTCGGCTCCCCACAGGTAATCCTTAAACTTCTCACATAAAGCCCACTTCAGGGCCAACAGCTCGATTTTGAAAGAGCTGTAATTAGCATCGTTCCGTTCAGCAGGGTGGAGGCTCCGGCTGGCGTAAGCAATGACCCTTTCCGCTCCATCTTGTCGTTGGGCTAGTACGGCTCCCAATCCGCTGTTGCTAGCGTCGGTGTAGAGGATGAAAGGTTGGGTGAAATCGGCATAAGCCAGAATGGGGGCCTGTAACAACTCCTGCTTAAGTCGGTGGAAGGCGGTCTCGCACTCCGGACTCCAGGTGATGGTGGGGGAACTCCGGCTCCGTGACACACCAGCCCCGGCCAACAGCTGATTCAGGGGTTTTGCAATTTTTGAGAAGACTTTTATGAAACGCCTGTAATAGCCGACGAATCCCAGAAAGGATCGCACCTGCCTCACGGTTTTCGGTGGGACCCAACCCTGCACCGCGGACACCTTCTCTGGATCGACGGCCACCCCTGCAGCGCTCACTCGGTGCCCCAGGAACTGAACCTCCTTTTTGAGGAGCTGGCATTTCCCTGGCTGGAGCTTCAGCCCGTACCGCTCCATTGCCCGGAAGACTTGCTCCAGATGTAACAAGTGGGAATTGAAGTCGGGGGAATAGACGATCACATCATCTAAATAGACCAGGGTGGAGTCCATCAGCTGCCCTCCCAGGCATCGCTGCATAAGCCTCTGGAAGGTCGCAGGGGCGTTGCAGAGGCCGAAGGGCATACGGTCCCATTCAAACAGGCCGAAGGGGGTGGTAAAGGCAGTCTTCTCGCGGTCTTGTTCCTCCACTCTCACCTGCCAGTAGCCACTCGCCAAGTCCAAGGTGGAATACCAGCTGGCGTTGGTCAGCCCCGTAAGGGAATCCTCGATCCGGGGCAGGGGGAAGGCATCCTTCTTCGTCACCAAGTTCAGTTTGCGATAGTCTACGCAAAATCTCCAAGAGCCCGTCTTCTTACGGACTAGGACAATTGGGGCGGCCCATGGACTGCTGCTCTCTCGAATGACTCCACGTCCTAACATTCCTTTTAATAAGGCACGGACTTCTGTATATAAAGTCGGGGGTACCGGACGGTACCGCTCTCGACTGGGTGGAGCGTCTCCGGTAGGTATAGCGTGTTTGACTATATCGGTGCACCCATAGTCCTCATCATGGGTGGAAAAGACGTGTTGCCACTTGGCCAGTAAACTCTGAAGTCGGCGGGTTTGTTCCTCCAATAGGCCCTCCCCCTGCAGGGACTCGCTCAGTAGGTGGATCGGCATGCCTCGTGTAACGGGACCAGGGCAAGACTCTTCCCTTGCCAAACCGACTTCGACCACTGTTGCGCTCACCTGGCAGAAGTGGACCTCCTGCTCCTCCCTCACCTGATGGGGACTTACTGGCGTGATACGGGTCAGTCGTTGGTGCCGGTAGAGATGAACAGGGTAAGTATTCGTGTTCCTCACTTTGACTACAATTCGGCCCCGACGGGCTACTGTTAACCCCCGAGCGACTTCAATAGTCTGGCACTCCCAGTGGGGCTCAACAAGGATGCAATCTTCGGGGCCATAGGCCCACCCTGGAAGCCGAACCCAGACCATAGCCTCGCTCTGGGCAGGGACAGAGACAGCATAGCGACAGGCTACCCGACCAACGTCTTCCCAATCTCGTTGGGAGCTTGCGACCTGCACTCGCCGACAGTCGGTCACAACACGCTCCCACTCATTCTTCTCGGCTGCGGAGGTGTAACGGAGAGGACCAGCCCGAAACAGCTCTTCCCAACAGTCCATAATCACATTCATCCCCAACAGGGCTCGATGTTCCCCCAGACAGGAGTCTCGCACAATCACGACTCCCTTTTGTGGGATCGTGGTGCCATGGATCTCGAAGTTGGTAACCTGATATCCGATGTAGGGGATGTTCAGGCCATTTGCTCCTCGCAGGGTGAGCCAGGGGACTTCAGCTTCAGGTAAGTGATGAGCATCGAACAGATCTTTGGACAGACTCTCAGCAAGCATGGTAACCTGGGATCCTGTGTCTACCAGGCACCGAACAGTAACACCATTGATTTTGATCTCCACGAGGGGGCAACGTCCCACCAAGCCATCTCGTGGAGCTGGATTAACGGGAGGGTCCATCCGGGGGGTCCCGACCACTTGACCCACAGTGGCCGGTCGTTCTAAAAAACCCCCTGCGAGTTCCGTCGGGAGCCGCATTGGCGGCTATAATGTCCTGACTCTCTGCAGGTGTTACAGATCGGACGCCCCTGTTCATCCCACTGGAACCTGGAACTGGACGGGCGGCTGGTGCGTCTTCCCGGGTCCCTTCCTCCGTCAGAATACGACCGTTCCCGAGGTAGAGGCAAGGGCTCTGGCCGCCCGCGGCGGAGTTCCCCAAGAATGGATTTTGAGAATTCGGCCATCTCTTCCCGGACGTCTTTCATCAACTCTGCACGTAGTGCTTGCTTCCAGTCTGTCAGTTCGGGCTGTGTTGGGGCACTCGTTCCACTTGCAGCCATACACACCGGTGTCTCTACGGTCTGGTGGTGATCCTGTTCCAGGGCTAAGGCCTCCTTACGTAAATCTTCGAATGTCAAGGCGGCATCCCTTCGAAGCTGCAGTCTCAGACTCTGTCGTATTGGACCTTCTCGTAACCCCAAGAGGAACTGATCTCTGAGTAGTGTCTCTTCCTCACCCAGTCCATGATGCTCTCGACTCTTCAGTCTAGAGAACTGCTCTCGTAATCGCAGAGCGAATGCTCGTAGAGTCTGTCCAGGTCCCTGCTTACAGTTAAAGAACTGTGTTCGTAGCACTGCCACTGGAGTGGAATCACCATACTGCCCAGACAAGAATTCAAATATGGCCTGTGTGGTGGCTCGGACGGCTTCAGGTGCTGCTCGGACTTCCCTCTTCGCCTCCCCCTCAAGCGAATTCAATATGAATTGTATCTTCTGGGCTTCGCGGAGCCCTTGCAGTCCGGCCAAGTATTCTACTTGCGCTCTTCAGTCCGTTAAACTTAACTCTGAGCCAGACCCACCATACTTCTGGGCCCACGGGACTCCCATAAACATAGACGCCATTGGTTGTCGGGCAGCTGGCAAATCTTCGTCCGCCATCCTGGGTCCTCTGGCCGCTCAACTCCGAGTGGTAACCCTGCCGACTTACGCCAAAAGTTATGTAACCGATGTTAGGGCCGAGGGACAATTACCACACTCCGGAGGAGCAGACACCAGAGGCAGACAACAGAATGACTTTTAAAGGTAGGTTTTTATTAATTTAAAAGAATAAAAACAGTGCTGAGAATATTCGTGGCTGGAACCCGGTTGGGGAAGAGGAACTGGGGGGGAAATATTCCTCTTCTCTACTGGCTCGTGGGTGGGACAATGGCTTCTTCTCGTCTTTTCGACTCGTCAGAAAGGTGCTTATGGGACAGACAGAAATTTCTTCTCGTTTCCTTGACTCGAAGTGTACCTGTAGGACGGACCGAGGCTTCTCGCCTTCAGCTTTCCCCACGGACAGAGCAGGTAAGTATTCGGCTCGTGAAGATGTTCTTAGGACAGCTGATCGAATAACAGCAGCTTCCTCACCTCTTCGGAGGGACAGACAGTGACGGTGCTCAGCCTCGGCTTGGGGACGTGTTCATGGAACAGCCGATCGAATGACAGCAGCTTCCTCACCTCTTCTCTTCGGAGGGACAGACAGTGACGGTGCTCAGACTCGGCTTGGGGACGTGTTCATGGAACAGCCGATCGAATGACAGCAGCTTCCTCACCTCTTCGGAGGGACAGACAGTGACGGTGCTCAGACTCGGCTTGGGGACGTGTTCATGGAACAGCCGATCGAATGACAGCAGCTTCCTCACCTCTTCGGAGGGACAGACAGTGACGGTGCTCAGACTCGGCTTGGGGACGTGTTCATGGAACAGCCGATCGAATGACAGCAGCTTCCTCACCTCTTCGGAGGGACAGACAGTGACGGTGCTCAGACTCGGCTTGGGGACTTGTTCATGGAACAGCCGATCGAATGACAGCAGCTTCCTCACCTCTTCTGAGGGACAGACAGTAACGGTGGATCAAGCAATAACAAGTGAGACAGGACTGTGGTAATTTACCCGCCTTTACTCTCGTTCCGTGCGTAGCAGAGCGGCGTCGTTGGGAGAGTTCGTGAGACTGGACTTTCGTGGACTTGAGAGACAGTGCTCGTGGAGTGTGGTACTCGGGGTGCGTTGAGCTCTTTCCTCCCACCATACACTCAAGTGGGAACCTGGACACAGCTTTAGGCAGATCAATTTGAAAGAATCTTCACAGTCATAAGTCAATATTCATCCATCAAAGTTTCAGAGGAAACGCAGTCGTTTGATCTCACCACACTTGTGCATAAATCACTCTTATAAATCTTCACACGTGTGCGCTTCACTCTTTCAGACACTGCAAACTCACTTCATCTCCACAGTGATTAATCGACTCGTTTCTCTTCTCTCTGTAGGGTGGATGACTCGAGGAATAATGTTTTCAGAAGATCAGCATGAACACATCAACGATCCTCCCAGCTGTTTCAGTTACTACGCTTCGTTCTGTCAACAAGATCACACACACTGCCCGCAAACAAAGGTTAGTTGCACACTGGTGATGGTCAATCTTCAAATGTGGTTTTCTCAACGGGTAATAAATGGAAGGGTGCACTTAACTTTTCCTCGGTGAGTCACTCAACATCCTGCAGTGGTTTTCTCTCTCACTTACTTCATTGCGTTGCTGTCTGTGGTTTCTTCAGAAAACTCACTAAATGAGCATGCCTCGGGGAATCTCACAGTAGAACTCCGATCCGGCATTAAACCTTCAGCCTTCTTATTTCACCACCGTTGTCAGAACACACACTGCTGCCTGCCCGTGCCCCACACTGCTCAAACACTCCGTTTTTATGGCTCCACATCCGGATCCGACTTCGAGCCGAATCTGGCCGAGCTCGAACTTCTCACCACACCGGCACCCAGTTTGCACGTCTAAATTAGTTGCTTACATTAAAAAAAGGAACATACAATAGCTTAAAAAGTATTTTTAAACATAAAGGTCCATGTTTAATAAAAATGTTCAAGAAACTTTAGTGAAATTAGAAAATATGTAGGCCTATGAGATTGTTAATTTAGTTATGTTGTATACACATTCTCATATCCATATATTTTGTTTTATTGTCACGAGTAATAATCTGTCAACCAACCGTATAGAAATCGTTGTCTTCCCTGGACTTGGAAATTTGACCACAAAAATGAAACGAGTCTATCCATCGGGTGCAGAAAAAAAAAAGGAACAAGAGAAAAGAAAGAAAAAAATCCCATTATAGTAGAGCTACTACTCTAACGAAATCCAAATTTTAAGCAGTTTTCACTGTAGAATTATTTTTTTATGAGTTTTTGAACTTGACATTATACAATGCACAAATAACCGCTTATTGCGCCTTCAGCCCAATTCGCGTTGCTATTTCACGGCAGCCTCGGAGCCGGAGGGTGCGTTAAAGTGGACATAAGCCCATTATAGTAGAGCTGATTCTCTAGTCTAATTAAATCCAAATTTTAAGAAGTTTTTACTGTAGAATTATTTTGTTATGAATTTTTTAACTTGACATTACACAATGCACAAAAAGCCGCCTATTGCATTTTCTGCACAATTCGCGGCGCTGTTTCACGGCAGCCTCGGAGTGTGCGTTAAAGTGGACATAAGCCCATTATAGTAGAGCTACTACTCTAACGAAATCCACATAAGCAGTTTTTACTGTGGAATTATTTTTGTATGAACTACATGTAACGTGTAACAATGACACTAATTTTTTTTTTTTTACTGTAAAATGTAGCCTAGTTAAAAAGTGTTACCTAGAGTTTTTATTAGATTTATGTATATATTTTATAACTAAACATTTTAAATACACATTTGGTTAATGATTGTTCGCTGAAGTAGTGTTTTTGTAGTTGGAATATATAAAAAATATAAATTCCAACTCAAACTAGAATCTTTTGTAGAATTGTTTATCTCTTTGATACATCAATATATAAGAATATGTTTAAATCACTTTAAAAGGAAGCAAAGAAATTACTGGTCCAACTTCTTCCTCTTTTTAAAGTGTGGAAAAGGGAAAAGAAGTTCAAAGATCAAGACTCCAGCAACACCTGTAACTAGAATAATATTAATAAAATAAAATTTTAATAAAACAATAAATAATTGTGGGCAGTTAAAAGAGGTAGAGATGAAACATGTAAGGGTTAGATTGCAGTTGCTGGTTTGTGGTGGCAATACTCCATTAGGCTATTCACTGCAAGGAAGGGCCCCAAAATTATCCTGATTAGGGCCCCCAGACTTACAGAGCCGGCCCTGCAAGTAGTGATAGGAATGTCGCCTCAGCCCACATTTTTCTGACTGAACTGCACGTGAGCCGGCTGTCCGGTTCGCTGGGGGTAAGTTACCGCTGTTGTTGAGGGAGTCGGGGAAAC
Organism: Scardinius erythrophthalmus; assembly: GCF_964197995.2. NCBI lineage: Eukaryota > Metazoa > Chordata > Actinopteri > Cypriniformes > Leuciscidae > Scardinius > Scardinius erythrophthalmus. The sequence goes on along the minus strand of NC_138221.1, from coordinate 61,649,516 downwards.
GTGACTAGCACGTGAAATAAATGCATTTATTTATATAAATTTTATGGAGCCCTCCACATGACACGCATAATAGTGGCCATACGTGTCCTTTGCCGTGGATTCTAGATCACTTTATTGTGTAAAATGTGCTAGTGGGTCAATTTAAAGGGTCAAAAGATTTTCAACATGCCAATTTTAAAATACAAAAAATAATAATATCTATTGCAATTGTTCTAACATTAAGACTGTTGTGTACACATAAATACCGAGTGTTTATTCATATAGATGAATTGGTCTTAGCCTTAAAAAATGTCATGTGGTGCGACCGTGATTTATCATTTTATTTCCTTAACATGCTTAACAATTTATTTTTTTACGAGTTGTGGTAACACTTTACAAACGGGTGCACTAATATGCATTAATTCATGCACAGATAATCATGAGTTAATGTATGACACAATTATTACTGCATCAGCAACTAATATGGAGTCTAAATGATTAATACAGATGAATTAATATTTAAATCTGTCATAATGTATTAATTCCATAATAATATATTTTATTAACTAGTGTCAATTAATGTGTTCATTACCACAATGGGTCAAAGCTAATGATTTGCAAAGGTATCATTATGTGTCCATTAACTAATTGTTAAGTAATATGTCATAGTAAAATCCATAGTGTGGATGTCAAAACCAAAATGACAAATTACAATTAGTTAATCATTTGTCTTAAGCTGTAAATTTACTCTCTGATTTTTGTAGCCCCCCGGCAAATTCAGAAGCCCATCTCAGAAAAGCAGACCAGACCACCTTCTCAGGGAGGACCATCTCTCCAAACAAAACAAAGTTGAAGATCAGGTTCACCTGTTGATCAGCAATCTATGCAAAGTCAACCAACACATGGGAAACATTCCCCGTACCCAATCCCAGAAGCAAGTAAGTATATAGTAGTAGTTGTGTGTGTATGTGTGTGTAGAAATGTCAAATCATTTGAATGGGTTAGTGTTAAAAACTTAGACCCACTTAAGGGCCCATGTCATCCTCAGTTATAATATAAGGGAAAAATATGATTTGTGCATTTTACTTTTGCTTTCAAATTGGCGCCAATTGCTTGAATGGTGGGTTCATTATTGATCTTAATGTAAAACAAAATAATACAGTACAATGACAAACTTGCTTAAATAGGCGCTTTTACATTTCGTTTTCAAACCTAAATCTTCCGTCATCATCTCGTCAGTCAGCTCCTCACTAACGCTGCATTGAGCAGACAATTTCAGGTTTTAAGTGTAGCGTCTGTTCTCTAACTTTTTCAACCTTTTAGGACCCACACTGAAACGTTGTGTTTTTGCTCACCCCCGAAATTATCAATTTTAACATGTTATAAAACCAGTGTGACATCAAGATATGACAAACCTACTAAACTATAACAACCGCTTCATAATGTGTTGTATATAATTAATTATTTGGACATTTAAATCCTCTTTCTTTTGTATCCACAGGTTGATGACAAATGAGGTAATGGCCAGTTTCAATATGAAGTGTGGGAAGGGGAAGCTTGCCTTCACCAAGCTCCATCTTTACAATGTTGTCACAGGTAAAAAAAAAACAGTAACCTCATAGTACCTTTCCGGTTTGATATCTTTAATTTTTCAGAACTCTAACGTAGGGGTGGGCAATCTGACAATTTTATATCGTGATCGATCTTGAAGACGTCCACGTTCTACTTTTCAAGCGAGTCTTAGAGATCGCAAACTTTTATGTCCTCATAACAGCAGGACTTTTATTTTGACAATAATGTGTCCCCAGTGAAGCTGACTTTTATTTTTACGGGCGACCCTGAGCACACAGCGCTCTTATTCTTCGTCTTCATTAGTTTATGGTCTCTGTTTAACAGTTTTGTCTAATACGTTACTGGATAGAACCTGTTGTTGGATAGAACAAAAAGTAAACTGTATATGAAAAAGTATTATAGTGTTTGCTTTTATATTATTTGTAACAGAAAGGCAAACACTATTAATACTTTCTCATTTACCATGAGCATTCAGCAAATATACGCATTTATATAATTTAACAAATCTTTGAATATTTAAAAAACATTTAATTTCACAATCCTTGCAGACTTAGTCGAATCCAGCTGTCAGATATTCTGAAGTGTGCATAGATGGTCAGTCCTGGTCAGTCCATGTGAATTAGTTCAGCTTCACTGGGGACACATGATCGACAAACTTTAAACCCTTGATTTCAAACTATGCTGGGGCTATATTCAGTTGCCCTCTGTCATATTCATGTAATTTACACTGTGTGCTAAATGTAAAATGAGTGTCACCATGTCTTTATTTGAAAAAATATGATTCCTAGTGCGCACAAACTTACTGAGTGCCCAGTTAAAGGACAAGTTCGGTGGGCTTTAAAGGTCCCATTCTACGTGATCCCATGTTTCAAACTTTAGTTAGTGTGTAATGTTGTTGTTAGAGTATAAATAATATCTGTAAAATTATAAAGCTCAAAGTTCAATGCCAAGCGAGATATTTTATTTAACAGAAGTTGATTACATAAAACGGCTCGATTGGACTACACCCCTCTACTTCCTTCATTAGTGACATCACCAGAACCGTGTTTAGACTAACCTCCGCCCACAGGAATGCTCCCTCAACTCTACTGGCTACTTGCGCACTTCTTATAACTTAGGCTACTGTGTTTACTCAGCTCTTACCATGATTTTCTGAAGTAAAACTGACGCTTCATCTTTTGTGTGATGTACAATAAACTTTATTAAACTCATCAGTACATGTTTGATCATCATTCGGACCTGGTCCGAAACAGCAGACTTGTAGGCTGTTAATAAATAATGGATACATACAAGCAGATGACAATACGTTATAATAACCGTAATTAAACTACTAAACCATACCTGTTTCATCTCTATACAGCACTCTGACTCTGTAGGCATTATTGTCCGACTCGAAATGAACGCCGTTACTGAGAGTTTCTGATATTATCATCATTCCATGAGATGAATTTGTCCTGACAGACTGAGCGCGAGCTCATGAAGCTCCGCCCCCTGGGTCGTCCAGCAGCAGCTCATTTGCATTTAAAGGGCACACACTGAAACAGCTCGTTTTTCTGAGCCCCAAAAAATGTCAATTTAAACATGCTGTAAAAAATGATCTGTTGGGTATTTTGAGCTCAAACTTCACATACACACTCTGGGGACATCATAGACTTATTTTACATCTTGTGAAAAGGGGCATACAACAGGACCTTTAATGGTGGTATCAGTGATTTCAGGCCCAAAAATATATATCTTTTTTTTCCTAACGATCCGCTAGCTGCCCACCCCATAAGCATGCCGTCAAAAAAACGCGTCTCTGTAGGCAGCCTAGGCTCTGAGATCTGCACACAAAAACAAATGGTTTCACCAAACACTCAAAACAAAAACAAATAGTGTTCCAACCAATCACCGAAAGGGGGAGGGTGTTGTGAGGTTTTGAGCCAGCTTCTTCTTCAGCTCTGACTTCGCGTGCAGCCGTGCACGAGCACAAAACCTCACAACACCCTCCCCCTGTCGGTGATTGGTTGGAACACTATTTGTTTTTGTTTTGAGTGTTTGGTGAAACCATTTGTTTTTGTGTGCAGATATCAGAGCCTAAGCTGCCTACAGAGACGCGTTTTTTTGATGGCATGCTTATGGGGCGGGCAGCTAGCGGATCGTTAGGAAAAAATAAAATAAAAAATTTGGGCTTGAAATCACTGATACCACCTTTAAGTGAAAAATACAGAACTTGTCCTTTAATTACACTATTTTTATTCACATTTTTTTAAAGCGATTTCTTTTATATGTGAAAAATTCGGTAATAGCCTATAATTACAGAATTAAGAAGTTACAATCTAAAATAAGGCTGTTTAATTTATAGATAAATTTTTTTAACTTGTTTAATTAATTTTCAGATTATTTATTTAAATATGAATTCATATCTTAGTATATCAGATTGGTATCGGTCGATGCCAGTCTGAATTTTCTTGATGAGAGTTCATCTCAAATTTGGGAAGATCACGATTATGATCATGGATCGTGATTGTTTCTTATAAGATCGTGATTTGAAATTTTTGTAAGATCCCCCACCCCTACTCTAACTGTTGTTTTTACATTCATTCTGATGTCTTTTAAATGTTCATTTTAGCTTAAGACACTCTGCAAAAACACTTAGGCTTTGCACCTGTGCATTCACATTTTTCTGCTTAGAATGTCTGATCGCTATTTGTGAACAGCATCAAAAGTTAAAATTTCTCTCTTTTGATGAGTTACAGCATGTACATGCAAGAATGTTACATGTGTATGGCCCTTAAAGCTAGGGTAGAATTTTTTTTCCAGAAACTGGTTGAAAGTGTGTTCCTATCTTGGTAGATATATATATATATATATATATATATATATATATATATATATAGGATGTCCTACCTGTTTGTCAATATATACATTTGCATACCTCTACGCAACTTGTTTGCAAAAACAAACATGTCATCAGCGTGTTCATTGTGCAGAGAAAGTGAGAATACATGCCAAACATTAGCAGTTCCTCTTGAACCAACAAGTGAAAAAGGTTTTATTAAAAAAAAAAAACTTATGACATTATATTATTGCAAAATGTTTGTTTTTTTTTAAACCTTTTTTTCATTATTTACATTCATTATTATTGTTATGTCTCACCAGTGAATAAGACATGAGGTAATCTAAAAGCGTTGCACTTTCCTCCACCAACTCTGTCTCTCCTCCTGGCTCTTTGCAGAGGAGGCATGGCTTTGGAGACACTCTGAAGGGAGGGTGGGATCATATGCTTTCAAAGCTAGCTTGCTATTGCTAGCCTCTGTAAAATTTCCTACCCTAGCATTAAGACTGTTCGCAATATTTATTGTTTTAATGCTTACTGTAGTGCATCATATCCTATATTCCCCATACATTTTAATTTTCTAATATTTCTTACAGAGAGTGTCCAGAAGACTTCAAAGGAGACGGAGGCAAACATTGGAGCGGTTGTCGCCTTATGTTTAAAATATGCCCCAGACAGGGTGGGCGGAGATGGCAGGAAAAACATTTGTACGATTTTAGAATAAGGATAATGTTAAATATAAATGGTTATTGTTGAAATCCTTCTGTTAAAATAATGTAAATAAAATAAAATAAAAGGTTATTTTATAATCCATTTAATTTCTTTGTCATTTATCTAATAAACAACATTTGTGGATTCCAGTTTCACTAAGATTTTTAAGTTACTTTTCTGTTTGCTCTTGTCTTAAGATAAATACTTTTGGGTTGTCTCGCATTGGATCTTGCCCTCTGTTCGATCTTGTTGTTACATGAAGTTTCTTTGTATGTTGATTTTTATTTTACAACGAAAACGTACTCGGTTACTAACGTAACCTCGGTTCTCTCTAGAAGAGGGAACGAGTACTGCGTAAGATATCTTACGCTAGGGGGGAAAATCCTTTTTCCGCGAGATATTGAAGCCAAAAATTATCCTTAATTTTGTAATAATGCAAAACGCGTTGCGGCAGCATGCAGACATAGGCGAGACAGCTCGCGCGCCTATTGGCTGCTCTGCGGCAACTGCAGCAGCCTATCGAGCGAGGCCTGGCGTGACGCCAGACCCAATCAGGGCACTTCGCGCCCGCTGCGTCACGTCCCGCCGAAATGGGCGTGGTCTAGGCCTATAAATACCGCTCGCAGGCAGCTATTATCTGGTTTTTCATCATCGAAGCAACCAGAGCGTGCGCATGCACGGCAAGATACGCAGTACTCGTTCCCTCTTCTAGAGAGAACCGAGGTTACGTTAGTAACCGAGTACGTTCTCTTACGAGAGGTCTCTCGTACTGCGTAAGATATCTTACGCTAGGGGACCCAATGCAAAACGCCGTGCATGCTGAGATCTGACACCAAAGACCCAAGGGCGAAAGCCCGGGGTACATATAGTGCACAATCACTCAGGGAACTCACAGGGAGTCCAGGAAGAGGGAGGGGCGAAGCCGCACTCTTCCACATATGGTAGCGTCGCTGAGACGCGAATTTCATCATACAGACAGGGCGGGGTACGGCCTGAACTGATGGGGGAATGTGGGTCTTACACAGTTTGCCCAGGCACATCTCGTGCTGCTACTTTTTTACTGTCGAACATTGAGCTGTGCTCAGTAGACGCAGCATTCTGAGCTGATCGCATCAGGTCAGACAATACTGGTAAACTTAGACCGACAGCAGCCTGGCCTGCAGGGCGGGAACCTCTAGGTTATAAAACCTTATAAATGTAGACGGGGAGGCCCAGCCTGCCGCCATACAAATATCTTGCAAGGCAATCCCACTTGACCAGGCCCACGAAGAGGCCATGCCTCTCGTGGAGTGCGCTCTGACACCCAACGGGCACTGCATGCCCTTGGAGGCGTATGCCAGCGCTATAGCATCAACTATCCATCTGGATAGGCTCTGTTTCGACGCGGCTAGTCCCTTAGAACGTCCGCTAAACGAAACAAAGAGCTGCTCCGTCTGTCTGAAACCAGACGAGCGAGACACATAAGCTCGTAATGCCCTGACTGGGCAGAGGAGGCTCGCGTCTCTTTCCTCATCAGGGACCGGTAGGGCTGACAGGGAGATAACCTGCGCCCTAAACGGTGTGTTGAGGGATTTCGGAACATAACCGTGCTTAGGTTTGAGTATAACTTTTGAGTCATTAGGCCCAAACTCCATGCACGCCGCGCTCACAGAGAGCGCGTGCAGATCCCCTATGCGCTTCACCGAAGCGAGAGCCAGCAAAAACACCGTCTTGAAAGACAGGTGTTTCAAATCGATTGACTGTAAAGGCTCAAATGGCGCACCTTTCATGGCTTCCAGAACCGTAGAAAGGTCCCATACGGGGACTGAGGGAGGTCTGGGAGGATTCAGTCTCTTAGCCCCTCTAAGGAAGCGGATGACTAAATCGTTCCTTCCTATTGACTGACCAAGCGTTGTTTCTGAGAACGCTGCTATAGCCGCCACATAAACTTTGAGCGTGGAGGGGGCCCTGCCCCCATCCAACAGCTCTTGTAGGAAGGAAAGCACCTCCGCCACACCACAGTCTGTGGGTGACACACCACGGGCTGTGCACCAGCCCGAAAACACTGACCATTTCGAGGAATAGAGTCGTCTCGTAGACGGAGCTCTAGCCTGCGTGATCGTGTTTAATACTCCTTCAGGGAGTCCAACATGTACCCGTTGATGGCCCAGACATGAAGGGACCACAGTTCCGGGTGAGGATGCCAGATCGAACCGTGGGCCTGTGAGAGGAGGTCTCTCCTCACTGGTACTGGCCACGGGGCAGTACTTGCTAACTGCATCACGACTGGGAACCAAGGTTGGTTTTTCCAGAACGGTGCCACCAGCAATACTGAGCATCCTTCTTCCCTGATCCGTTCTATCACCTGAGGCAGGAGAGAGACGGGGGGAAAAGCATAGAGCGGGCGGCGGGGCCACACATGGGCCAGCGCGCTCCTGCTCTTTGAGAAAAATTCCTGACAGTGAGCGTTTTCTTGAGACGCAAACAGGTCTACTTCCGCTCTGCCGAATTTCTTCCACAGCAGTTGGACTGTCTGTGGGTGTAGAGACCACTCGCCTGCCGGAACATTGTTCCTGGACAGTCTGTCCGGTCCTATGTTCAGGAGCCCTGGCACGTGCGCTGCTCTGAGCGAGCGCAGGTTGCACTGAGCCCATACCAGGAGGCGTTCTGCCAGCCTGTACAGGTTCTTGGACCTGAGGCCGCCCTGGCGATTTATGTAGGACACCACAGACATGTTGTCCGAACGGACCAAGACGTGGCGTCCTTTTATCTGGGGACAAAAACGCGTCAGCGCGTTGTCTACTGCCAGCATTTCGAGGCAGTTTATGTGCAGGAGCTTCTCCCGTTCCGACCACTGGCCGAAGAACGGTCTGCCCTCGAGCAGCGCTCCCCATCCCGAGGTGGACGCGTCCGTGGACACCACTTTCACCCTCGAGGAAGTCCCCAGGCTTACACCTAATTGGTACCAGTCGTTCGCTCTCCAAGGTTTCAGAGCTGTGACGCACTTCTGATTGACCCTGAGGCGAAGCGAACCGGATGCCCACGCTCTGCGTGGGACTCGCGCTTTCAGCCAAAACTGCAGCGGGCGCCTGCGGAGCAGGCCCAGCTGGAGCACTGACGATGCGGAGGCCATGAGACCTAGCATCTTCTGAAATTTCTTGAGCGGGACAGACGCGCCGCAGCGAAACGCGTTCGCTGTGCGTTGAATGTCCACCGCGCGCTGTGGTGATAGTCGCGCTATCATGGACAGCGAGTCCAATTCTGTGCCCAGGAAAGATATCTTCTGACTGGGTAACAGAGAGCTCTTCGCCCAATTGACACTGAGACCCAAATCCTCGAGGTGATCGAGTAAAATGGTCGTGTGTTCTATGAGCACTGCGCGAGATTGCGCTAGAATCAGCCAATCGTCCAAATAGTTCAGCACTCGTATGCCTCTCATTCTGAGGGGTGCGAGCGCCGCGTCCATGCACTTCGTAAATGTACGGGGTGCCAGGGACAAACCGAATGGCAGGACTGTGTACTGATATGCCTGGCCCTCGAAGGCGAATCTCAAATATCGCCTGTGACGTGACGCTATCTGTATTTGAAAATACGCGTCTTTCAGATCTATTGACACAAACCAATCTCCTTGGCGAATCTGCATAAGGATTTGTCTGGTCGTGAGCATCCTGAACTGTCGCTTCACAAGCACTTTGTTCAGTTGCCTTAGATCTAGTATGGGTCTGAGACCCCCGTCTTTTTTCGGTACCAGGAAGTATCTGCTGTATAGCCCTCCTTCGCTCTGAACTTGAGAGAGAGGCTCTATGGCCCCTTTGCTCAATAGTTTCGTCACTTCGGCTCGAAGTAAATGTGCTACTTCTGTTTTTACCGTGGTCTCGACGCGCGCCACATAGCGGCGAGGGCGTCGGCGAAACTGCAGCGAATAGCCTCTTTTTATAATGTTCAGCACCCACTTCGAAACCCCGGGCAGCTTTGCCCATGCGTCTGCATGAATAGCTAGGGGTTGAATACGAAGCGCGCTCCGCTCGCTCAGCGATGGAGAGGCTTCGGCGTGCTGCAACACAAGCATCGCGCTCGTGACATTTGAGGCATGGGGCGCGCTGATAACAGCGGGCAGATTGCCCGCGCTCGACTCCTCTGCGGTGGTCAGCCGCGAGGGGGAGGGCTGGGCGGTTCCCGTGGGAACTGTCATGTCTATGTGTGGATGTGGGCGCGGGACAGCGGGCACATTTATCACACCGAAAACATCGTTCGCTTGCGTGAAGCGAGTGCACGTTGGTTTCGTTTTTACAGAAACCGTGAGACATGCACAACGCGGTGTTAGTGGGCACTGGGTAGTGGGCACTTTCACCATGTTTGAAGCGCAACCGATCTGAGTCGGTTTTATGTGCGCGAGCCCTGTGTGACAGGCTGTGCTTGTGTGTAGGGATGGGCACTGGGCAGTGGGCATTCTTACTACACATGAAACACCATCGGCCGTGGCCGGGACACCAGAAAATACACTCTTTTGGGGATTTATCTGGGTAGCCGTGAAAACGGCATTTGTGTGCAGGCAAGCGGGTGACAGAACCGACTTGTTGGCTGCAGAAAACACTGGAACAGTCACATTTGCTGGAACTGGACGAGCGAATAGCTTTGGTGTGAGTCTGGCCGCAGCGGGACTTAAACACCGTCGTTTTCCTAGCTGTGCTAGGACGACTTCGGGGCCTCGGGCTTCACCGTAATCCTAGGTCGCGGGCCACGTACAGCGGGGCGGCGACCGGATGAGCGGGAGCGCGGTCTCGCGCTTCGGGCCTGGCGGCGCTGTGAAGTGGAGGCAGTGGACGGTGGCTGTGGCTGTGAGCTCTGAGCAGACGGTTTCGCACGGCCTGCTGCAGAGCTGGAGCGCTTCGGGAGGAAGTGCTTCATAGCCTGTGACGCTTTCTGTACCTCTGCGAATCTCTCCGCGAAATCCTTGACGGAGGATCCAAAGAGGCCTGTGGCGGAAAGCGGGGCGTCGAGGAACGCGGTGCGCTCAGACTCGGCCATTTCCGAGAGCGTCAGCCAAAGATGTCTCTCAGTCACGGTGAGAGAGGCCATATTCCGTCCAATGGCTTGCGCTGCAGACTTAGTAGCACGGAGAGCGAGGTCCGTGGCACTCCTTAAGTCCGGCACGCAGATCGCGTCAGGCCCTTCCTCATCCAGCTTACGGAGGAGATCGGCCTGGAAGATCTGAAGCGTTGCCATGGTGTGCAGCGCTGACGCAGCTTGCCCGGCGGCGGAGAAAGCGCGGCGGAGCAGGCTTGACGTCGTGCGGCAAGCTTTAGAGGGTAGGGCCGACTTAGCACGCCGTCCAGCAGAGGGCGGGCATAAGTGGGCCGCTATCGCCTCTTCGACCAGCGGCAGCGAAAGGTATCCTTTGTTCTTGGCATCGTCAACAGCGGAGAATGCCAAAGAAACAGCAGGACGCACTCTAGCCGAATAGGGGGCGTTCCAGGACTTGGCGACTTCTTCGTGTAACTCAGGAAGAAAAGGCGCCGGTCTGGACGCAGGCGAAGCGCGCTCCCCAGGCAGGAAAAATCCATCCAGCCGGTTGTGAGCGGGCTGCTCAGGCGAAGACCACTCGAGACCGAGGCTCGCCGCGGCCTGTGCGAGTACTCGCATGAGCTCCGTCTCGATGGACGCTCTCTTGCCTGAAGACATGCGGGCAGGGGGCGCGGGGTCCTCAGAGCCCGCCCAATCCTCACTGCCTGACGCCAGGATAGAGCAGGAATCATCCTCTCCCAGCAGGGCTTCCTCATCCACGATGTCAACGGAAGCGGCGGCAGACGGCGGCCGCTGTCCGTCAGGAAGCGAGGCTGACGAAGCCGGGGAAGCAAGCGGGCGAACCGGCGAGCTTTGGCGGCTGAGGGAGGGTTCCGGGGCCCGCTGGGCACGGCGCTTTTTACGGCGCGACGCCGCGGCGGGCGGGGGAGCAGTCTCGGTGAAGAAGGCTAGGCGAGTCCTCAGAGTCGCCATTGCCATCAGCTCGCAGTGAGGGCAGCCGCCGTCAGCGAGCGCGAGAACTGCATGTTCCTCACCCAGGCAGGAAACGCAAACCACGTGGCGGTCCCCGTCGCTGAGTGTGGCTCTGCACGAGCCGCAGGAAGGCATCTTTAAAAAGACGCTAGCTCTTTTAGAATGTGTGTCGCGGCGGCGACACACACACACAAAAGTACAGAGTAATAAAGGGAAGGATATAAGCGCCGGAAAGCGCAGCAGGAAGGCAGGAAGGCGGCGCGGCCAGCGACTTCAGTGACTCGTCCCGCTGAAGGTGCTCTCTCTCAGACGGCGCGGCTTCTTCTCCGGCTCCAGCGATGCGTGTGCTTCGCTTGAAGGATGAAAAATCAGATAATAGCTGCCTGCGAGCGGTATTTATAGGCCTAGACCACGCCCATTTCGGCGGGACGTGACGCAGCGGGCGCGAAGTGCCCTGATTGGGTCTGGCGTCACGCCAGGCCTCGCTCGATAGGCTGCTGCAGTTGCCGCAGAGCAGCCAATAGGCGCGCGAGCTGTCTCGCCTATGTCTGCATGCTGCCGCAACGCGTTTTGCATTATTACAAAATTAAGGATAATTTTTGGCTTCAATATCTCGCGGAAAAAGGATTTTCCCCCCTAGCGTAAGATATCTTACGCAGTACGAGAGACCTCTCGTAAGAGAACCTGGCTTTGCCAATGCCAATGCCAACAAAATAACCATATATTTCTTTAAGTTGGAATTTGACAGCTGATGTTGTGATTTGAATGATATCTGGCCCAACATGTGAGTTTGATGTCTAGCTTAACATTGGGTTCTGATGTCAAACTGATTTCCATTTTCAACCAAAATGCAATGTCCAACATGGGAGGTTTACCCAACATCTAGTTGACGTCATAACCCAACGTCAGACTGACGTTTACTTTCAATGTTGGACAGACATTGCATTTTGGTTGAAAATGATAATCGGGTTGACATCATAACTCAACGTTAGATTGATGTCTACATCAAACGTTGGATAGACGTTGCATTTTGATTGAAAATGAAAATCGGGTTGACGTCATAACCCAACGTCAGTCTGACGTCAATATCCAACGTAGGAAAGACGTTGCATTTTGGTTGAAAATGAAAATCGGGTTGACGTCATAACCCAACGTCAGTCTGACGTCAATATCCAACGTAGGAAAGACGTTGCATTTTGGTTGAAAATTAAAATCGGGTTGACGTCATAACCCAACGTCAGTCTGACGTCAATATCCAACGTTGGAAAGACGTTGCATTTTGATTGAAAATGAAAATCGGGTTGACGTCATAACCCAACGTCAGTCTGACGTCAATATCCAACGTAGGAAAGACGTTGCATTTTGGTTGAAAATGAAAATTGGGTTGACGTCATAACCCAACGTCAGTCTGACGTCAATATCCAACGTTGGACAGACGTTGCATTTTGATTGAAAATGACAATCGTGTTGGCGTCATAACATAACGTTGGACAGACGTTGGATATTGACGTCAGACTGACGTTGGGTTATGACGTCAACCCGATTTTCATTTTCAATCAAAATGCAACGTCTTTCCAACGTTTGGGTCCAACGTCAATCTAACGTCATATTGACGTCCGGTGCCTGCTGGGATAAAACTACTGTCACACAAACATTAAAGTTACATGAATCCAGAGTTGGTGAAGTGGTTAAAGATCTTGCATGGTAAGTTTTTACTGTCTGGTTCAAACCACAGATTCATGGTTTCCTGAAATGAATGTCAGCAGTATTTCATCAGTGCCTAGTTTTATATCATTAGTATCATCATTTACTCTCCCTCATCCCGTCGCTCCAAACCTGTATGACTTTCTGTCTATTGTGAAACACAACAGAAGCGGTTTACAGAGGCCAAATAAAATATGGTGACACGTCAATAACATCAAACCTCATTGGTTCTTTCATGTCACAGTCACATGACTAAACACCATGATGTCATGACACAAACACCAGTGAAGTTTGATGTTTTTGATGTCATCATATTTGATTTGGGCTCCACATACATGAGTTTATCAATGATTTGATTTGTGAAGTATAAAAGGCTCTTTTAAAAGTAACATATTTTAAAGAGTGTACTTATTTTGGAAATTATATACTTTAAAAGAATATAATTGTGAAATAACTGTGAACTGAACGTAATGTTTTCAGACACGACATAATTGCATGTTAATTGCTATTAAATGAAAATGTATTATAGTTTAAATGTAAATATAAAGCAATTAGCTGAACTTAAGAGTGACTTTTTGACACACTTAAGTAAGATTTAAGTATATAATGTAATTTCATAATTCTATTGAGTTAAATTGAAATATTAAATATTATTAAAATGTACTTTAAAGTAAAACTTTTAATTTTATATTATAAAAAGTGTACTTTATAAAGTGTACTTACGAAACAGTCATGAAAGTTGACTCTCTTTAAGTGCACTTAAGTGGCCTTTCATTTCATTAATATTATATTTATCTGCAAGTACAGTTTTTTTTTTTTTATATATACTTTTAATTTGAAGTACACTTAATTTGAAGCAATTCTTTATGTCAATAGACTTAAGCGCACTTCTTTCTTTAACCACTAGTTTTTTAGGTTACTTTTATGCTTTTTCTCCTTTTTGGAGCTTGAAACTTTTTTACTCCATTGACTTACAATGACTTTCTCACTGACTTTCAATGTATAAACTAAAATAGACGAGACATTCTTCAAAATATCATCTTTTACAATCAACAGAAAAAACTCAGTCAAACCGGTTTGGGACAACATGAGTAAATGAGTGAGTAAATAAAGACACTTTCATTTCTGTGTGATCAATCTCTCTCAGTTCATACCTGTTTCTCTGTCCTCTGTGCTGCAGTTGATACAGTGTTGTGGTTTTTATGTTCACTCTCCTTACACCACACACAGATGCACTGTTGATCAGTGACACAGAACATTTCTAGCTCTTTATCATGTTTACGGCAGATCATGTCCTGCAGTCGTCCAGTGGCATCAATCACTTTGTGTGGCTTACGAGAGTGATATTCCTCATGACGGTCAAAATGAGTTTGACAGTAAGATTCCTGACACACCAGACAGGACTTGACGGCTTTGTATTTTCTTCCAGTACAGACGTCACACTGCACGTCTCCAGCTCCAGCGTAACAGTCAGCAGGAAGTTTAGTCTTCTTCAGTTTCTCCACCAGTTCAGCCAGAATGGTGTTTTTAGCTAAAGCAGGTCTTGGACTGAAGGTCTGTCTGCACTGAGGGCAGCTGTAGACTCTCTTCTCATCCTCCTGATCCCAGCAGTCTGTAATACAGATCTTACAGTAACTGTGTCCACAGGGAATAGCCACTGGTTCCTTCAGGAGATCCAGACACACTGGACACGTGAACTCATCCTGAGATATTCTGGCTTCTGCCATTTTACTGCATGAATACAGAGAGACACAAACACACAACAGCTCAACAATACTTCAGTTTCTGTTTCTCTGAACTGAGGAGTTGAAATAGTTTCCTGCTTCTGTGTTTGAGTGACGTGTGTAAAACAGGAGTGTCTGTAAAGCAGCTTCCTCATTCCTGGTGAAGGAGAGTCACTTTACTGCTGTGTTTATGTGCTCTTCTAGTGGAGTCAAAAACACTGTAATTACGAGTTACAAGCTCATGAATAAATCAATACCTTAAATCAGTGGTTCTCAACTCCAGTCCTCAGGACCCGCTGCTCTGCACATTTTGTATGTCTCTCTTATCTGACACACTCAGTTCAGTTCATGGAGTCTCTCCTAATGAGCTGATGATCTGATTCAGGTGTGTTAAATAAGGGAGACATACAAAATGTGCAGAGCAGTGGGTCCCGAGGACTGGAGTTGAGAACCACTGCCTTAAATTTTGCGTTATACAGTAGGGAGAGCGCTCTGTCTCAAAAATCAAATAGCCACTATGTGTGATTTCTTCTATAGTCAAATTTATGTTCATATGTGGTCAAGATCACTCTAATCTGAGGTTAGCATAATTTTCAACATTTTCTGCCTAAAAAGTAAAACATTTGCACTTTACATTTTATGCAATACAACTTTGTTAGGTATGAATGTTAAAAATGATTATTTTGCACAAAATAGAGGAGACAATAATGTGTCTTTTGACACTTTAACTAAAGTGCTATGTTGAGTTAACCTTGAGATTTAGCCAACATTACCACACATGTCAGTTTGGGGCAAGTTGTCTCAATGACTTTGGGGCAAGTCGTCACATGTGACATACAAAACAAACACATAGAACATGATAAAATATTGTGATATTGTAATTTATTTGTAATTGCAATAAGGTTTTTGAAGGAAGGAAGGAAGGAAGGAAGGAAGGAAGGAAGGAAGGTGGTTCGAAATTATCAATGAAAGAAGAGCATGGCAGTACACCACCTGACATAATATTAAAAGCAGTCAGGCAGGTAAAGTTGCAGAACAAATCAATCAGAAGTACAGCAAAGGTAATGTCAAAAGATTACCAGAGAAGAAATTGAAAGTCAGAAAGCCATGCCAACAACAATGGTTGGTTATACAATGCAATGGAAGATTTTTTCACCTGATTTGGAAAAGCAGCTTGTTGAGTATATTACTAGGTCAGCTGACATTTATTTTGGTCTGTCGCCAAGTGAGGTCAGAAAGCTTGCTTACCAGTTTGCTGTGGCACACCAGCTGAAGTTTGCGCCTTTGTGGCCAGAAAAAGAAAAGGTCAGCAAAGAGTGGTTTACAGGCTTCTTAAAGTGGCATACAACGCTATCACTGAGAAAGCCAGAGGCAAAATAGCCTTGCCAGGGCAAGTAGCTTTAACAGAGAGAAGCTTTCTTTGACAACTTAGAGAAAGTGTGAGTTTGGACCAGGAGACATTTGTAATGTTGATGAAACTGGGGTCACATACTGTACATCAACCAGACAAAGTGGTGGCCAGACGTGGATTCAAACAAGTAGGGTCACTGACCTCTGCTGAAAGGGGAACCCTTGTCACACTGGCCTGTGCTGTCTCAGCCACAGGGAATAGTATACCTCTATACTTTATTTTCCCATGTGTCAACTTCCGCAATCATTTCCTGATCAACGGGCCACCTGGCAGCAAAGGAGAGGCAAATTCCTCTGGATGGATGAAAGACACGCACTTTGTTGACATCCTGAAACATTTCAGTGAACATACAAAGTACTCAAAGGAGAAGCCCTGTTTACTCCTTTTGGACAACCACGAGTCTCATCTGTCCATTGATGGACTTAATTATGCCAAAGAAAATGGCATAATCATGCTGTCATTCCCACCCCACTGCTCACATCGGCTCCAACCATTAGACAGGTCTGTCTACGGGCCACTAAAGAGGCACATCAATATTGCGTGATGCCTGGATGAGGAACAACCCCAGGAAGACAATGTCAATTTATGACATTCCTGGGATTGTGGCATTTGCCATTTGCACCATCCTACATCACAGATCGCCCCATTCAAAACTCTGCCCTGTCAGGCTCCAGCACCAATCTGACAGATCCCAGCACCAACTCTACTCTGCCAGATCCCAGCAGCACCAACTCTGCCCTGCCAGGCCCCAGCACCAACTCTACTCTGCCAGGCTCCAGCACCAACTCTGCCAGGCTCCAGCACCAACTCTGCCCTGCCAGGCCCCAGCACCAACCTGACAGATCCCAGCACCAACTCTACTCTGCCAGGCCCCAGCACCAACCTGACAGATCCCAGCACCAACTCTGCCCTGCCAGGCTCCAGCACCAACTCTCCTCTGCCAGGCTCCAGCACCAACTCTCCTCTGCCAGGCTCCAGCACCAACCTGACAGATCCCAGCACCAACTCTACTCTGCCAGGCTCCAGCACCAACTCTGCCCTGCCAGGCCCCAGCACCAACCTGACAGATCCCAGCACCAACTCTGCCCTGCCAGGCTCCAGCACCAACTCTCCTCTGCCAGGCCCCAGCACCAACCTGACAGATCCCAGCACCAACTCTACTCTGCCAGGCCCCAGCACCAACTCTGCCCTGCCAGGCCCCAGCACCAACCTGACAGATCCCAGCACCAACTCTGCTCTGCCAGGCCCCAGCACCAACCTGACAGATCCCAGCACCAACTCTGCTCTGCCAGGCCCCAGCACCAACCTGACAGATCCCAGCACCAACTCTGCCCTGCCAGGCCCCAGCACCAACTCTGCTCTGCCATGCTCCAGCACTAACTTGACAGATCCCAGCACCAACTTTACTCTGTCAGGCTCCAGCACCAACTCTGCCATGCTGCCTGGATCATAATCATACACTGTTCGCTCGTTGGCCAGAGGAGAACAGGCCCCCAACTGAGCCTGGGTTCTCCCAAGGTTTTTTTCTCCATTCTGTCACCTGATGGTGTTTTGGTTCCTTGCCACTGTTGCCTTGGCTTTTAGCTTGCTTAGTTGGGGACATTTAATATTCAACAATATTATTGATCTCCCTTACTTAAGGTGGATGATGACGCAATTTTCTTCTAGAAACAAACTATGTTGTATTATTTTCGTGTTATCACTGTGAAGCTGCTTTGAAACAATCTGTGTTGTAAAAAGCGCTATATAAATAAATGTGACTTGACTTGACTTGACTTGCCCTGCCAGGCTCCAGCACCAACTCTGCTCTGCCTAGCATGCCCAGTTATGAGAGTCATCATAAGATGATGAAGAGTGCTTCTGCCTCGTCTGTATAAAGCCAATTTTAAACAGTCGTCCAAAAGAGACCTGGGTAAAATGTGTAAAATGCAACAATTGGGCCCATGATGCTTGCACCTCAGGCCAGGCAATTTATGTGTGCCAGAATTGTGACTCTGAAGATGAGTCTGATTAGTCAGAGACAGGGCATCTGTTTTGTTCAGAGCTTAAACATGTTTAGTTATGTGAGTTATCTGCAGCATTCCATTCAGTTATCATGGATCTATGTGCAAGCCAGAGAACGTTTGAGTTTAAAGTTCAAAGTAAAGTGTTCTTGCCACTTAATGTCTTTTGATTGAAATAATTGTTTTTCCAGATTCTCCAGGCACGATTGTTTATATTTCCAGTTATGGTTTGAATTTAAAAATGAAAATCAATATTCACAATTAAGTAGTTGAGTTCTTATTTTTAGATAATCTAGTGTGACAACTTACCCGCCGATGGGGAAAATTGTCACAAGTGCACACTCTCTATTCAACAGTCTACAACTCCATAATGAGATAAGATATTAAGATGTTATAAATACAACATATGTGCCCAAGACTTCCTTCTTTCATTTGGTATGACATGTGTACCATTGTGAATGTGATGCTCAGTAAATGTTACAGTGTGAAAAGTGTGACAACATACCTCGCTCTCCCCCATTCAGTTTTTATGACTCAGTTCCGTCCGTGTTGGGCCTTACTTTCAGTTTTATTTTTCATTTGCGGTAGTTTGCACGTTGGCTTGATGAAGAGATCCTCATCTGCTCATCTACTGCGATGTGTGTTGCAGCAACGGCGTCATATCTGGCTATAACATGTCATATAACACGCTATTACACATTTATTTTTAAGCATTGTTGGGAGGAGTAAAATTTGTAGTTTCAACAACCAGATGCACGTAGGCAGTTTTGTCTGGAATGCGGCCCAGATCATCTCCTGATGTGGTTTGAGCGATCGGATTCAAATCTAAACGTACTCTCTCACACAAACAAATTGGCAGCAATTTGTGTACGCAATCTGTCAAGGCATATACTTGTGTTCATTTTTGTAGCACATACCAAAGTCAATATCGACTCAATAGATGGAGTGTAACCTAAACTCATTTGAATGATTTTCAATTCAGACATGTTGGGATTATGAGTATTTCTCTTTATCAACAGAAGGTAACAGCACAAGTGTGTGTCTATAGCAAAACCTTAACAGTATCTGGGCAACATCGCTTGGACATGATTTGTTATAACTCAAACTGTGACAGTCTGTTTATGTAATACTATGCAAAATATATTTTTACCATATGCAAACAAGCACAGAGAAGGCAGTCATAAAGTAATCCTTAACCAATGACACCCGAATGCAATCCAACACAATGTTCCTCAGGCAGATTTTATTCCACTAGTAAGGATGCATCAGTTCTGACTTTGATTGCAGACATTTTATTCAGATGGGTTCCTCGTCTTACTGGGTCACTCTGTGTCTTGCTTCACGAAGAGCCTGCAGGGCGAGAAATTGAGGAGTTGATTAAAGTGAGTCAAATAATAGCAGAGCAACATGAAGAAATATGATATTAGAGCAACGGGATAGTCAAGAACCAGGTAACATGCAAAAAATGAAAATGTAAATATTACAATTATCAGTTTGTATTATGACAAAACAACTAGTACTGATGAGTATTCTGTCACCAAGTACTAACTACCCACAACACAACAAGATTCCAGAGACGTAATGCGTGCAATGCAACATCAGAACAGCTGTTTTCCTGCCATAAAATTAAGACAACACTTTCGTAACTTTTTATTTTCATGACTTCTAAAATGCTTCTCCAAGCATAATCTTTGTCATTGCTTTTCTTACGGAAGTCACGGTGGTTTTGTCATATAATATAAGCTAATATTTCTTAGCTTCCATAATCAATCTCCTTTTATCCACTTTTAATGTTTAATATGCACAAGTCCCACGGGGTGATGCCATAGAAGTAGAAACTAAGCGAAAGACAAAATGTAGTGTGGCTTGACGGAGACCATTTAAATGAGTGACTAACAATGAGTAACAGTTTCAAGGGAATTTTACAGGATAGACATTGCAGAATATTACTAACCAGACTCTCAAGGTGTGAGGCTTTAGGTGTGCTCACGTTAGTGAAATTTCGGCAAAATTTTGCTGGCAAAAAGGGTCAGTTGTAGCCTGGTTAAAACCAGACCATTCTCAGTAGTAACTGAGTTATGGTCTGGCAAAGCTTCATTAATAACTCATTTCCAAAGGGGCGTCACCGACGGACGTTGCTCAAATGCCTCTGGGCGCAATTGGATGGACCTAAAACCAATCAGAGCGATCGTCATCGTATAAAGCCATATGCTGCGTCCCAATTCGCCTAAGTTACACTACGCCATAAAAGTATGTACTCTTTTTGTGAAGAAAATGTATTTACTTTTGAATGTGTAGCAAAAAAGTAGGCAAGCTTTGGGACATACTACTTTGTCATCTTTATCGGACAGATCTGTCGCGTGCATCCTGTCACCCTGTCAATCATCTTGTCACAGTTAAAATCCTCTATTAAATCTAATTTAATTTCCTACCGTTTCGGAGAGAAATGTAGTAGCACGTTCATCTGCCAGTGGGTCTTTCATAGAGACTGTCCTCATGTGTTTGCAATTTGAATATAATAATGCATTTAAAAGTTGGTGCGCTTCACCAACGGACGTCGCTCAAATGCCTCTGGGCGCAATTGGATAGACCTAAAACAGAGCGATCGTCATCGTGTAAAGCCCGCCCCAACATTTCTGATTGGTGCCGCGATTACGACGGATTAGAAATGGGCTTGAATGAGCTCTTTGCCAGACTACTTGCAGAGCAAATCTAAATTTGCCGGAAGTTGTCTGGGTTTTCCCAGGCTAGGTCAGTTGTCCATTGTCAGTAGCAATGTATGAAGCATAGGCTCACACTTTCAAACCTAGCAGCTTTACAAACCAAGTGTGACCAATATAAACCCAATGCTAAATCTGCATAGGGGAAATCATTTGTTCTTGCAAAATTTCTGATCGCATGGATTCTAGTTGAAATGACTGGAATTTGCCTGCAAACATTTGCCGAACAATGGTAAATGTGACTAGCCTAGAAATCTAGATGCACCCTAGCGGCAGCAAAATTTATTTATATATTATTAGTCTAGCAACTCTCCGTTGACTTTCGAGCTGGAAAAACCAAACTCTAGTCAAGCCAATCACATTGTGTATAGAGTCGGTGGGCGGGCTTTACATAATGATAACAGAGTTGTGACGGTTCCGCGAGAATTCCCTGCTACTTGAAAACAAAGAATGGCTGCTGCTGCTGGCGAACAGCGGTCTTTCGAAATTCGGCTTTGTCCGTGACTCTGGAGGACTTGGAGTTAAGCTTTTCTTTGAGAAAAGAACAAAGAACGGCACTTAAGTCATTCTTAAAACAAGAAGATGTGTTCGTAGTTTTGCCGTCCAGATACGGCAAAAGTTTAATCTCTCAACTAGCTCCGCTGTTGGGAAAACGCTCTGGTTGGTTGTAGCGCTGTCCTATTGCGTGCAGAGCGAATTTGAAAGACAGCCGTTTATCCCGCCCCTCGGATTGAGCCGTGTCTATGGTGAGTTGCCAGACCTAACATCTTGATGTAGGCTAAAATGTGACCGCACCTTTAGTCAAACTGACAATAACTTCCATATTGGTCCTCTGTGACATACACAGAAACAATAGCACGCATCCTGTGTGATTCAGAATCTCAGTCATTTTAATGTAGTTTGAAGGGGACTATAGAAAAGGGCGCGAGCGAGATGGATGGTGAGAAGGATGAGGGATGAGGGAGAGAGCAGGATAGGGATGTCTGTGTTGACCTTCTGGATGGCTTCGCTGGCAGAGTCGTCCTGCAGCAGTTTTGCCCGGTCCAGTGCTCTCTCAAAGTGTAACACACTGGCCTTGTAGTTACCCAGCTTCACTATGTAAGAGAGAAAGAGGATGTAAAGTGATGTAATCGCACAGCATGGTGTAGATCAAATATGCATAACGACCACATTAACATCCTATTGATTCTGAGCATTGTGGGAAATCAGATTATTCATGGTCACAGAGTGCATTAAACTGCTGACTTCCTGGGATTCTGGGCGATGTAGTTTGAACTCACATTCGGCCTGCGCCATGAGCACACTGGCATTGAGCTGCCATTTCTCATCAGTGATGTCATCCGCTGCCGTGAGCGAGCGGGAGCCATAGTCTCGTGCTTCGCCATAGAGCTTCAGCTCAAGGTAACAGCGGCCGATCTCATGGAACAACCAGGCTTTCTCTAACCCGCCACATGCTAGAGGCACCTTCTCCTCCCAGCTATGCAAACACATACATAAACACACACAGAACTAAATTAAATCACTATTACAACAGACTTGTCTGTGTACATCAATATTAATTAAAGGCAAATGCACTTACACTTCTATAGCTTGTTGGAACTTGCCAATCCGTGCGTACACACGGCCAATGTTGTCCAGAGCCCTGGATTTACTGTCCGTCAGGTCGCTATGACACGAAGCACAAACCAAACACACCTGATGAATAGCAGTTTATGAAGTCAAGTCACCTTCATTTATATAGCGCTGTAAACAATATGGATTGTTTCAAAGCAGCTTTACAGTGATAATAGGAAATTAACGTAACAGATTGTTTAGGCTCTACAACAGCTCTATGATAAAGTTATTGTCCAGATAAAGTTAGTTTTGATTGATTGATTCACTTCCGTTGCGAAGATCATTAGTTATTAACTTAGGGGCCGCTAACACAAAACAGGAAAACAGGAAAACCCTTAACGCGCTCCAACCGCTCATCCGCACAAAACAGTGTCTGGTGTCTCGAGAACGCACTCCCTGAAATAGGTTCGAATATGCAAACGATTATCTGTTATCTCTGCGCAAACCTCAAAAGCGCAAACCCGCGAAAACACAGACGCACATGAGCATTACGTGTTCAGTCCAAAGGTATGCGCGTTTGAATATATATGTGTGCAGGCGTGCAGTCCTTCTTTACAAATCAACCCTCAATAAACTACTTGTCTGGCCTTAAACATTTATAATAAAGAATTCTTTGTCGCGTCTGCATAGCCACGCGAACCGGATTTATCCCGACAACATTTTATCTGGGACTGGTTGACACTTCAGGACTGCGTTGTCATCATGTCCAGGCGCAGGTCCTTCATCAGATCTAGATACGGCCTGGATCCGGCGGACTGCGGTAAACCTCGGATACACTGAGAGACTAATATTAGCGTAGACGCCATCCTTCTTATCATGTAACAAGTAGGCTAGCTCAAACAGTGGAGCGTTGGCGCTTGCAACGCCAAGATCATGGGTTCGATTCCCAGGGAAAGCAAGAACTGATAAGAATGTAAATGTGTATCTTGAAATGCAATGTAAGTTGCTTTGGATAAAAGCGTCTGCCAAATGCATAAATGAAATGAAATGAGAAGTCTATAATGTGTTATGTGTATGCTAGGCTAAAGCTAGGCCAAATTAACCAACCAAGAAAAACAAAATGCAGTTTTCCTGCTCTCATGAGCGCTCACCCTTTCTTGGCCAGCTCCAGATCTTTCTCATGATGATGCAGAGCCTTGTCCATATTCCCAAGATCCATCAATGCATTGCCTACACAGGACATAAAAGAAAATGTTGTATCTCTGATTCTTGTGCTATTGATATTATATATTTAAGTATTGGGCCGATGAGATTCCCAGACTCTACCAATGCAGCTGTGCAGGTTCCCAAGCACTTCTCTCTTATTGGGCAGCACCTGCTCAGACCATTCCTTCACCACCTTCATGAGCTCACGGGCCTTCTTCAGGCCGCTTTCTGCATCGCCGGCACTCAAGGCTGCCAATTAAACAAATAATTCTCAATAAACCCAATAATATACAGAACATTTTCTGAAAATGTTTGCCAATCCAAATGCGATACCAGAGTGTTGCTAAGATTGTTTCTAGGAGTCTATAGGATTTTTTGGCCTGTTTTATTGTCCACCAGGCAAAAATCATGTGTCACCTAAAACATCTCTTAAGGTTTGGTAATTTTAGTAAAATTTCACAGAAGTCATTTTCAAATCAAGCAGTTTTCTGTTGGTCAACATGGTGAACCCACGTGACAAATGTGAATCTCCTGTGAA
Source organism: Scardinius erythrophthalmus (assembly GCF_964197995.2). Classification (NCBI taxonomy): domain Eukaryota; kingdom Metazoa; phylum Chordata; class Actinopteri; order Cypriniformes; family Leuciscidae; genus Scardinius; species Scardinius erythrophthalmus. The sequence goes on along the minus strand of NC_138221.1, from coordinate 61,625,600 downwards.
ATTTGTTTCGCCCTCATGTGAAATTGTGGACTGGATTCACATTGAAAAGACTGGATTTCACCCACGAAAATCCGCTGAACAACAGTAAATCTGCAGCAGCTTTATAAAAGTAATAACACTTCTCAACAAGTAGCAGAATTTGATGTATTGTTCATGTCCATAGCACAAATGGTACACAGTTATGTGCCAAAGTTTCATAGTTATATTTAGGGGTTTGTTCAAATGTCCTTAGCGAGCACTATTAACTTACATTAATAAAATGTAAATAATCAGCTGGGTGTGTTATGTATCTGGTCTGCTAACACACACATTGTGGAGTGACCTAGAGAATAATTAGGGTCATAATTCCAACATTGACTACGTTTACATGCAGCCAATAACCCGTTCAAAACCGGGATATTAGCAATAACCCGGTCGCGCACGGCCATGTAAACACCGGCAAAAACCCGGATATGCTCATATCCCGGTTTTTAAAAACCCGGATATTACCCCTGGGGTACCCCTTTTCTAACCCGAATATTTGGTCATGTAAACGCGTATCGGCATATCCCCATCAAAAGGAACATTGATTTGTGTTCTGCGCATGTTCTATTCGCAAGGAATCTTGGTCTTTTGAGTAGAGACGGCGCATACAGAAACCCGCGTGCAGTATACCGGAAGTAAACAAGAAGTAGAGGTTAACATGGCGAGACGCAGCACAGCAACACACTTTTGGAGCGAGAAGGAAAGCGCAAACAAAGGCGATCGCTATCTGCCCCGAACTATTCATTATCCGGGTGCTGCTGCTGTTGTTGTTGTCTTTGGATACAGGAAGAAGAATTGGAAATGACGCATATTGCGTCTTAAGGTTGTCCGTACGTCCTGACGCTAACCGTGTGTCGCCGTTTACATCGGGATATTCCCAACTTATTACAAATTCCATGTATACAGGAGTAACTCTCTCTGCTCACGCATGTAAACGGGTTATTCCGAATGTTTCAGAAACCCAAATAGTGACCCTAACCCGACCATAACCCGGATATTGGCTGCATGTAAACGTAGTCAGTATCTCCAAATTGTCGCAGGTCAGTCACTCATCAGTTAGCTAATAATCATAGGCATACACTGCAGTTCAAAAGTTTGGGGTCGGTAAGATTTTTTATAGATAAGATAAATAAATAATTAATCTTTCATTCAGCAAGGATGCATTAAATTGATCAAAAGTGACAGTACAGACATTTATAATGTTACAAAAGAAAGTATCAAATTTTCCACAAAAATATTAAGCAGCACTGTTTACAACATTGATAACAATAAGAAAAATTTCTTGAGCATCAAATTAGCATATCATAATGATTTCTGAAGGATCATGTGACACTGAAGACTGGAGTAATGATGCTGAAATTATTTTAAACCGTAATAATATTTTCCAATATGATCGAACAAACGCAGCCTTGATGAGCATCAAATATTTATTTCAAAAACATAAAAAAAAATCTCACTGACCCCCTACTCTGACATGTAGTTTATGATTTTGCATGTGCAACAGAGTATGCAATTAATGCTAAACTTTCTTGTTAGGAACCTAAAGCTGTGAACTTTGAACTCTGCAGAGGTTCACCTTTGTCAATATCCTCCAGACTGGCGAGGACATATCGGGTTGGGTCTGAGGGTGGCTTGTGTTGAACCCGGCTCCACCGCTGCTGCATTAGTTTTCGGTCTTGTTGACGAGCATAGATGGGCTTCTGCTGCTGCCAGAATGCTGTCCGCGTGTCCAGATAGGAGATACAGCCCACGATCAGATCTTGCACACGCTCTCCAGTTTCAATCTTACCTTTTATAAGATCTGTATGGGAGCAGATTGCCATACTTTATATATAATATACACCATCATTGATGCAAACTAACATAAAAAAAACATGAAAACACACACCTTCATCTTGCAGAAGTTTATCTAAGAATTCTCTGTCACTGTACAGTTCTCCCAGAAGTTGCTTGGCTGCTTTTTCATATTTGCTCTTCTTCTGGCCATGCTTTTTGGATTCCTTCTTATGAGAATGATTCAAATTCTTGGGACGAACCTTTTGGGAACGCATCAAACAAACAAATATGCATTACTAACTGCTAAAATGAACATAAACATAAATTATAAACAATGGTGTGACGGTGTGGTATGAGTGACAGGGTAGGTGGCATAACGGAAGAGAGAGAACGAGCAAGAGATAGCTCACCCCGTTGTAGAAGAAAGACAGGTCTCCTTTATTTTCCAACTTCACAGAGGAAGGACCTTTTAGGTCAGGGAGAGAGAGGCAGATGAGGGTTACTAACTTAAGTCACTTTGTTGTGTAACCAAAACATGAACTCTTCATTTCTCATCATGTTGTGTCTAAGGACTTACTGCCCACTGAGTTCTCGATTGCCTCTTGAGCTTTCTGGATTCCCAGTCTGAACTCCTGTAGCTCTGGACGTAGCTTATGGCCTCTGTGATAGTAGACCAATGCAAACTCAAAATCCCCCATAGTGTAGAGGGCTTCAGCCTTCTGATACAGACCCTGCAGCAGGCACGGCGTTATGGGTGGGCCTGACGGGCCTAGGCCCACCCACTTTTCAACAGGCCCACCCAAAACTTTTCTTTAAAAAAAAAAAAAAAGTTCTAATTTTGTCAAGAACTATAAAAAATCGTCAATAAGCTCATAATTTGTGCTAAAATAGTCTAAATGTTTAGTTTTAAAAACAAATTTAAAAAGCTGGTTACGTCTATTTTGATGTTTCTGCGCAAATTCAGCAGACAGTGGTTCGGGTTGGTTCCGATCAGAGCTCGTGAGCGGAGAGCGCATTTCTGAATATTCCGCTCCGCTCGCTCATTCCGTAGGGTCGCTCGCTCAACCCAGAATGGCCTGCTTCCTGGTTCGAAAATATGTGGAATAAGGGCTGCCTCCGATTTAAAAAAAATTCTAGTCGACTAGTAGCTGTTCATTTAAGCCATTCGTGGACAAATCGCCCCTGTATATTATTTTAATTATACTACTTAAATAGGCTATATAGCCTACACAGGATAATGAGCGTTTGTAATATCCGCACTCAAGCGCACGACCGAACGCTTAAAGCTAGCCACAAAGAACCGGTAAAAGTAATGATTATGAATGTGTCTAAAATAGCAAGGAGAAATTTAATTATTTATTAATAAACTGGTGTTTTCTTTGTCGCTGCAAAGATGAAGTTGACGATGCGGACTCGCCATGAACGCCAGAGAGAAATTCACATTTCATATGGATTTCATAATCAGAGAGCCTATTTCTTCTGGTTTTGAATATTTTCGTTTAAAAGTAGACATGTCAAGCTTTCTATAATAGATAGATAGCCTATATTTCTCAAATCTGTGAGGCACTGAGTTTCGGCGCCCTTCAGTTCACGTGCAATGCGATCAATGCGGCGCCTTATTACATTGTCTGCTATATATTTTCTTCTTATTTTAAATACAGGCAATTGGTTGACAAAACATTGATCAAAATTAAGATACAATTTATACAAAACGAAAATCTTTTAAAAAGAGTCTTTCTACAAAACAAAACTCATTGAAGTGGTCAAAATCATGTCTTACATGTCATGTCTCCAGACATATTTGCGCATCTCATGATGTATCATATCTTTCTCGGCGACCAGCGCCATTGCTAGGAGGGCGCCAGCGCCTCTGCCTCGAGAGTGGATGATAGCCCTGAAGACGCCTAGCAATGGTATACCTTTAGTGGTAGTATACCTTTAGTTAAGTTATAGTCAAGAGTCTTCATAGCGCACTAAGAGACAACGCCAGGTGATGCGTAATGGAGATTACAAAGCGCTCTTCTTTGGTCAGAACCATGGAGAGCGATCGCGGATAGGTCCGTCCTATGCACCGACACTTTTTACAATGCAACAAAATATTTAAAGAGCATCAAGCTATTAAAATCTATATTATATGCACAGATAATATTAGTCAGTAATTTTTATTAGGTTAAACAGTGATTGGATAACGTTTTTAAATTTAACGTTTTTAATTTAAGGCCCACCCACAATTGGTCTGGCCCATCCAAAACTGAAATCCTGGCGCCGTGCCTGCCCTGCAGGACACAGGATGGAGAACCAGAGAGAATCAGGTGACTTGTTAGCACATCAGAAATACAGTAAAAACAGGAATATTGTGAACTATTATATAAAATTTTTTTTAAAGAATTTTCTTATATTTTAATCAATTTTGAAATGTAATTTTCAGTATCATTACTCCAGTCTTCATTCATTGTCACATTATCCTTCAGAAATCATTCTGATAATCTGAGATGCTGCTTTGGTGCTCAAGCATTTTTTTATGATCAGTGTTGAAAACAGTTGTGCTGCTTAAAGTCCCCCTGTAGTCAATCATTTTATCACTTAAAACTCTTTGAACACCAAAATGACAAGTTTTTTAACTCTACATCCTTGCTTCATTTAGTATAAGCGGATTCATGAATATTTCAGATTAGCCCCGCCTCCAGTCACTCACACCAGCTCAGAGACCCACTCAGTCAACTTACTGAGGTAAACGCTGCACAATGATATCACTCTTGACTTTACAACGTCGGACACATTTTATTATGTAAAAATGAAGTATTTACTATCACTTTTGATCAATTTAATGCATCCTTTGTGGATGAATAGTGACCCCAAACCTTTGCTAAACATCAGATAATTCAGATGTGCTTTTACTGTGCTTTTTAGAGAGCTTATATAGACCTTATGTAGCTCCGCCCCTTTTCAGCGCTGCTCTCATTGTCTTTTGACTTCCGGTCTGTATTTTCACAGCGTTTTGCGTGTTTATTAATGAACGGCTCGTTTTAAAATCTTCCCGGTCGATTTACATTTGTTAAGTCATCTGCTTTAAACATTACAGTCCTCATGATAACTTTCGTTAACTTTACATTAAGTAAATCCACTTAAAAAGCGAATTACTCCTGGACAGAAATGCCATATAAATATACAGAGCGACCGCAAAACGGAAGTTAAAAGACAATTTTCCAAAGATGGCGGCGCCCTTGTTTCTCTGGTGCATAAGGTCTATAGTGTTTCCAAAAAAGCCACAGTTAAAAATGAATGAATTTCATTGGATTACAATTGCATACAAAATACCAATCTAAGTGTCATGTGAAAAGCTAATGGTACACTTTCCACAGAACAAACCTCTCTTTTCTTGGCTATTTAGCATTTTAGTGGATTTTCCCCTCACAGGTAGAGTCATGTTTCACCAAGTGTCATTTTTGCCTTAACATTTTTTAGTGTTAATCCTAAACAGTATATTAATGCACAAAGTTATATTGGTAATATTTTGTGTTCAAAAAACGTGCTTGTGATATAAAGGTCACTTTTTCTGAGACCGAATCGTCATCTGATAAAGTATCAGTAAATTCGCCCCCTTCAGGACAAGTGTCTTACTACAGGTACACATACAGTGACTCAGAGCTGTGGCTGCTGGGAACTTTTGGAACAAACGATGAGACAAAAGGAAAAAGGAAGCTAGGACGGATGAACACCTTGACGTAGTTTTTGTTGTCTTTGAGGGAGGTCTCGGCGTCTTTCAGCGCGCTCTCTGCATCGCCTAATTTCACATAACACCTGGATCTGGCGACCAGACAGCTCTTATCATCCGGCTGTAAACTTAAAGCCTGTTGGATAGCAGAGAAGACGCTTAATAAAATGTAAAATAAAGCAATCCATTTAATATCGTCTGAACGTAAGCAATGCAATATGTGTTTCGCATAAGTTAGTTATTAGCTCACCGTGGAAAAGCACTCGATAGCTTTGACATACTCGCCCTTCTGAAACAGCTGGTCACCTTCAGACATATAGGTGGTAAAGGTACTCTTTGGCCCGGCTTGTTCTCCCTCGTTATCGGACATTTTAATCGTATTCTAAGCAAAATTATATCAAAACCTTTCAGTACACATCAGTAAGAGCAACCGTCCCGTCCGCTCGTATCCTAGAAACGCTCCTAACAAAACCCAGTGGGGCCAATGAACTGCGTTAGAAACTTTGATTGACATGCCAACACATACTAGGTCATTCAATCCTAAATGTTTAGGTATAATGTAAATACATTATATATCGTTTATAAAACGTAAAATATTATCTAAAATAATATTTCGTCCAACAAACGTTTCTTAAAAAAAAAAAATATATATATATATATACACACACTGAAGATCTTGCAAGAAACGATATGAAAGTATCCAGACAAATGCTTACATCTTAAATTTTAGTACATTTTAGTACACGGTCACGTCAAACAAACAAGAGAATGCTGGAACACAACAAATCTTCAGCAATCCAATGTCAAGGAACATTTAGTTCAAATGGGAGAGATCCCAAAAACATGGCTCACTGATCATGCCTGCAGTTTACATGGATCAATATTACATACACTGTGGAGTCAATAGTATCAAGTCCACAAATAACCAGATCAATTAACTTCTGACATCACTCCCTGCGGAGGCTCTTTAATTCAGAAGTAGCCAAGCATAGTCTCTCCCTGGGTTTAACCTATAAGAGTGCAGAGCCTAGTGTATTTCAAGATCATCCATCCGTCCGAAGCTCACATCCAGCAAATCTACAATAAATATAAAAAAAGTGTGTATTTCAGTTTTAAAAAATCAACAGTCATAAACTATCAACACAAAGAAACACTTTCCATTCCAGTGAAATGTACAATGCAGCAAGGGGTTGAATGGCAACATTGACAGATGAAGCTTACAGAGAGCGGCGTGGCCAACAGCTGCTCCAATGAATTCACTCTCCCTGAACCTCTGTATGCAGTAGTCTTACAAACTTTCCAATGCCTCATTTTATGAGTACAGAACCTATTTGTACTACTGTAGAAGTTTGATACCATTCTGGGCATTATTAGTGGAGTAATTTACGAGATACAACCTTGGCTCGAGGTCATGGTGCAAAGGACCCTAGGTTACTCCTGCATTTTCCTTTTTGGAGAGTTGGCAGCCTTGGCGCCGCCATCTTGGCAGGATACGCTATCCGTTGCCATGGTTACTTCAACAGTGAGACCGAGAGAAATAGCGACAGAGTAGCTTGATATTTGTTTGCATTTTGCAATACGCTGCAGTTTCTTGGGAATAAATGGAAAAGGAGGAAGCGAAAGGAAAGGGGCTCTATCGGGAGAGACTAAACAACATTGCCAGGCAGCGTTATTTAGAGAAACTGCTCGACATCAACAACATGGACCCGTACGACATGCCAGCTACAGAATGGACAAAAGACCCAGAAGCACTACCACCTTTCACATGATTAAATGTAAATGAAAGCTCTGATTCAATGATTCTTTTGCACCATTACTCAAAACTGAGCACTGCAGTCAGGGCCGGATTATCCATAGATTATACATAGACGGGATTGTGCAAGTGCCCTGGGGCACCAGCCAACAGGGGGGCACCAAGTGATTAAGATAATGACTATACTTTAAAATATTTTCATGTTTTGTATATATATTATTTTGCTGGAAGAGATGCAGATACAAAATGAACAGTTAATGATAAAATATATACAGAAAGAATATTAATTATATCCATAAAGAATTGCGATTGGGTCAGGTCACAGTGCATTTAGTCCGAGTCGAGCCCGCCAATTTATAAATTCAAAATGGATAGGCAGCATCAGCTTAGCGGTTGTGCCAAACGTAAACAAAAAAAAAAGACGCCAGAGGATTTTACCATCTCAACGGACCCTGAACTATGGGGAGCTATTGTCTAGTGTCTAGAGAGTGGCTAATTTACTCACCATCAGCAGGTATGGTTTACTGCTTTGCTTGTAAACTGCTATCCTCACAATGAAATGCTTTTACGTCTGGGTTCTCTGACTGAAGACATCCTGAGCAAATTTCGGACCATGAGAAGAGTGTAAACTACAGGCACAGCATGCTGGATTTATTGCGCAGATTGAAGAATGTGGGCACAGTGGATGCTTCGCTCAGGCGGCAGAAGGATGCTGAGGGAAAATATTGGAAGGAGGTCTTTGAGGGGCATTGTGGCTGTGATTAAATTCTTAAGTGAGAGAGGCCTAGCATTCAGAGGCGATGATGAACTTTTGTGCTCATCAAGTAATGGCAATTACCTCGGATTACTGGAACTTATTGCACAGTTTGATCCGTTTTTAAGAGAACACAGAAAAGTATGGTCAAAAGGGACGAGGGACAACATCATACCTGTCATCCACTGTGTGTGAGGAGTTAATTTGCTTGATGGGTGAGAAAGTAAAGAAAACAATTGCAGACGAACTACAGCATGCTAAGTATTTCTCAGTCATCGTAGATTCAACCCCTGATATGTCTCGCGCTGACCAGTTGACATTCGTTTTTAGATTTGTCAGCGAGGAAGGGAAAGTGGTGGAGAGATTCATTGGTTTCGAGCCTATTCACAGCCACACTGGAGCAAGTCTTGCTGAATGCGTTATAAAAATGGTTCATGATCTGGGGTTAGACTTGTCAAATTGCCGGGGACAAAGTTACGACAACGCCAGTAATATGGCTGGTAAATATAACGGTCTTCAGGCACATCTGAAAAAAGTTAACCCTCTGATTCATTATGTGCCTTGTGCTGGACATTCGCTTAATCTTGTTGGTGTAAACAGCATTGACAACAGCTGTAAAGATGCGAGTGATTTTTTTTATCTTCTTCAGTGACTGTATGCGTTTTGTGCCACATCCCCTCACCGTTGGAGTCGGATATTTAACAACAAGGATCTGAAGATCAGCTGTACTCTTAAACCACTTTCAAATACTAGATGGAGTTGTAGAGCGGACTCCACCAAAGCTTTGAGAGAAAACTACAGTGCAATAAGAGAGGCCTTGGGAAGGTCCACAGATGCAGAGGAGAAAAATGACGCAAAGCGCGAGGCTGCTGCGCACTGTCATAAACTTGATCAAATTGGAGACTGCAATAATAGCAAATCTATGGGATACTGTGCTGAGTAGGCTCAAAGCCACAAGTGACACGTTGCAGAAGCGTGACATAAACTTAGATACTGCACAGCGTTTGCTAGAATCTCTGTTTGTGGCAACACTCAGAGATAAATTTTCTCAGTTTGAAAAGTCATCTCGGGACATGAAGTGTGTGACTCATTTCTATCAACACGAGACACAGTGGGTGAGAAAAAGAAAAAATATTTGCAGATGAGTCCACGGAGAATGACGAGATCCAAAATGGAAGTCAGCGATTTAAGGTGGAAACATATAATGTGATCATTGACTTTCAGGTCAACTTTATTATTATCCCCGAGGGGCAATTTTTTTGACAACTTGCTGTCCTGTCTTTCTAAACGCATTGATGCATACAGGGACTTGAATGAACTATTTGGGGTTTTGTTTGATAACGATACAGACTTTGATTGTGTGCGCAAACATGCTGCTGCGCTCTCATCCACATATCCACATGACCTGGACAGAGACTTTGCAGGAGATGAACTTCTTCAGTTCAAGAATTTCGTGCGGGAAGAGAAAAATCGTTTACCAAAGGATATGCTGCAAATTTGACGAAAAAATGGGCTACAGACTACTTTCCCAAGTGTATTCGTTGCACTCAGACTGTTCTTAACCCTGCCCGTTACCAGCTGCGAGGGAGAGAGATCCTTCTCTCAACTTAAAAGAGTGAAAAATGAACTCAGGACAACCATGAGACAGAAGCGACTGTCTGCACTCTCCCTGCATCTTTCACCAGCTGTTGTTTAACAACTCCGCGGCAATGATCGTCACGAGCGACAGGCCTCGTGTAGATTTTGTCCTTGACTTTGACTACTGCAGTCCTGACTCTCCCATCAGTTCCTGGAATAACCTCAGTGATATGACCTAAAGGCCACTGCGCTCTTGGCAGCTGTGGGTCCACTACCATTACTATGGTTCCAGTTTGCAGCTGTGCAGGGTCCTTGTGCCACTTGCTCACTATAAAGTGAGACCAAAACTGGTCAGCCAGCACCTGAGTATGTCTCCAGCGGTGGCGACTCAGGAGCTCGGACTCCGCATACACAGCCTGTGGTAAAGAGGGGTCGAGCCGCCCCATGAGGAGCAAATTGGGGGTCACTGGGTCAGCATCAGCCACGTCTGTTGACACGTAACCCAGTGGTTTGGAGTTTAAAATCCCCTCCACTTCAATAAGTACCGTCCGCAGGACCTCTTCGGGGACAGTCTGTGATTGGATGGTGGCATACAGTGCAGCTTTAACAGACCTCACTTCCCTTTCCCAGACTCCTCCAAAGTGTGGTGCGCTTGGGGGGTTAAATTGAAACCTAATCTGGTGTTTAACCAGATGAGCCTGGAGTGTGGGATGTAATGACCTGAAGGCCTCCTGGAGTTCTCTTTCACCTCCCTTAAATTTAGTGCCCTGGTCGGACCGGAGCTCTGCTGGCTTACCCCTTCGTGCAATGAAGCGGCAGAGGGCCATCAGAAAGGAATCCGAGTCCATACTGGACAGAACATCCACGTGCACAGCGCGTGTTGTCAGGCATTTAAATAGTATGCCCCATCTCTTCTCGTGGCGACGGCCAACCTTCACTGTGAAAGGCCCGAAACAGTCCATGCCCGTAGAGAAGAACGGGGGCTTCAGCAGCTGTAGTCTGGACTGTGGGAGGTCTGCCATCTTGGGAACTACTGGAGAGGCTCTCCATCTCTGGCAGTCCGGACAGGAGTGCTGGTGACGCTTAACAGCTTCACGGCCATGCAGAATCCAGTATTTTCGCCGCAGCTCTGCAAAAAGGCGCTCTGATCCTGGATGGCGAAGGCTCTTGTCCACATCCTGGATGATGAGCTGGGTCACTTTATGCCGATGGTCCAGGACCACTGGGTGAATAGAATCTGGCTCTAGCTGGTCGCTGCGGCGGAGCCTTCCTCCAACCCGGATGAGTCTCACAGTCTTGTCATACTCTGGTGCTAGCGAGATCAGCCTACTGGTGGCAGCTACTGGCTTACCGGTACTCAAGAGGCTGAGCTCCTCAGCAAAGCTGTCCTGCTGGGCTCGTCTCAATACTTCTCTCTCTGCTTCTCGGTAGTCATCAGCAGAAAGACTGACGGGGCTCACTGATGACACATGGCTGGATTGTGCAACCGCCTCTGTCAGCGCTCTGAACGAGGAAAACTGATCAACATTTGGTAACAGAGAAGTCTGTATGCTTGTAGTGAGACAGCATTTAGTGGGTTTTTGCAGCTCAGCAGAATTCTCTGTCACCTCTGTGGTTGGCTGTGTAGGCCAGACTTCAGGCGACTGTTGTAGGAAGGCAGGGCCCTGACTCCATCTGTTCTTACCAGCCAGTTCCAGCAGTGTTTTTCCCCGCGTTATGTCATCAGCTGGGTTGTTGGCAGAATCCACCAGGCCCGGACATCAGTCAGCTCCTGGATTTCAGCTATCCGTGTTCCCACGAATACCTTGTACCGACAGGAGTCGGACTGAAGCCATGTGAGTACTGTTGTGGAGTCTGTCCAGAATATAACATTGCGGATATTCACAGTCAGCTCTCTTTGAAGTAGTGCAGATAACTGTGCAGCTGTCAGGGCAGCACACAGTTCTAGTCTTGGTATTGATTGCTGCTTCTTCGGGGCCACTCTGGATCTAGCAGTCAGGAATGACACTTCCACACGGCCGTGTGAGCTCTCAGTTCGCAGATAAGCCACTGAGCCATACGCCTTCTCTGACGCATCAGCAAAGATGTGTAGGTCTCTCTGGAGGTTTGAAGTGTTCATCTCAGGGCTCACATAGCATCGAGGCAGTAGAATCTGGGAAAGATGCTGCAATTCTTCCTCCCACGTCAGCCATGGCTGCAACACATCCTCAGGCAGTGACGGGTCATCCCAGTCTCTCTGTTTGTCCCACAAGTGCTGCACCAGGACCTTGGCCCACGTAGTGAAGGGGACTATAAATCCCAGGGGGTCGAACAGGCGTGCCAGGACTCTGTATATGTTTCGCATGGTGGGTGTGGGTTGGTCCAGCATACGGTATTTATACCTTAAGGTGTCTGAATTGCAGAGCCAGTGGAGTCCCAGGGCGAGCTCCTGTGGGTCAGTGCCTGACTCGTTGAGCCACAACTCACTGCTCTCAGATCTTGCTTCTTTGGGCAGGTGGGCAATCTCTCTACACTCTGTAGAAGCTCGTTCGTGGGTGAGAGGGTGGAGACGTGCAGGCACGGTTGTGATGTTGCCTGCTGCTTGCTGTACCTGGTCAGCCCCTGAAGTGTCCAGCCCAACTTTGTTTTCACTGCGGCTGGTCCCCCCGTGGGGTCCCAAACGCACAGGCTCCACTGGAGTGATTAAGTGGGTATAATCTGACCCGATTAACAGCAGGGGTTGCACTCTGTTAATTGTCTGGAGAGGGAGGCCTCTTAAATGTTTGTGCTTCCTCTGAAGTGCCTCCATTGAGTAAGTGTGCTCAGCCAAACCCAGTTGATCAGCAGTGAATGCTCTGTATATTTTGAAGGACTTCTTTGGATGGTCTACTGGGGAGATGGAGAACGACACTGCAGTGCCGTGCAGAACCCTGATGTCCTGCCGAACAGTTCTGAGGATCAGATTTTCTGGCTCACCGGTAATTTTAAGGCTCTGCGCTGCTGCAGGGAGGAGAATGGTCCGCTCCGATCCATCGTCAAGGATGGCATATGTCTCCAAAGTGTGTTCACCGTTACGCAGCAGCACTTTACTCACTTTCAGTAAGACCTGACTGCATCCAGCCCGCCTGTCCATGTACAAAACTTCGTGCTGATGAGGCAGGATGTATCCTCAGCTGCAGGTTTTATATTCACGGCAGGTTTTATATTCACTTCATGCAAAGCTTGCAGGTGTCTCCCCTTACACTTGTGACATGTAATTTTCAGGTGGCACTGTGCAGCCTGGTGTGTGCGACCGCATCGCCAGCACCTCTTATTGGTCTTGATCCACGCTGTTATCTGTTCCACTGTAAGCTGTGCAAAGTTTGCACACTTTTCTAGGAAGTGTTGCGTGTTAGAGCAGTAAGGGCAGTATGCTGTTCTCTCTGGCTGCTTGGTGCTAGATAAGGCCTTTTCTACTGTCGGTGTGCTCTCAGGTTGGTCTGTGATGTGCATGATGTTGGTATTCTTGCCACTCTTAACATCGCGGCGGCGCTCTGTCCTGAGTCCTGCTCTGCTCTTGTTTTCACCGGTTAGAGGCTCATACACCGTCTCTTGCATCTTCAGCTCGTAGTCAAGCCAGTCAGAAAAGTGCAATAGGCTTGGGATTGTAACACGCATTGGGTACAGGAGCCTCTTAAATTCAGCCCGTATATCATGAGGCAGTTTGGACATCAGCCGTGTCACATGTGAACCACAGTGAAGCTCAGTCTTTCCACTGTCCCCAAGCTGGTCTAACATTGCCACGAGTGCTCTCACTTTCAGGACGAATCGCTTAAATCCACTAGAGTCACCACGTGCAATATTAGGGGCCTCCATTAGATCAGCTATTTTCCTGAGAGCTAGCTGGTGAGGCTGTCCATAATGCTCAATTAGACTTGTCATAGTGTCAGTGTAGGGCTGCAATGAGTTAGTGTATGAGTCCGCTATTAGAAGTGCCTCCTCATACTTCAGGTGGTCCACCAGGATCTGGTATTTAAAGCGCTCTGTAGCATCCACAGGCAGTAGGTTCTCCAGAGCGACCTTAAGTCTGGTGAACTCTCTCGGATCCCCTTTGGTGAATGCAGGGATTGTGGGTTTAGGCCCGCGGTACACTGTCTCATGGTGGTAAGAGGGTTGCAGCTCTTCGGGCAGCGACTCACTCTTTGTGGGGTGTAGGGTACACAGTACTTTGGTGTCTGTACACCGGGCACTAGATGATGGGGCTCAGGGCGTCTGGGAGACTCCTGCTGACGTGTCATCCTAAGGTCTTTCAGTGCTGTTATGAGCTCTGCCATAAGGTCCTGTGATGGTGGCTGATAAACATTGTCTGCTACTGGCGGTGGTGGCGGTGGCCAGTCGTCATCATCCGTAGGCAGAGTGTGACCACCAGCTTGCACAAGTGGCGGGATTGGCATGGTTTGGTACGCACCACCATCCTGCTCTATGTTATGCTGCTGTTGGGCGGGGGCTGGTGTAGGGAAAGGAGAAAGAGCTGTCTGTTGCAGTGCTGGTAGGTCTGGAAGGGAAGTACGGGCATCAAGTCGCCTGTGCATGTCCATTACCTGTTGCTGCAGCCTTTGATTATCTTCCCTCAGCTTATAAAGAGCTTCAAGGACCTCAGGCGCTATTTCTGGGGCAGGCCTCGATCGGGCAGAGGCAGGCGTACTCTGAAAGAGGGGTTCTGTATACTCAAACTGGCGTGGAAAGACAGCTTCGGCTCCCCGCATGACACTCCCGTCCTCATGCAGCAGTGGTGGTGTGAGAGGGGTCATCCTGGCGTGTCTCTCTGGGAATCTCACCATGCTGTCGTATGGCTGCTGTTGCTCTGACAGGTTAGCCGATTGATGAGACAAGCGAGAGGGCAGCTGCAATGCTTGGAGGGGGATGTCATAGTCTTCCATCCAGGCTGGTCGACGGATCTCTCGGCGGGGTCGGGCATCTACTGGGCGTGTATACTGATCTGAGAACATCTCTGAACAATCCCACGGTGACCACGCGGAATCCGGCTCGAAGGACCAAATGTTTTGGTGATTGGAAAGGACTGTATAATTTGACTGGTCTTTAAAAGATTGTGACCACCAGGGAGCATCGATTAGAATGCAGACAAGATGTTCCGTTTAGGTGATTTATTGAAATAAAGGTTTAAATCTGTGTGTGGTTCTGAAACAGAGATACAGGCATAAATTAGTAAATATAGACTCTCTATATAAATGTCAAATAGTTATTATATGCCTTGCAGGTATATAATAAAACAACACAATCAAGAGATTAAATTATAGTTTTTGTTATGACTTAAATGCAGTGTTATAATAAATGCTTATTACTAAGCAAATACAAACTTAGAAATGCAGTAGTACACTATATCCCTGTTCAAAGATTAATTTGCTGCACATTAACTGCAACAATATACAACATACTAAATACAGCTGAACATATAATAATTATGAGCTGCAGAATTACTCCTTAAATAAACAACGTTACACATTGTGCAATAACAACAGACATTATTTCAATTGAAACACGTAAGGCTTGCAGAGCAACACCTCCATTAATTAACAGCGTTCTCAACAATTAAACACACGAGCAGTGTGAAGCTCCGCCATTATACGACAACGAGCAGCAACATGTCACGACATTATTGTGAGGTAAAAACAACAACAAACTTCAGTATACTTACTGGTAGTTGCACGCACACAATACTAGGAACTTGTTGTAAATAAGTACAGCAACACTAGCTTATACTATCTATATAAATATGAATATGAACTGCACAGTCTTTCAATGCCAGCGCTCTCTTCCAAACCCTTCCGAAACTGAAACTGAAACTGTCTGCTTCCGCGAGCCGCAGAGCGCAGTGACGCTCCTGATTGGCTGATTCTCAAGCAGCCAGTTTTATCTGCCTGAAAAAGGTCGTCCTTCGTCACATGCACAATTACTCGAAATGTGTATCTTGGATATTATACAATTAGCATACATACAAAATTTGTGCGCGTGCTCGAACTCATGATGAGCGAGCACTCTGGTACCAGCCAGACTGAGACGCAACACACCGGAGAAAGCATCACACAACATGCTGGAAACTCAGGTAAACTCCCACTGCAACGTTACAATAATAGGCTACTTTTATCAGCTTGACGTTGAACTAATGCTCCATGCTCGTACCATGATAAGTATGGAACCCTAGCAACCGTGCCGAATTTTGCCACTGCAAGCACCGCTTAACATTTCTTAAGGAAATTTCTTAAGGAAATGTACATTCTAGGTTTGTAGATAAGGTTTCTCCATGATTCAATTGCCCTGCCGATGTTGATCCGTGTTTTCGTCCGAAGTTGATCTGATTCACGTCTGGCCTTACCGAGCTTCAGCAGAAAAAGCGTTTTGTTTTGTTTTTTATCAATATGTGGAGTTTGTGTTGGAGTCTGTGTTGTGCTGGGAGCAGGTCGTTTCTTAGTGTTATCAGACATGTGTTGGAAACTTTTCCTTCGTCAAAGCAGAGACCAGGAGACGTTGGGATCGCGTTCATACAGAAGTTATTCTTTACTGAGCGTTGCTGCAGTTCGTCCAACAGTCTAAATCTAATACAGTATGCATTGTAGTTATACACATTCAAAGAGGGGAGGGATTACATAGAGGCGGAGACTCTGAATAAAACACACCCTGGACTGAGGGTCTGGCCAATCCTAATTCAATCAGCATAACAGTCTATTGCATTGCTAATCCAATCAGCGTAACCATTCGACGTCTGGGGCTGGGGCTCCAAGAGCCATTTGGGCTCCGAAAGCCATTTGCAGAACAAAAGGTGAGATTCTCAGTGATCTGACTCATTTAAAACACAATAGAGAAAACAGGACTGGCCGGAGTCTCTAGCTAGAAACTGACCCTACTAAAATCAAAGTCTTAACTTTTAATGTTGAAACCTAAATTAAACATTTAATAAATTTGTAATACAACGCATGTCATAAGTTGCATAAGTCATGTCCATGTCATAAGTTGCTGTGTCGTCGCTGTTGAGTGCAAACAAAGTCAGTAGACGAGGCGAGAGGCTCGGGAGCGCGCATGCAGGTCACGTCACTGGATTTCGCGGTTAATCCGACCCGCCACCTTCACATAAAATAAGAACACTTGCTTGCCGAGGTAATAGCAAAACCCACAAAGTGGATCATTTTAATGTGAGATTACAACCCCTTCACACACAGGCAGTAAAAAAGGATTCATTTTAGTAGGAAAAACTGCATATAGCACCTTTGAACTAAAAAAAAGCAAGAGCTCTGTGAAATTGTCTCCCCTTACGAAAAAGTATACTTCAAGTTCATTTTATGAAGTATACTTAAGTAATGATCAAGTATATTTTTAAGTATACTTTATGTAGTAAGTATACTAATATCAATGTGTACTTGTAGTAAACTTGTAAGTGTACTATTTCAATACTGCTTGGGACTTAATTGGCCCACTTTTAGTATATAAAAGTATACATTTAAGTGTGCTATAAGTGTAAGAGTAGTAAACTACTTGGTTTACTATTTTAATACTAGTAGTAGGCCTAAATTTTTTAGTTTATGAAAGTACATACTAAAGTGTACTCTCAGTAAACTACTAGTTTAGTAGTTTATACTGCAAGTATACTTGTAAGTTTTCTTTAAGTGAACATCATATTATACTTATAGTTTACTATTTATATATTATTTTTGCACTTATACTTGAAAAAAACCTTTAACTGTACTTTAATTTGAAAAACATTTTATTACCTTCATGCATCCTTTTTTAATCACACTTGAATGTCGGTAAGTTTCATAAAGAAAGGCAACATTTTAAACAAAAAAGACCGCCTTGAACAGATTCAGAACGATGATCAAACACAGATGGAGTAGATCGAGTCAACACCCCCAAAGCTTCACAGTCGTTTTCTCTTCATGGGTTACGCTTCATTTAATTTGGTAATATTGAGCAGTTTTGATTTACACGCTGTTTAATGTTTGATGATCACGTTATTTTACATTTGAGTGAGCAATATTCTATCACTTCTATTCTTCTTCTCCTGTGTTTTGATCCGGAGATTCTGTACTAGAAGATGTGTCATAGCGCCCCCTACCGTATAACAGTGAAAACATGGGAAGTACATAAAGTATATTTTTGAGAAGTATATAAAATGTAGACTGAAAGTATACTTCCTTATTTTTAGTTTAAAAGAAGTATACTAATAGAACACTTGGATGAACTTCTTTTTCATAAGGGTCTGTCTATTTATTGTTTGTTTGTGTCAAGCAAATTATATATAATAAATTTGAATCTCGTGTCTCTCGCTGCCCTCGCTACATCTACACAAAAATGTCCTGATTTTACACAGGTTTAATCATGTTCTCATGATGATCAGACTCTCCACACACACATATAGAGAAGCAAGAAGAAGACAGAGACAGAAAAGAAAAAAGAACAGGGTAAATATTTTTGTGAAGCTGCATTTTTTCCCCCTTAATTTCATAAGCATTTTTTTTTCAGCTGGAATCTTTTATCCAGAACTAGAGCTCACTGCTTTTTGCAACAACAACACTGATATATTTCTCCATATCTGGAAAGAACTATTTTACATCAACAACTTTATCTAACGTTGTCAAAGTCATTTTTTTATTGTAAAGAGTTCATGATTTCCATACCTTGTGACTCAATATCTGAAATCTCAGAAAGTGCTTCTTCATCCCTCATCTTCTGCATCACAATCTTCCTCACATTTTGAACTGTGATTGTTTTCCAGCACTATTTTCTCCACTACTAATGTCATTTTCCACATCTTCACTCCTTACATTGTTCACAACCATTTCTGTTATTTCATTTTTCAAAAGTTCAAATGAAAAGTACTTTTAATAGTAATATTAAAATTATTATGTGTCACTACAATAAAAACTAAATGAATATGATTTCCATCAATACAATTATAGCTTGATAAACACACACACAAACACATACACACACACGCACACACACACACACACACACATGCACGCACACACCATTCTTACTGTCAGGATTTAATACACACATTCATTCTGTTATTTTTGTGACAGAAGTTAAGATATTAATGAAAATTAAATTAAGAGTCTCTGCATCTCACTGTTGATTTATCGTGCAACTCAAAGTATTATGGGTAAAATCTCTCTACAATCTGTTCTGAAACATCAACACAGTTTCACTGATGATCCAGAACCAACAGCAAACCCAGGATAGAGCGTCTGAGTGAATGTGGTCTGGACTGTGTGGATGAGGCTCATTGTGTCAGAGACGCTGTAGAAGGACAGAGTTCCTGCACTGTGATCCACATACACTCCTATTCTTCTGCTGATGGGCTTTACAGGGAGAGAAGTGTGTTTGTTATTGTGCCAGAATGTGTATCTGGAGGAATAGCAGATCAAACTCCAGGACTGATCATTACGTCCAAACACACACTCATTACCCGATCCCTTCCTGCTGATGCTCTTATATGACACTGATATAAACACACAACTCCCAGTCAACTCAATCTCCCAGTAACAGTGTCCACACACACTCTCTCTACACAACACCTGAGAATAACAATCAAATCTGTCTGGATGATCAGGATACGGCTGCTCTGTGTCAGTGACAGTAATCACTCTGTTCCTCTCAGACAGACTGAGGCGTTTATTCACTGTGTTCAGATCCAGAGTGAGCTGATGGGAATCTGATGGAGAGAAAACACATCAGAAACAGGAATTATGAATCTGTCTGATCTTTTAATGTATCTGAACTCTTCATGAATCAATGTTCAGTGTATCATCAGTGTCTCAGTACAGCTGACCAAATATCCTGTGCAAACGTACTCGGTTACCTAATGTAACCTCGGTTCTCTCTAGAAGAGGGAACGAGTATTGCGTAAGCTAGCTTACGCTACGGGTAAAGTCTCTTTACTCGAGATATTGAAGCCAAAAAATTTTCTCAATTTTGTATTTATTGTCAACGCAGTGCAGCAGCCAGCAGACCTAGAGCAAGCTATCTAGCGTGCTCATTGGCTGCCCTGCGGCAACTGCAGCAGCCTACCACTGAGCCCCGCGTGATGTCACGTCTAATGAGGGCGTCCGCGCCTGTCACAGCCCGCAGAAGGGGCGTGGTTTAACTTATAAAAGGACGGGCTCAGAGGCTGCTTCCCTGGTTTTCATCGACTGAAGTGAAATCAGCTCGGGGCGCTTAGCACGGCAGGTTACGCAATACTCGTTCCCTCTTCTAGAGAGAACCGAGGTTACATTAGGTAACCGAGTACGTTCTCTTACGAGAGGTTCTCTCGTATTGCGTAAGCTAGCTTACGCTACGGGAACCCTTTGTCAACGCCATGCGCGCCAAGCATCCACCACATGAGTCCCAGGGGAAACCCGGGGAACACCGACAGGTGGGAAACAGGCGGCCAGCAAGCGGGCCGGCCATGTACATAAGCACATAATAGTGAATGCATAAGCACAAATAGGAAATACAGAGCGGCGTCGCCGGTCCGTATGAACGATATAATCCCTGTAGTGCAACACAACCAGGAGAGTTACGTCACGTGAAAGTAGCCTGCACACGAACTTGTTGGGCAGATCATACACACGATTTAAACAGACAAAGTCTGGCCTGCAAAGCGAGGACTTCCAGGTTATAGAACCTGACAAATGTAGAGGGGGAGGCCCAGCCTGCCACCGTGCAAATGTCATGAATAGAAATCCCACTGGACCAAGCCCACGACGAGGCCATGCCTCTAGTAGAATGAGCCCTGATGCCCAGAGGGCACTGCAGGTTTTTAGACGTGTAAGCTGCCGCTATAGCGTCCACTATCTATCTGGATAGACTCTGTTTCGAGGCGGCGAGACCCCTGGTGCGCCGACCAAACGAAACAAAGAGCTGCTCCGAGCGCCTGAGGGCGGCGGAGCGCGTGATGTACATTCTCAGCGCCCTGACGGGGCAGAGGAAGTTATCACCGTCCTCGCTGTCGGATGCTGGCAGAGCCGATAACGAGATAACCTGCGCTCTGAAGGGAGTGCCAATCACCTTCGGGACATAACCGTGTCTCGGTTTGAGGATGACTTTAGAGTCATTCGGTCCGAACTCGAGATACGCGGCGTTAACAGATAACGCGTGCAAGTCCCCCACACGTTTGACTGATGACAGAGCTATCAGAAAAACGGTTTTGAGCGAGAGGTATTTTAGATCCACAGTTTCCAGTGGTTCAAAGGGATGTGCTTTCAGGGCCTCCAGGATCAACGAAAGATCCCACATAGGAACTGAAGGGGGCCGCGGGGGGTTCATCCTTCTGGCTCCTCTGAGGAAGCGGATGATAAGCTCGTTCCTTCCCATTGACTGGCCGCGCGTCGACTCAGCGAACGCTGCGATAGCCGCCACATACACTTTGAGCGTGGATGGGGACCTGCCCTCATCCAACAGCTCCTGAAGGAAACAAAGCACCCACGACACCTCACAAGTGCGTGGGTCTCGATTTTTACCTGCGCACCATTTGGAGAACACCGACCATTTAGTTTATGTGAAGGCATTTCTCTCGGTCTGACCACAGGCCGAAGACCGGTCTGCCCTCGAGCAGCGCGCCCCAGCCTAAGTTGGAGGCGTCTGTTGAAACCACCTTGCGGTGTGAGACAGCTCCCATCATCACTCCCCGCCGGTACCAATCGGCCGCTAACCAGGGCTTCAGGGCTGAAACGCAGCTCTGAGTCAATCTGATTCGCATAACGCCGGACGCCCAGGCTCGGTGAGGCACTCGAGCGTTTAGCCAGCGTTGCAGCGGGCGCATTCGCAGTAAGCCCAGCTGAAGCACTGCTGCAGCTGAAGCCATACATCCCAGCATTTTCTGAAATGTTTTCAGCGGAGCGATGTTACCATTCTGGAAAGATGCAGCCAGGTGCTGCATACGGCGCGCACGCTCTGTCGACAAGCCGGCCGTCATAGCCACAGAGTCCAGTTCCATTCCCAGAAAGGAAACTGACTGACTGGGCCGTAATGAGCTTTTGGTCCAGTTGACCGAGAGACCCAGGCTTTTCAGATGGCTGAGAAGCACTGTTCTGCGAGATATAAGTTCCATCTCTGACTGTGCTAAAATCAACCAATCGTCCAAATAGTTCAGGATCCGCATACCCTGATTTCTCAGGGGAGCGAGAGCCGCGTCTATGCACTTTGTGAATGTACGGGGTGCTAAAGACAGACCGAATGGGAGGACGGTGTATTGAAATACCTGACCGTCGAAGGCGAATCTCAAGAATGGCCTGTGACGGGGTATTATCTGAATCTGAAAGTATGCGTCTTTCAGATCGAGAGAAATAAACCAGTCCCTCGGGCGAATCTGCGCGAGGATTTGTCTGGCTGTGAGCATTTTGAACGGCCGTCTCATGAGAGCTTTGTTCAAATATCTCAGATTTAAGATGGGTCTGAGAGCTCCGTCCTTCTTGGGTATGAGGAAGTAACGGCTGTAAAAGCCTGACTTGCTCAGAGAAGGATGTACCGGTTCTATTGCCCCCCTGCACAGCAGCTTTGCTATTTCTGCTGGAAGTAGGTGTGCTACTTCCAGATTTACTCTCGTCCCGGTCCGGGCTCGAAAGCGCGGAGGACGGCGAGCGAACTGTAGTGAATAGCCCTGCTTTACAGTATTCAGCACCCATTCTGACACGCCCGGAGTCGCTTCCCATGCTTTTGCATGCATAGCTAGGGGTAGAATGGCCTCTGGGTTCCGATCGCCGCACTACGTGGGATCTAGAACCTGTATCAGAGGTATCGGAGCGGCGCGCGCACTCTCGATGCCTGAATAGGGCGGCTCGCTGACAGCGATGGATGGCCGCTTTACACTCAATGACTCGATCACTTTGGACGGAGAACATATTGTGGCAAGAAAAGCGGGGCACGTGAGCGGCGCCGTAGGTACAGTGTTTATCAGTAAGTGTGAGCGCTCGTGAGCGGGCACAGGGCTTACGTTCACAACACAGCCAGTATGCTTTGCAAATTTTGTCCCCTGAGATAACCATGTAACAGAACGGGCAGTGGGTAGGTGTGGGCACTGAAACGTGGGCACATTTCCTACATTTAACACTCGAGCGGCATGTGACAGCCAAGGTTATAATCGTTAACGAAAACGAACGAAAAAACAAAAACTAGGTGGGAAAAAACATTGTCGTTAACTGAAATAAAAATAAAAACGAGGCATTACCAAAAAACGATAACTAACTAAAACTGTAATGTGTGTTTGGCCAAACTAACTAAAATAAAATAAAATTATAGAGTAAATGTCCTTAGTTTTCGTCTTTGTCAAGGTCTTTCATTTTTTAACGCTATTTAAAACACGAAGCGTATTCGTTCAGCTAGCTGCATTTCCTTTCCCTGCTCTCCCTCCGTCTCTCTGTCACTCATGCGTCTCTCACATGCTCAGTGTGAGTGTTCGTTCGACGTTGAAAGCAAGTTCGCGAAAGGTTGGTATCTCTATCTCGTGAACACCTTTACACAATCACACATTAAAAAGTGGTATAAAAATATTTTAAATTCTGAATATAATTTTGTCAGTGTGTTAATGTCGACCCGAGAAGCGATTGCGCCTTCTTTAGAAAGTTAACTAGTCGCAAGTTTGAGGTAAAATGCACTTTTTGGTTGTGGTTGTCGATGTCAAAACACTATATAAGCTGTGATTCAAATATTAAATAATGTTATGTCATTTTTTTACAATCTGACAGAAATGTCTTGTGTGGCTCAAAAATGGGTTGAATACATGCGGTTCATGTGTGTCTTCTTTAGTCTGTTGGCTAACGTTATTTAGTTTTTTTCTTGGCACAGTCACTTAGGCTAACTTACACATTTTGCACTTACTGCGGAGTCTTGAGACTGTTTACATACATATTTGTGCCCATATGTACATTTTATGTACTGGTGTTGTTATTGTTGAATAAATATTTTCTAAAATTGTATGATGTTTTTGTTGAGTTAATAATAATAACTCAACAAAAACATCATATAATTTTAGATACATTTGTCAGGGGCAAGATTCAAAAAGGTCAGAAAAAGTATTGTAATACACAATACTTTTTCTGACCTTTTTGAATCTTGCCCCTGACAAATAACCCACATTACAAAAAAAGACTAAAACTAACACTAAAACTAATAAAAACTAAACTAAAACTAAGCATTTTCAAAAAATAAAAACTATACTAAACTAGCAAACCCACTTTAAAAACTAATTAAAACTAAACTGAATTTGAAAACAAAAAGTCAAAACGAAATAAAAATAAAAACTAGTGAAAAATGCAAAACTATAATAACCCTGGTGCCAGCTTTATGTGAGTGGGCTCTGTGGGATTGAGGGACACAGGGGTAATAGTGCTTGTGTGTAGGGGTGAACACTGGGACGTGGGCACGTTCTCTACACTCAGAACACCATCGGCATGAGCCGGATAGCCATACATTATACTCTTATGAGATTTCTCAGGGGTGCCGTAAAAACTGTGTTTGGGTGCAGGTGAGCGGGTTGTACAACGTGCTCGTTGGCTGCAAAATACACATCTGCAGTCGCCTTTTTAAGGGGACTGACAGAGCGAAATGCTTTGAAGGCTCATATGTTTAGACGCTCATAAATACTCGAGCATCATCATGTGTAAAAAAGCTGGCCGCGAGCTCGGCATAATTTTTTCTGCTGCCAGAGCCAGGATTCGAACACAGGTCTCTGGCGCGAAAGCCTAAGATTTTGCCACTGAGCCACAGGGGGAAAACACATAAGCTTTTGGTTAGCGCGAGCATATAAGAGAGCGTCATCATGTTTTGTCTCGGCGTTTGTTTGCAGGCATGTGTGTATTATAACAGGCTCGTTTACTGCAATATTAATATTTCCAGCCGCCTGAACTTAAGAGGGGACTGAGAAATGTGTGAGAATTGGAGGTTGGTCCGGCCTCGGCGGGACTAAAAACACTCTCTCTCCTCCTTTCGCCGGTGAGTGAGGCACGCGTCGTGCTGAACATTGCTCGTGACCGTCCGCTCTGACATCCCTTGTGGACGGCGCAGTTTGCGCGGCACAAGCAAAGGGAGAGAGAGAGCGGGAAGAGGGGCGAGTAGCCGGAGAGCTTCATCATGTCGTGCATGTATTATAACAGGCTCGTTACTACAATATTGATATTTCCAGTCGCCTGAACTTAAGAGGGGACTGAGAAATGTGTGAGAAATGGAGGTTGGTCCGGCCTCGGCGGGACTAAAACACTCTCTTTTCTCCTTTCGCTGGTGAGTGACGCGCGCGAACGGAGCGCGAGGGCGGGGTAGCTTTCTTGTAACGTAAAGAAAGCTAGCCGCGTGACAGTCCGCTTCTGACATCCCTTGCGAGAAGGGAGCAGTTGTCACCAATGTCTCCGTCCGCCTCCCCCCCTGAAGCGACGGCAGTGAGGGCGGGAGCCGGCAGCCGCCCGTCCGTGAGGGGAGGGGGGAGAAGGGAGGGGGGAGGGGGGGGCGGAGAAGGGGAGAGCGAAGCTCGAAGGAAGGGTTCCGGCGAGCTTTAGTCTCCGCTGGCCTCAGGGAGCGGCGTTTCTTTTTCCGCGGCGCCGCAGAGGCAGGTGGGGTGACAGTCTCAGCGTCGAACATGGCGAGTTGAGCCCGCAGGGTCGACATCGGCAGTTATTCGCACAGCGAGCAGCCACCCGAAGCGTGGTCCTGGCCCAGGCAGAGAGCGCAGATGAGGTGGCGGTCTCCATCGCTGAGCGGGGCTCGGCACAAAAAAACGCTTGCGCTCTTTTAGGGACAGTGTGTGTTGCAGGTTTTTGAAACAAAGGATATAGTCGCCGGATAGCGAAGCAGGCACGGATGGCTGAGCCGCTGTCCTAAGCGTGCTGTCGCAGGATTCGAAATCAGGGAAGCAGCCTCTGAGCCCGTCCTTTTATACGCTAAACCACGCCCCTTCTGCGGGCTGTGATGTGTGAGGGCGCGGGCGCCCTCATTGGACGTGACGTCACGCGGGGCTCAGTGGTAGGCTGCTGCAGTTGCCGCAGGGCAGCCAATGAGCACGCTAGATAGCTTGCTCTAGGTCTGCTGGCTGCTGCACTGCGTTGACAATAAATACAAAATTGAGACAATTTTTTGGCTTCAATATCTCGAGTAAAGAGACTTTACCCGTAGCGTAAGCTAGTTTACGCAATACGAGAGAACCTCTCGTAAGAGAATCATCATTTACATGATCAATTATAAAACTCTTCTATCATGATTTATTTCTCCTTCTACAGGAAGAACATGAACACATTCAGTGAGTTTTCTGCTTGTTTTCTAGTGACTCACATTGTAAGAAGTCGTTCCTGGTCTTGGGATTCATGTCGGTGAAAGTGACTGTGGAAATAAACAGACATGAACAGTGTGAAGAGAAATGACAAGATAAAATACATACATTTCTAAGACATTTCTAATATGATGTTCTACAATATTAGATGATGGACTCATTTCTGAGAGCAGATTAATAATCTCCAGAGGCTTCATTTATAAAACACACACATCGGATTGATCCTAAATTCCTTGGATTTCATCCTCCATCATGTGTATATAAACGCTTGTCCATGATGATGAGTCCGTATTTCTGAGATATTCAAGAGATATTTGTGGCTGTTTTGTAGGAGGATTTGATGGACTTGAATTTCATTTATTAATAACTGGGGTTTAAAACTGGGATGCATTTAAGGACATTTTTGTGCAAATGGATGTTTTATAAATCGTAGGAACATTTCGGAAACGATTGTACATTCAGATTTCGGATCTTTCTCCACACGTCTGTATAAACGAGGCGCAGGACTTTACCTCCGTCTGAGATCTTCTTGATCTCCTTTTTGCAGAAATCCTCCAGTTTGTCTCTCAGCTGACGGACAGATTCTCTCACGCCATCAAAAGAGGAGAGAGAACTGAAGGAAACGTCGGGTTCGTCTGTAGATTCAGGAGGTGCTGAGAGAGACTGGAAACTCTACAGAAAACAGAAATCAAAACTCATCATCTCCACACTTCAGCCAATAACCTGCACTATATCAGATCTGAGCGGCTCTTGTTGACTTGACTTCTCTTCAGTGACTCGCTTCAATCCAGCACTTTCACACAATCAGCACATTCTTCTCATATTCATCATTTAATGCGACAAACTCTAGTATTTGACAATTAATAATAATAATATAATATATATATATATATATATATATATATATATATATATATATATATATATATATATTAGTGCTGTCAGTTAAACGCGTTATTAACAGCGTTAACGCAAACCCATTTTAACGGCATACATTTTTTTATCGCGAGATTAACGTTCTTTTTGGCATAGCAAACTTTGTAGTTTTTTCACATTCACAACTAGTAACGTTAGAAAAACTACAACACCACACCAAATCTAGCTAGACCGGAAACAAAACAACAGGCACGCCGCACACACTTGTTTGGGCTTGCGAGCCCGCCAAAGAGTAGTAGGCTAAAGGGGGTCGCACACTGGACGAGAAGCGCAGCGCAGCGTCTTTAAAATTCGAACACAATATTCTCTATCAGTGTACACACACCGGCGGCGCCATTCGGCGTCTGTCCGCGGCGCCCAGCTACGGCTCAGGACCTTGTTCAAAATCCTGCCGCGCCACAGAGCGCCATTTACATAGTTTTATATTAAATGTACATTTATTTGTCTCAAATCGTCGTTAATGCATACTGACTTCATCCTGTGCTACAATATACATTTAGTTTTACATTCATTTACAGAAATCAGCTGCGTGGATGAAAACTGCTGATGTTATCGGAGATATTCTCAATTCATTCAGTTAACGGACGCTCTGAGGTAAAGTGATCAGACTGCAGACTTAGCAACGATTGTATTTAATTGTACAGTACAATCATAACATAGTACAGACATTATCTTAATTCCATGATGTCCTTAAACATAACAATAGTGCTGGCCATAAACTGAGAAAGTGCGCGTCCGGTGTGCGATACCTTGAGTTGTTCTAGACGAGACGCGCTGCGCTTCTTGTCTGGTGAGCGACCCCCCTAACGCTACGTTTTGAGTGGATGGCGAGCACCGAAATGGATGCCAATAAGATTCTGAATGGAAAGTTTACTTTTAAAAAGTTGCCAAATGGTTCCATTGACAAGACCAAAGTGATCTGTGTGTTTTGTCATTGTGAGCTGAGCTATCATCGCAGAACATCCAGTCTGAAATACCACTTGACGCGAATGAGAATTCTCTGATGCGATTATTTGCTCCGAGTGTGAATGTTAGTGTGAAATTGAACACTACAGTATATGCCAATGTTGTTTTCAATAAAAAAACATTAGCACAAAGCAAGCCGATCCACTTTTCCATGTTGATAAGAGCGTTAAAATGAGAAAAAAAATAATGGGACAAAAATAAATTAAGGGACATTTAGAATAGATAAAAATGTGCGATTAATTGCGATTAACTGCGAGTTAACTATGACATTAATGCGATTAATCGCGATTAAATATTTTAATTGTTTGACAGCACTAATATATATATATACACTCACCTAAAGGATTATTAGGAACACCATACTAATACTGTGTTTGACCCCCTTTCGCCTTCAGAACTGCCTTAATTCTACGTGGCATTGATTCAACAAGGTGCTGAAAGCATTCTTTAGAAATGTTGACCCATATTGATAGGATAGCATCTTGCAGTTGATGGAGATTTGTGGGATGCACATCCAGGGCACGAAGCTCCCGTTCCACCACATCCCAAAGATGCTCTATTGGGTTGAGATCTGGTGACTGTGGGGGCCATTTTAGTACAGTGAACTCATTGTCATGTTCAAGAAACCAATTTGAAATGATTCGAGCTTTGTGACATGGTGCATTATCCTGCTGGAAGTAGCCATCAGAGGATGGGTACATGGTGGTCATAAAGGGATGGACATGGTCAGAAACAATGCTCAGGTAGGCCGTGGCATTTAAACGATGCCCAATTGGCACTAAGGGGCCTAAAGTGTGCCAAGAAAACATCCCCCACACCATTACACCACCACCACCAGCCTGCACAGTGGTAACAAGGCATGATGGATCCATGTTCTCATTCTGTTTATGCCAAATTCTGACTCTACCATCTGAATGTCTCAACAGAAACAGAAATCGAGACTCATCAGACCAGGCAACATTTTTCCAGTCTTCAACTGTCCAATTTTGGTGAGCTCGTGCAAATTGTAGCCTCTTTTTCCTATTTGTAGTGGAGATGAATGGTACCCGGTGGGGTCTTCTGCTGTTGTAGCCCATCCGCCTCAAGGTTGTGCGTGTTGTGGCTTCACAAATGCTTTGCTGCATACCTCGTTTGTAACGAGTGGTTATTTCAGTCAAAGTTGCTCTTCTATCAGCTTGAATCAGTCGGCCCATTCTCCTCTGACCTCTAGCATCAACAAGGCATTTTCGCCCATAGGACTGCCGCATACTGGATGTTTTTCCCTTTTCACACCATTCTTTGTAAACCCTAGAAATGGTTGTGCGTGAAAATCCCAGTAACTGAGCAGATTGTGAAATACTCAGACCGGCCCGTCTGGCACCAACAACCATGCCACGCTCAAAATTGCTTAAATCACCTTTCTTTCCCATTCTGACATTCAGTTTGGAGTTCAGGAGATTGTCTTGACCAGGACCACACCCCTAAATGCATTGAAGCAACTGCCATGTGATTGGTTGATTAGATAATTGCATTAATGAGAAATTGAACAGGTGTTCCTAATAATCCTTTAGGTGAGTGTACATAATAATAATAATAATAATAATAATTAATAATAAGAAGAAGAATAATTTGTTACATTTATATAGCGCTTTTCTGGGTACTCAAAGCGCTTTACATGGAAGGGGGTAATCTCCTCAATCACCACCAATGTGCAGCATCTCCTGAATGATGCAACGGCAGGCATACTGTGCCAGAACGCCCACCACACACCAGCTTACTGGTGGAGAGGAGACAGTGATGAAGCCAATCAGTATATGGGGATGATTAGGAGGCCATGATGGACAGATGGGATTTTTAATGACCACAGAGAGTCAGGACCTCGGTTTAACGTCTCATCCGAAGGACAGTGCTTTTTGACAGTATAGTGTCCCCGTCACTATACTGGGGCATTAGGACCCACCCAGACCACAAGGTGAGCGCCCCCTTCTGGCCTCACTAACACCTCTTCCAGCAGAAACCTGGTTTTCCCAGGAGGTCTCCCATCCAGGTACTAAACAGGCTCAACCCTGCTTAGCTTCAGTGGGCAACCAGTCTTGAGCTACAGGGTGATATGTCTGCTGGCGGATAGGTAGATGGTTCATGAGATCAAAACATGAACAAATTACCTTGGATGGGCATGGATATTTCTTGGACATTTAAGAGAAAAAGTAACCGTGGTGCTTATACAGAGCAAGCTCTACAAAATGCCCTCAGAGCTATTTATTTATTTATTTATTTATTACAGCATATTTGTTTGCATGGCTTAGTTATATGTTACAGTATATGTATAGCCTAAAATGTAAATGTAAAAAATGTGTCTATTTTGGACATTCCTGAAAAAAATATTATATACATGGTGATACATTACTTGCCTTTTAGAGATTAAAAACTATAGTCTGTTCATTTTGCAGCTGATCTATGAAGCAAACTGGTGTAACGACTGAGACAAGTCAGACACAAGCATTTGTCATAGGATCTGGGGCCCCGTCCTCCAAACAGGGCAAGAGGGTCTTAGTTACCATGACCACGATCAGATAAGTTGGTTTTATGACTCTTAGCAATGTGAACAAGACTAACTCTGTGCTAACTCTGCCACAAAACCTACAGATATTAGAACAGACTCTCCAGTCAACGTAACCTCACGCATACCATATTTGGTCTCTATAAATTGGTACTTTGAAGATCGAAATGATTGTGTACATGATATGCCGATAGCTGCGCAACATATTAGTATTACAAGAATCTTTCTTAGTTTCGTCATCAGACACCAATCCAGCGTGCCATTGCAAATGAGCACGCTTACAACAAAGACTCATAAATCTTCCCCACAGAGGAAACTCCCACTCAGAAATTCCCCCTTTCTTATTGGTTGAGCCAGCCCTGCAAGGTGTGACCTGAAGTCAAGCTTTAAAGGGCCTATTCGCTAGCCCTCCCTCTCTTCTCTTCTGGCCTCAACTGCTGCTCCTTCAAGTTGATACTGTGGGGATCAAAAGAGTTTGTTGGAACTGATAAATTGATTGCAATATTAATTTAGCTACCTCAAGTTAATCCAATTAACTGACCCAAATATTAATAACTAATCATAATTGATAATTATGAGTTAGTATTAATATTTCTCCTTTGAGCTAATTTGTTACATATATGGTGGAGAATGCAGGCATCGTATTTAACATTGTATGCAAGCAGACAGTAATCAATCATATGTTGTCCCATAAGTTTTTATTAACATTGTATACATGCACATACAAGTTTCTGATAAAATCAGCAAAACTATAGCTTGAATATGCCTTCCTACGAACGGCAGAACGTTTCTCAATGCTATAATGCATGTTTAAATCGTACAATAAGAAACTCCTGATTTTAGCGAAGAAATCCTAATTTCAGTTCTAAATCGAGCGTAAGCCTTCTCTGACGAAGAAATCTCAGATTAGCCGCGCATATAAATGGTACCAGAACAAATTAACCTGATGGGTGTTCGAAGAAATCCCCATTTTCAGCAATTTTGAAGGTGATTGAGCGATGCTCCTCAGTCAACAATTAAGGCCTTATTATTCGTTACATCATTGTATTCATATTAAACCGCTGAACCGCTCATATGAAACAATCACGTCGAATTAGTGGTATAAATGCTAGCCTATATAGCTAACTAGTAATTTGCCATTGTCTGTAAAGGGACTGTGCTGTTTTGATTTGTGAAAGAGTTGCATCACTGGCATGTAACTTCATGTGTTTAAACTGGAGTTCTCAATGCAAACTTTCATCACAACCCGATCGCTGCTCCATTCGATTTGTGTTGTTGGTTGGCATTGGTCTCTAAGCAACACATGACACCGGGAAGTGCAAACAGGCACTTCTGATAATCTGATAACAGCACAAACCTCACAGACCCTTGTGTAAACAAGTGATTGCGTGTGGCCAAAAAGCTAGCTCCCTAGCAACCCTACACGCATACAAGTTAAAGCCCTTTACCTCGACCGGCTAAAACTTAGACACGTGTGAGCGTAAAGTGTAACCTTTAAACCAAAGACTATAGACTTTGGGCCTTGTCCCTTGAAACAAAGGGATAGTGATTTGAACACGAGTAATGAGAGTCAAAGCTCCTCGAGGCTTTGAATCAAAGGAGTCAATTGCATCACAAATGATTCTTTGTTCGCTCTCGCTGGCGACCCCTGCTGGTCAGAACAGTGTAAGTGTAGTGACAACTCAAATCAATGAAACACCTTTTACAAAACAAATGGCAAAGGTTTTATCAAAGGTGTAATCATGTGATGGCAATCCACGAACCATCTAATACCCTTTTAATATGAGGTGTCTTTCAAGGCACGATACCTTGGTAAACTGTAGGGCTCGTTTTATGAAAGCTTGGTCAATCAGACCAATAAGAGACTATTAAATTTGCCTCTTCCCTTTATCAAATGCGTCATTAAATGTGTACGAATCTATAAAAGTGATACAAGATCACATAGAAATCAAATACACGTAAACATACAAGTAAACGAACCGTTGAAATTTTAAATAATTTCGAAACAGCTATGACGCACAACAAAGCCCTGTTTACTGAAATCCTGTGACTTTAGCAGTCTGATCCATGCTCAGAACCACTGATTTGAGACAAATGATTCACACTGATTTCAGAGCTTCACGAAGCATGTCTCATAGGCGGTTTAAACTACTCCGTACTCTCTCTCTCTCTCTCTCTCTCTCTCTCTCTCTCTCTCTCTCTCTCTCTCTCTCTCTCTCTCGACCCCCTCCCTTTTGGTTTCACTTTTTAGTTGAAACCCAGATACCTTGGTTTTTATTTGTGTTTCTTTTATTTCGACTTAAGTCTACCCCTATTTTATTTAGTGTATTTACACCTGTTGAGCCTGAATATTCCTATTCAGTTAAGTTGAATTTAATTAAATTTGGAATTTAATTAAATCAATTTGCTTATTCAATTGCCCTTTTAGTTACCAGAGCTATGAGGACACTCCCTGTTTACTCTTCATTTTGATTTTATTTCAATTAATTAATTTACTTTGTTTTAGCCTGAATTTTCATATTCAGCTAAATAAAGTTTAACTAAATTTTAAATTTAATTAAATCAATTGTTTCCCTTTCCTTTTAGTTTTTGGAACGATAAGGACATTCTACCTTTGCTACTACCTTATCTTAGATATTTACTATCAACATCTTCCCTCTCTCTACAGGATTACAGTAGTTCTAGCAACTGTTGTTTCCGTAATGAGGTACACAGGTTATCCTAATTCCTGTCTGTGCTTTACCCCTCCTCACTCCTTAGCACCAAGCTAAGTACATGAAGCATGGTTAACATAAACGCACAGTAGGCCCCAGACAGAACTGGAAACACTTCCCATTGTTTCTTCTTCTTTTGACCTTGATGTTTGATGTGTCCCTGCTAGCTTAGTCTAACAGCAGCATAACCCATGAGTGACACCTGTTTACCTACGTCTCCTAGCTAAACTTAAATAGGTAAAACACTCCTTCCTTCCCTTTCCTTTCTGATTTAATCTTATTGTTTTATTTTGGTTTTGATCTATGTGTTACTCTAGTAGTATAACATGTGAAAAGAACCATCAGTATTTTGAGTAATAGTTTTATGACATGTAAAAGCCCAGTCATCAGACTGCTGAACACCTGCCAACAGACGGGTAAAGAACTGTGTCAATCAAAGAACTTAAAGTACTGGTTGAACTCAAAGAGAGACGCTAAAGCCATCAGTGTTCAGCCAGAGCGGAAGTCCAAACACTGACTTAGCTATGCTGTAACATTATAGACAAACTCAAGGGGGTCCTGAACAAACCTGAAACAGTCTAAACAACTGCAAATGGACCCCACAAGAAAGATGTACCCTGCTGAACTTCACATCAGCCGCGTAAGCTTCCCCAGCCCTGCACAAAGGGGGGAGGAGCCAAACCCTCGGCTTAACATTCACCCGCCAGTGTCCTGAGAGCCTCTGCAAGCGAATGGTCAGAAACATCCCTGCCTTTACACCAGAGCTTGCAGGAGACCACAACGTCCCTGTCAATCTACGAGACATTGATTTTCACCTGCAGTCTTCGACCGGTGTAACACACCAAGACAGACTCCATCTGCTCTGGATCACATCCAGCCCAGAGTGGCACCGCGTTCTGGCTTTGGCTGTGGCACTACCAGCAGCTGGAACAAGCCACCATAACAGGATTCTCAGACTTAAGAGTCTGAATGCAGACTGGGCACTGCCCCAGACACCAAACAGACCTAAAAGTGCCTGTGCTACTACCACAGACTCCGAACGAGCTTACCTTGGAGCTTGCAACGAACCTGTGACAGAGGAAGACACCAGCTCCAAGAACCTTTTCCTCCAAAACCAGTTAGTCACCATTTCTGGCCGCCCCACGCAATGCCCACTCAACGATGTGTGACCTGACGCAGAAGGCCTTTAACACACAAGGCCTCGTCAGAAAGGGTGCCTAAGACCCCATTGACTCTGAACTGCAAACAAACCAGAAGGCACCCCGCATGACCACAATGCAAGCCTCTGCTACAAAGTTCCAAGTCAGCATAGAACATAAAACTTTTAAAGTAGATGAAAATGTGCTGTCAAAAAGAAGCAGGAAGCTGCATTAGTAAAATTAGAATTTTACTGATTTAAAGGGGTGGTTGATTGCGATTTCACTTTTTTCATTTTAAATAGTGTGTAATGTTGCTGTTGGTGCATGAACAGTATCTGCAAAGTTGCTGCGCTGAAAGTTCAACGTAAGCGGAGATAGCGTCTTTTAAAAATCAGGAAGTTTAATGCCTCCAAAAACGACTCAAATGGGACTACAACGAGATACTTCCCGGGTTTCATACGTAACTAACCCATAAATTTACATCAACCCTCCCTCCGGAACATGCAAAAAAGGCCATGTTCTGCTGCTTTGTCGAAGAGGAAGAGTTATAGTGGAGATCTGTAGCCATGCCGTCGAAAGTGTGTTATTTTCACCCAGCTGTCAGGTCTTCTGTGTTCGGGCTTCCTACGGACGCTGTAGTTCATCAACAATGGTTAAAATTTATGTTTGAT
The DNA here is from genome assembly GCF_964197995.2 of Scardinius erythrophthalmus. Lineage (NCBI taxonomy): Eukaryota > Metazoa > Chordata > Actinopteri > Cypriniformes > Leuciscidae > Scardinius > Scardinius erythrophthalmus. Next base: position 61,590,765 of record NC_138221.1, on the reverse strand, counting down.
TATGTTCCTGACAATTACCCCCAATTTCCACCAGATGCGTAACGGCTGCGGAACGGCTCCGCTGCGTGACAGCTCCGTGTTCCGTCGTCCGTCAATACCCACCAGGTCCGTATTTGTTGCGGAACGGCTGCGTCCATGACTGACAGCTGAAGTCACGAGGACCCACGAGATCTCGCTAATTCACGTATGATCGCGCGATATATAGTTTCTATAAACAGAACGTTATGAGGAATGGCATATTATGACGTTTTCAAGGTGTAGTGTAGGGAAAAATGATCCGCCATGATCACGGTGTATTTTATTTAGAAAATTAACCGGATCTTTTATTTTGTTTTGGTTTGTTCTGTTTTTTTGCTCGACTTCCTGTCCTGCGCATTCTGCCCTGTAGTGCTGCGTAGCTCTCCGGCATCCGGCAAAAATAGAAGCTCTGCGTATCTGCTCCGGAGGGCTGCGGATCGCCGGAGTCGGAACGCAGCTGTACCGCATTCAGTGGAAATACACTCATTGACTTTAATGGAAACCTATTGACTCCGCTGCCGTGCCGGAGCCGTAACACAGCCGTAACGCAGCCGGTGGAAATTGGGGGTTACAATCGTAATTTAGCTCTCTGTGCTGCGCATTTTACGGAAGACAGCTTCCAGAATCTACACGAGTTCAATGCCGGATTCAACAAGAACTATTACTAAAACATGAAGCAGTTCCAACTTTAAAACCAGAGGCATCAGTTGTTGGGCCACAACCTGTAAGTAAGACTTAATAATTTTAAATGTATTTGCATGTATAATTTCAGACGTAATGTTTTAGTTTTATCAAGGACGTAAACAAATGCCAACGCTGGCTTTAGTAGCCACTCAATAGCTATTTCGTGTGTCTATGACAAACGCGTACAAACATTTTGGACCCGAATTTGTAATTATGTACTAATTTTGTAAATGTATTTTCCATGTATACTTTATGACGTCATTTTTAGATTTGATCAAGAACGTAAACCAATGCCAACGCTGTGAATAGATAAACGGTTGTTCATTCTATCAATAAAACAATAACTTTAAAAAACGGTATTACTCAGTCATGTATTCAGTTATATTAAATGTTTAATCAGTAGAAAACTGTATCTCAAAAGCTAACAAACAGCAGTAGCATTTTCAAGTAACAGCGTATCGAAACGAGAAGAATAATTGTTATTATTATTCTTATGAGAGAATAATAATTTAAAAAAAAATTAACCATTCAGAAACGTTTTGTAAGAGCCATGTTTGCGGAGGTTCTGCTCGACTCTCTTCATTACCGCTTTCTGGGTCTGATTCTGGCTCAAACTGATACGGCAATATTGCCACCATTATTTACATTTGACCGGAGCACATGCAACTGTCGCCCGTAAAGGTAATGGGCGTGAAGTTTCCGGACAATGTGCAGTACGCAGTTTAGCCAATTACAACACACCAGGCCAACTAACCAATCTGAGCCCATTGCCTGTTTCTGAGGAAGTGGTTTCATAGAATCAGGAAGTCAACCGGTCGTTCAAATGACAGAGGAGAAAGCGGCTTACAATAAAGGTGAAATTTATGAAAAATAAGGCTTTTTTAACAAACGAAACATGAAGACATGTTATATTGCACCCCATAAACACAATCAAGCAAAGAAAAAATCTTGAAAATCTTGAATGCATGTGTAAGCCTCACGTGCCAACAGACTATACACTGCTTTTTGAAACATACAGACATTTGCCACCTGCTGGTTGAAATTGGCACTGCTGCATAGTCGTTTCCATGACAATGACTTGTTACAGGAAATACTAACTTCAAATAGGGCATTCGTCACCCTGACGCCAGATAGTAAGCAAACCACCTGAGCTGGGTAAACTAACATGACCTAGCGCCCCTTCGTTTAAACTACTGTTATCCTAGAAGTGTACATTTGATCATTCTGATCCAAATAGGACACAACATGCGATACCCATTCTGATCACTAGTTGCTGGCGTGTTTAAATGCATATAAAATGATGGCTGGAATTGACATCTCTACTAAAAGTGAAAAAGTCTTAGATTTTTAACTGGTATCGGTAATTTCAGCATTAAAGCGTAAGTCTGTTTGACAAAGGAATCTCATCTCAACAGCATGTAAACTGTACCGGTGTTTATTATTCTGCTTTGGTTGAAATCCAAATTGCAGTATTGCTTAATCTGTTTCTGACGAAGGAATCTCAGTACAGTGTTATATATACGTAGACTTGGGTGATGCTCCCCTTTCTACAATGTAAGGCCTTACAAATTATTGTTAGATTGATGTAATTCATCTAATTTTTAGCTGCATCTACAAGCAGAGCTACCTAGTGATCAAAATTGTTTCACTCGTTGAAAAGTCAATATTTATGCATGAGATGGATGTAACTATGTATGGTTAGACAAGCTTCAACTTACAGCAAATATATTCCCTTACTTTTTAAACAAGTAGAAGAAGTTGTTTAAAGTGAAGAGAAGAGTTACATGAGTAAAATTTACAAATGCCAAACCACATTTGCATTTTACTGAATGTAACATCAAGTTTTTGAAAGACTTAAAGTATAGGCGCCACATTTTAACTTGTTTAAACATGCATAACTCGTTTAAAATGTGCAGACATTCTTCATAGACTGTTGAATTGCTCTGACATGCACTGGTTCCCATGACAACGACTTGTCACAGAAAGTGCTAACTCGTGACGTCATATTGTAAACAAACCAGCCTAGGTGGCTAAGCTAACCTAACCTAGCATCAATTCAGCTTAGGCTACGCTAAATAATAATTTCTACAGTTAGCGGTTAGCATAATTTACTTGAAGCCTTTAACTACAGCTTGTGCTGTGCACAGTGCAAAGTGATCTAAATTACTTTTCCTTTAACCCAGTTAGGGTTCTGATTTTTCACTTTCTCTTTCCTTACTTTCCATTCTTCTCAGCTGAAGTTCGCCTTCACTAGTTTAGGCGTAGTCCTTGCTGAGTGCTGTCGGCTAAATTTGCAGTTACCTTGTCAATTAAACTTAAATTTAATTACATGTAAACTGTGTAGCTAGAGAAGAATTCTGATAGTAATGAGAAACTAAACTTTTGGAGGGACACACACACACGGTGTGGTCTTGAACACACAGCAGCTGTGACCCACTATGGAGTGTTGGTCCAAACAAATCAAAAGTTTAGCCACTAGTGCTACTGATTATTCCCAATTTCAGATCATTCCTGCTATTTTGATCACTTATTTAAGCCCTTTTTATTTTATTTTACTTTGATAATATTAGCCGTCAGCTATTCCCTTGTCTATTCTTTCATTTATATGATTTATTTACATTTCCCCTCTTGTTCTAATGTGGTTCCATTTCCCATAGGGCCCAGGAAGGAACCAGAGACACCTTTATTTGTGATTTTGTTTATTTTCAACAAGTGCACAAATTTTTATGACCCTGCAACACAAGTAATCTCAATGATTACTAGGGCATAACTATAGTCCTGAGGATTGATAATAAGCATAATCTGAATAGGAAAGCTGTCCTTTTTCCTCCTATCCTTCACTTCCTTCATCCTGTCAAGCCCGTTGTGAACCACCAGCTAAGTCCAGAGAAATAATTTAGCCATAAGAACCCTCTTAACTCATTTATTTCCTCTCGGCTTATGCCCTTTCCAGAAAAGATTCTCGGAACCACACAAGTCTTAGCCTCCTAACATCCACAGCTAAGATGATAAGGATTCAAGAAACACTTGACATGCTAGCTACACATGAAACACCTAGCTTTATGCTACATACCTAGCTAACCTATCAAACCTTAGCTCTGAACTCTTTAGGGTCATGCATTAGTCTCTCACCACTAGTGTGCCAAAAATGTTGCAGATCCGCTGCTTAACCTGACCTTAACCAGACAGGTGATAGAATGGACTGACAAGCCATCGCGAGGAATACTGTTCCACCAAGGCTGCTGACATCCTACAGCACCAGAGCTAAACGTAACTACACCATGAGAGAAGAGGACCAACGACCCATGACCCAAGCCAGAGTTACAGCCACACCGGGCTGATCAAGATTATCATCTCCTTACCCCACCATAGGGGTATGAAACAGAAGGTAAACAACCTCACATAACCGATCACAGCGTCCCACAAGGAGCGGACCTGTGCTCAAAGCCTTACAGACCAGCTAGAGACTGAGGTTCAAACCAGATTCAATGCAGCTGGACTGAGCATGCCCAGGACCAGCACAGAACTGTCACCATGGCAACAACCCAGGTACCAGCTAAGCCCCTTGGAGAAGCCATGGAGGACAGCACCCTCAACCTGCAAACACCACAGGATGACCAACGGCTGTCAACGGCAACATCCTCCTCCACACCCTTCACACAGGTGTCAATTGGAGGCTCCAGCTGGACCACCGCTCCAGGAAACACAAACAACCAGAGGCCACCGTGGCCTTCCAGGATTGTATGACAGAGGTGTGTCTGATCTTTCTGCACTTTCAACTTCGCTCGTGGTTGTCCTTAAGAGGGACAACAAAGATCGAAAGGGGGGAATCTGTAACGACTGAGACAAGTCAGACACAAGTATTTGTTATAGGATCTGTGGCCCCATCCTCCAAACAGGACAAGAGGGTCTTAGTTACCATGACCACGATCAGATAAGTTGGTTTTATGACTCTTAAAGGGATAGTTCGCCCATTTAAGACATGAAGTTGTATGCAATCCTTACCAGCACTATAGTGCATACACACTGACCCACTCTGTGGTCACCTCCCTGGTCAGAGTTCTGGCCGCTGGAAGTTTTTCTACTTTTTTTAATTTTCTACTTTTTACGTCGTTGTCATTCGATTGTGTAAACACTATGGAACAGCTGATCGGAACGTGCGCACTGTTGACGTTGACAGCAGCGCGGATTGATAGAAATGGAAAGAAAATAGTGCCGATTAAAACTGAGGTATGAATTTTGTCTGGAGTGTTTTTTGTGATGTAAATTAATCAAGCTTTGAAACGCATATAATTTTTTCACGTAAAAACGCACAGTTTTGAGGCCCCGGAAACTAACCGTGACTACTTTCTTGAAAAACTTCCAGCGGCCAGAACTCTGACCAGGGAGGTGACCACAGAGTGGGTCAGTGTGTATGCACTATAGTGCTGGTAAGGATTGCATACAACTTCATGTCTTAAATGGGCGAACTATCCCTTTAACAATGTGAACAAGACTAACTCTGTGGTAACTCTGCCACAAAACCTACAGATATTAGAACAGACTCTCCTGCATTCATTTATCGATGAACTGATTAACATGAAATTAACATGCATTCCAGAACATTTTGTTTGTTCCAGAACGATTTATTGTCTTGTGTTGTGTCTTTTAATACTATTATCTGTTGATACTATTATCTCTTTGATACTATGTATTTTATTATAGAACCAACAGTCAATGTAACCTCACGCATACCATGTTTGGTCTCTATAAATTGGTACTTTGAAGATCGAAATGATTGTGTACATGATATGCCGATAGCTGTGCAACATATTAGTATTACAAGAATCTTTCTTAGTTTCGTCATCAGACACCAATCCAGCGTGCCATTGCAAATGAGCACGCTGAGAACAAAGACTCATAAATCCTCCCCACAGAGGAAACTCCCGCTCAGAAATTCCCCCTTTCTTATTGGTTGAGCCAGCCCTGCAAGGTGTGACCTGAAGTCAAGCTTTAAAGGGCCTATTCGCTAGCCCTTCCCTCTCTTCTCTTCTGGCCTCAACTGCTGCTCCTTCAAGTTGATACTGTGGGGACCCCCCACAGTAAGACCCAAGGGCCCCAAGGGCCCCAGCAGGCCGTGAGCACCACCTGCCATCCTTTCACGCTCCCAAAGGGAGTCGGACTGCTATTTTCTTCAATCCAGAAAACTGCAACCTTACCATCACTGAATGGGCAATGATCGACTCTTGGCCTTCTCGATATGTTCGGGATGCCGGGCTGTCCAGCGTGGCCTCAGCAGGCCCAACAGGCTCAGCAGGCTGCAGGCTTCGACTCGCAACCGCCATGTGCTCACTCAGGAGAGAGAGGACTCTCTCAACCACAACAGCGTTGAAACCACCATGCAAGTTCATCATATCTTCTCCATCCAGCAGAGAAGAAAACAATTGCAACTTGTACAGTGACATTTGACACTCATGGACCCATGAACGAACTAAATTTTCAACCACTTCAAGAATTGTCCACTGCACAGACCATGCAAGTATCAATTTAATGAGGTGCTCTGAAAATGATAAGCTTATGGTTCTTTTCATAGTTAAATAGATCTTTTCCATAGTTCCATTTCCTGCTTCCGGTTCCATATCACTCAACATTTTACCAATGCATGTATGTATGTATGACCGGGGATTGAACCACCAACCTTCCGGTTTGTAGACAACCTACATGAACCACTGAGCCACAAGAACTAATTTGTTACACTGGTTAGTAAGGCAAAACACCCCCTTTGTACAAACATATTTTATTTGGTGAGTAACTCCTGCCATAGTCTCTCAAAACTGGGATGGCAATTCTAGTCACATTTATGTTTTGTTTCACAGTAATGTCACATTTTCTGGAAGGGGGGCATTTCCCCCACTCATTATAAACAGTCCTTGTTTTGTTTTTTTACACAATGACATTTGATTTCATGATTTTAATGTTGTTTTTTTGTGGGAGACTAAAGACTAATGACAGACTGTTGATCTTTGAATAAAAATATATTTTAGTCTAATATCATAGTAGGCCTCTGGACACAGAAGTATTGCATTGGCATTTGATTGGAATGTAACATCTATGCAAAATAATCCTTGAATCATTTCTAATTTAAGGCCATTCCCTTTTGGAATATGTGATTGTGTTTTGTCAACAATAAGCAGGAACATTCTGCCTTTCCATTTTGTAGTGTGGGTCATTCAGTGGAGCATTTAAACTGATTCTCATGTTTAAGAATCTGACAAATAATTTATGCCACTGCTACTGTTACCTTTCTTCTTTTTTTTGACCTTCAAACACCTTAAAATGCACATGTGTAGATGAGGAAAATCTAAATTTTCTCGAACCCCCATAGCAGGATCACAATGGCAAGGACCTCTGTATTTATAAAACCCTGCGTACGGCCCTGCTCATGCTGTTCACTTTTCATTTAATCAACATAGATGAAATTAAAAAATAACATTATATTATTTATTCATAATGGCTAGGTTAAAAACAGATATTATATTATATATAGTTTGTGATATTAGCTCACTTTGCAGCAAAAGCTCTGTTGGCTTTTATTAATTGAGAAATAAAAACTTGTGTTAAAGTTATGCAAATGGTTAATTATTTGTATGACTACATCACAAAGAGTAAAGTCTTGTAAAAGCATTGATTGAAAACATTGAAATTTCATAAAACTGTGTAAATAATAGAAACGCAGTTCAAATAGCCTTTCTTTAAATGCAAATGTTCTTTGAGTATTTCATTTGTGAAGGTAAAGCATGTACTCACTACTCCTAATTACAAGAAGAAGAAAACTTCACACTGGGTGTGTGACAGGCTGTGGAATGGGGTTTGGCTGAGGAAAAAATTTCAGTCAAAAGATTTTTTTTTTACTTTAACCCCTTCAGACAGTCCACTATGATCCTGTTCTTCTAGATCTCTGTTACCTGCAGGAACTGGATGTGATCTTGTGTGTGTGAAAGCTGCTCCAGCTCAGCGTCTCTCCTCCTCAGATCATTGATCTCCTGCTCCAGTCGCTCCAGTCGTCCTTCAGCTCGACTCACTGCAGTCTTTTCCTGATCTCTGATCCGCTGTGTGACCTCAGAGCGGCTTCTCTCAATGGAGCGGATGATCTCAGTGAAGATCCTCTCACTGTCCTCCACTGCTGTCTGTGCAGAGCGCTGTTACACACACATCACAATCACACAGTGGCTTCAGCACGACTGACAGAGTCCAAACTGAGACGTCTCAAACTTCTTTTCTTCTCCAGACTCACCTTATGAGACTCCACAGCCTCTCTCAGATGCTGAAGATCTTTCTGTCTCTGCTGGATTCTCTGACGGATCTTCATCTGTGTCTCCTTCAGCTGTTTCTGGAGGACAAACCAATGACAGGGAATGACACATAAAACTACTGTCACACAAACATTAAAGTTACATGAATCCAGAGTTGGTGAAGTGGTTAAAGATCTTGCATGGTAAGTTTTTACTGTCTGGTTCAAACCACAGATTCATGTTTTCCTGAAATTAATGTCAGCAGTATTTCATCAGTGCCTAGTTTTATATCATTAGTATCATCATTTACTCTCCCTCATGTCGCTCCAAACCTGTATGACTTTCTGTCTATTGTGAGACACAACAGAAGATATTTAGAAGAATGTCTCAGCGGTTTACAGAGGCCAAATAAAATATGGTGACACATCAGTAACATCAAACCTCATTGGTTCTTTCATGTCAGTCACATGACTAAACACCATGATGTCATGACACAAACACCAGTGAAGTTTGATGTTTTTAATGTCATCATATTTGATTTGGGCTCCACATACATGAGTTTATCAATGATTTGATTTGATTTGATTTGTGATAAAAAATTGGGCTCTTTTAAAAGTAGCATATTTTAAAGACTGCACTTATTTTGGAAATTATACACTTTAAAAGAATATAATTGTGAAATAATTGTGAACTGAACGTAATGTTTTCAGACACGACGTAATTGCATGTTAATTGCTATTAAATGAAAATGTATTATAGTTTAAATGTACATATAAAGCAATTAGCTGAACTTAAGAGTGGCTTTTTGACCCACTTAAGTAGGATTTAAGTATATAATGTAATTTCATAATTCTACGGAGTTAAATTGAAATATTAAATATTATTAAAATGTACTTTAAAGTAAAACTTTTAATTTTACATTATAAAAAAGTGTACTTTATAAAGTGTACTTATGAAACAGTCATGAACATTTACTCTCTTTAAGTGCACTTAAGTGGCCTTTCATTTAATTTATATTATATTATCTGCAAGAACAGTTATATATATACTTTTAATTTGAATTACACTACAAATGCATGTCAATACACTTAAGTGTACTCCTTTCTTTAACCACTAGTTGTTTAGATTACTTTTGTGCTTTTTCTCCTTTTTAGAGCTTGAAACTTTTTTACTCCATTGACTTACAATGACTTTCTCACTGACTTGTAATGTATAAACTAAAATAGATGAGACATTCTTCAAAATATCATCTTTATATTCCACAGAAGAAACTCAGTCAAACCGGTTTGGAACAACATGAGTAAATGAGTGAGTAAATAAAGACACTTTCATTTCTGTGTGATCAATCCCTCTCAGTTCATACCTGTTTCTCTGTCCTCTGTGCTGCAGTTGATACAGTGTTGTGGTTTTTATGTTCACTCTCCTTACACCACACACAGATGCACTGTTGATCAGTGATACAGAACATTTCTAGCTCTTTATCATGTTTACGGCAGATCATGTCCTGCAGTCGTCCAGTGGCATCAATCACTTTGTGTGGCTTACGAGAGTGAAATTCCTCATGACGGTCAAAATGAGTTTGACAGTAAGATTCCTGACACACCAGACAGGACTTGACGGCTTTGTATTTTCTTCCAGTACAGACGTCACACTGCACGTTTACAGCTCCAGCGTAACAGTCAGCAGGAAGTTGAGTCTTCTTCAGTTTCTCCACCACGTCAGCCAGAATGGTGTTTTTAGCTAAAGCAGGTCTTGGACTGAAGGTCTGTCTGCACTGAGGGCAGCTGTAGACTCTCTTCTCATCCTCCTGATCCCAGCAGTCTGTAATACAGATCTTACAGTAACTGTGTCCACAGGGAATAGCCACTGGATCCTTCAGGAGATCCAGACACACTGGACACGTGAACTCATCCTGAGAAAATCTGGCTTCTGCCATTTTACTGCATGAATACAGAGAGACACAAACACACAACAGCTCAACAATACTTCAGTTCCTATTTCTCTGAACTGAGGAGTTGAAATAGTTTCCTGCTTCTGTGTTTGAGTGACGTGTGTAAAACAGAAAAGCAGTCTGTAACAGTGAGTGACAGTCTGTAAAGCAGCTTCCTCATTTCTGGTGAAGGAGAGTCACTTTACTGCTGTGTTTATGTGCCCTATTGGAGTCAAAAACATCGTAATTATGAGTTCCAAAGACATGAATGACCGAGCAAAGTTTTATTTACAAATGACAAACTCATAATTCTAGACTCCAGATAATGATCTTCTCCAGACTGGGAATTCAGACAAATATCTATCATGTAGTCATTGTACATTGTAGTGTATTCACCTTAAGCATTTTTTTTATTATTGTTTTTTTTTAAATGTACATTTATTTGTATAACGCCTTTCACAATGCCTGGAAGCAGCTTTATAGAAAATGCATGTTTCTACATAATGTGCCAAAGTAATGTCCATATGTCAGAAAGTACAGTTCTAAGACAATATAGATCATGCAGTTAGCTAACATTTTGTATTAATTTAGGCAGAAACCTACATTCTAAATTTTCTAGCTTCATGCATTCTTTTTTTATGAAACCTTTAATGTTGGTAAGTTTCATAAAAATAGCAACATTTTGAACAAAAAGCTGAGAAAATCGCATGCATAAGCAATGCCTTTATCGCTTGTTTCTTCCTGTGTTTTGATCCGTAGATTCTATAATCTTTCAGAAGATGTTTAATACTGCCCCCGTATAACAGTGAAAAACCATGGAAAATTTCATCAATGGCAGTGAAGCATTGTCTTATATTTAATGGAAAATAGAATTAGAAGTAGAAAATAGAAGTAGAATAGAAAAGCAAATGGAAAATAATTAGCATAGCATTTCAAGCAAAAGATAGCATCTGATTTAACTGGAGTATAATGGTATGAGATGCATTATGTGAATGCTTGGATAAAGAGATGCGTCTTTAATCTAGATTTAAACCGTGAGAGTGTGTCTGAGCCCTGAACATTATCAGGAAGGCTATTCTAGAGTTTAGGAGCCACATGCAAAAATGCTCTCCCTCCTTTAGTGGACTTATATTCTAGGTACTACCAGAAGTCCAGAGTTTTGTGATCTTAAAGAGCGTGATAGATTGTAGAGCGATATAAAATTGGTTAAACACACAGGAGCTAAACCATTTAGGGCCTCATAGGTCAGTAGCAATACTTTGTAATCGACACAGAACTTAATATGTAACCAGAGTAGATAATAAAATTGAAGGAATATATTCTTATTTTCTTGACCTGGTAAGAACCCTAGCAGCTGAACTTTGGACTAACTGTAGCTTGTTTATTGAGGATGCAGGACAACCAGCTAGTAAATCATTACAGTAATCTAGTCTAGAGGTCATGAATGCATGAATAGCTTTTCTGCATCAGACACAGATAGCATGTTCAGTAGCTTAGCGCTGTTTCTGAAGTGGAAGATGGCTGTTTTTGTAAAATAAAAAATAAGATTTTAGAAAGACAAGTTTCTGTCTAATATAACACCCAGATTTTAAACCGTAGAGGATAGAGTAAAGCATTAGATTATCTGTACAGGTTTTTGGTTCAATTTAGGTCTTATCTGATTTATTTTTTTATTATTTAATATTATTTGAATGTTAAGCAGCAAGCTCAATAGCTTCTGATGCAACAGCAACCAATCAGCTGTGCTATGTAGATAACGATATGATCACTAACAAATTGAGTTAAAGTCCTACAGCAGGGCTATTCAATTGGCGGCCCGCCAATCATCTCCATCCGGCCCGACGGCACCAACCTCCCTCCTCCTCTTTTCCTGGCGGTGCGGCTAATTTAGTTTGATACACGCTCCGATTGACCTGAGAAACGTTTTACGTGCGAATATTTCAGCAGTTATTATATGTGTCCCGAATTTATGTACACTCACCTAAAGGATTATTAGGAACACCTGTTCAATTTCTCATTAATGCTATTATCTAATCAACCAATCACATGGCAGTTGCTTCAATGCATTTAGGGGTGTGGTCCTGGTCAAGACAATCTCCTGAACTCCAAACTGAATGTCAGAATGGGAAAGAAAGGTGATTTAAGCAATTTTGAGCGTGGCATGGTTGTTGGTGCCAGACGGGCCGGTCTGAGTATTTCACAATCTGCTCAGTTACTGGGATTTTCACGCACAACCATTTCTAGGGTTTACAAAGAATGGTGTGAAAAGGGAAAAACATCCAGTATGCGGCAGTCCTGTGGGTGAAAATGCCTTGTTGATGCTAGAGGTCAGAGCAGAATGGGCCGACTGATTCAAGCTGATAGAAGAGCAACTTTGACTGAAATAACCACTCGTTACAACCGAGGTATACAGCAAAGCATTTGTGAAGCCACAACACGCACAACCTTGAGGCGGATGGGCTACAACAGCAGAAGACCCCACCGGGTACCACTCATCTCCACTACAAATAGGAAAAAGAGGCTACAATTTGCACGAGCTCACCAAAATTGGACAGTTGAAGACTGGAAAAATGTTGCCTGGTCTGATGAGTCTCGATTTCTGTTGAGACATTCAGATGGTAGAGTCAGAATTTGGCGTACACAGAATGAGAACATGGATCCATCATGCCTTGTTACCACTGTGCAGGCTGGTGGTGGTGGTGTAATGGTGTGGGGGATGTTTTCTTGGCACACTTTAGGCCCCTTAGTGCCAACTGGGCATCGTTTAAATGCCACGGCCTACCTGAGCATTGTTTCTGACCATGTCCATCTCTTTATGACCACCATGTACCCATCCTCTGATGGCTACTTCCAGCAGGATAATGCACCATGTCACAAAGCTCGAATCATTTCAAATTGGTTTCTTGAACATGACAATGAGTTCACTGTACTAAAATGGCCCCCACAGTCACCAGATCTCAACCCAATAGAGCATCTTTGGGATGTGGTGGAACGGGAGCTTCGTGCCCTGGATGTGCATCCCACAAATCTCCATCAACTGCAAGATGCTATCCTATCAATATGGGCCAACATTTCTAAAGAATGCTTTCAGCACCTTGTTGAATCAATGCCACGTAGAATTAAGGCAGTTCTGAAGGCGAAATGGGGTCAAACACAGTATTAGTATGGTGTTCCTAATAATCCTTTAGGTGAGTGTACATGCATAGGCAAAAGGGTGAGTGATGTGGAACCGGAAGCAGGAAATAGAACTATGGAAAAGATCTATTTAACTATGAAAAGAACCATCAGCTTATCATTTTCAGAGCACCTCAGTAAATTGATACTTGCATAGTCGGTGCAGTGGATACAATTCTTGGTTGAAAATTGAATTCGTTGATGGGTCCGTGAGTGTCAAAAGTCACTGTACAAGTTGCAGTCGTTTTCTTCTCTGCTGGGTGGAGAAGATATGATGAACTTGCATGGTGGTTTCGAGCACATGGCTGTTGTGAGTCGAAGCTTGCAGTCCGGGCCTGCTGAGGCTACGCTGGACAGCACGGCATCCTGAAGTGCAGAGAAGGCCAGGAGTTGATCGTTGCCCTTCAGTAATGGTGAGGTTGCAGTTTTCTGGAATGAAGAAGAGGCCGTCTGACTCCCTTTGGGAGCATGAAGGCATGGCAGGCGGTGATCAGGCCTGCTGGGGCCCTTGTGAAGGCCTATCAACGTGAAGGACAGTTGAGGCCAGCAGCTAAGAAGCTAAGAGGCAGGCAGGGCTAACGGAAAGGCCTTTTAAAGCTTGACAAAAGGCACACCTTGCAGGCTGGCTAAACCAATCAGAAAGGGGGAATTTCTGAGGGGAGTTTCCTCTGTGGGGAGGATTTATGACACTATCTCAAGTGTGGTCAGACATCTGCCTTACCAAATTTCTGTTCATTAATGCTCAGATAGATATAACAAACCCACACCGCACAGACCCCAGAGTGAAGTGTGAAGATTTTTATGGTACATATACCAAATAATTGTGTCTGATTTGGTCTCAGTCGTTACACAATCATCTTGTCACAGTTAAAATCCTCCATTCAATCAAATTTAATTTCCTACCGTTTCGGAGAGAAATGTATTTGCACGTTAATCTGCCAGTCGTGGGTCTTTCATGCGGAGACTCTCCTCATGTGTTTGCAATTTTAATATAATGATGCATTTAAAAGGTAATGGCTAAACACATCTTTACAAAAGTTCACAATGCTGCTGCAGATGCAATATAATGTAGACAACATTGAATAAATAAATTTTCGTCAGGTCAGATACGGATAATTAATCACTCAAACCCCTTTATCTAAACCTCTCTACATAACTGCCGGACTCGCGCGTCCTCCATGTCTGTAGTTTTTTAACACTTTTCACTCGTGTTCGTAGTTTTAACCGAATCCTCGTCCAACGTGCAATATTAGCCATTAGAGTGCGCATCGATCTGCACTTCAGATTGTCACGGTTCATGAATTCACTGACTCTTTCTCGCGCTGTGTTTGTGTTGTGTGTGTGCGTGTGTGTGTGGGCGTGGTCGCTGATCAGCAGCTGATTGTCATCAGCGCCAGCTGATTCTGATCAGCGATCTCTATTTAAGCTCATTGTCTTTCGTCTTGTGTTTGTCAGACCGTTGTGGGATTTTCCCCTGTGTAGTGAGTCTTCGTTGGTGTTCCTGATTTCCCGGTGTGGTGTTCCTGATTTCCCGGTGTGGTGTTCCTGATTTCCCGGTGTGGTGTTCCTGTCGAGTTCGTTCTGCCTGTCGTCTTCCAAGGATTCTGTCTCGTCTCTTCACTCTGCGGACTCGTTTGGTGTTCCCGTCTACTTGCCGTTTCAAGGATATCATCTCACCTGTTCACACCACGGGATCCGGGTTGCCCATCTGCCATCCTGCGCTACCAGGGACCATTGGACTGTGTGCTTTATATCTCTGTCTACGTGTTCATTCAATAAACCTTTATTCTTGCACTTGCATCTTCTGTCCTCATTTTACGTGACAGAACGGTCTGACCATCATGGATGCAGCAAGAGACTCTGACCTGGCTGAATTCCTGTCCAGAAGCGTTACGAGGATGGACCAGCAGGAGGAAAACTTGAACCTGACTGGACGCGCGGTTCAAGCCTTGGTAGTGCAGGTGTCCGAGCTCACCCAGCGGATTCAAGATCTAACGCCTCCCACTGCGCCACCCACACCGCCAACGCCACCCCCGCTGCCGCAGACTAACCATCCACCGGAACCAGGATTACCTGCGCCTGAGAGGTACAATGGTGAACCACAACTGTGTAGAGCATTTCTAACCAAATGTTCCATGTTTTTTGCTCTGCAACCGCAGACTTTTGCTTCAGAGGAATCCAAGGTGGCTCTGGTTCTCACTCTACTGTCTGGACGTGTGTCACAGTGGGGAACGGCGGTGTGGGAAAATCGAGATCCATGCTGTTCCTCGTTCCAGTCACTCGCGGCTGAGATAAAGAGGGTGTTTGATCGAGCGGTGGCCGGAAGAGAAGCTGCACGTCAACTAGCTGATCTTCGCCAGGGAGACCGATCGGTTACCGATTACTCGATCGAGTTCCGTACCCTCGCCGCGGAGTGTAACTGGAACGAGGAGGCGCAGTGGGATAGATTCCTGCATGGGCTGGCTGACCGTATCCAGGGAGAAATTTCGCCTTGGATCTTCCTAAGGATCTTAACGGACTTATCGAGTTGGCCCTGCGGGTGGATGCTCGACTACAGCGAGTGAAACAACATTCCCGCAGAACCTTGGTTCCAGAGACCTTCCCAGCACCTCGAGCCAGTGGCAGCGATACGGTCAGCCCCACCTTCGATCACGAGCCCATGCAGGTGGGTAGAGCTCGGCTCTCCCGGGAGGAGAGAGAACGACGGAGATCCCGGGGCTTGTGCCTATACTGCGGTGGAACTGGCCATTTCATCAACACCTGCCCCGTAAAAGATCGAGCTCGGCAGTAAGCAGGAGGCTACTGTCGGGCGGGATCTCCACCAGCAAGACCTCCTCCACCCACCTCCCGGTGAGACTGCAATGGGCAACCCGGTATTACAACGGTCATGCACTTCTGGATTCTGGGGCCGAGGGAAATTTCATGGACTTGTCGTTGGCACGTAAGCTGCAGATTCCCATCATACCACTCACTAACTCGATTTCTGTCAATGCACTCAACGGACAAGAACTACATGTCATTTCATTCACCACTGATTCACTGACACTTATAACCTCAGGCAACCACACAGAAGAGCTTTCATTTCTACTCCTGGACTCTCCTCATGCTCCGGTGGTCCTCGGTCATCCCTGGCTTACCCAGCACAATCCCAGGGTTGACTGGGGTCACAATTCAGTGTCTGCGTGGAGCACTAAGTGTTATGCGTCTTGTTTAATGTCTGCTTGTTCTTCGGTGTCTAGTTCTGTTTTGCAGGAGGAGTCGGTGAATTTGTCTAACGTGCCCGCGGAGTACCTCGACCTGAAGGAAGTGTTCAGTAAGTCTCGGGCTGCTTCTCTTCCTCCGCATCGTCCCTATGACTGTGCGATAGATCTTATGCCAGGTACGTCTCCGCCTAAAGGCAAGTTATACTTTTTTTCTATTCCGGAGAGGGAGGCCATGGAGAAATACATTTCTGATTCTCTAGCTTCTGAATTTATTCGTCCTTCCTCTTCTCCAGCGGGGCCGGGGTTCTTCTTTGTTGGTAAGAAGGATGGATCTCTGCGACCGTGTATTGATTACCGAGGGTTGAACAACATCACGGTAAAGAATACTTATCCTTTGCCGTTGATGTCTTCAGCCTTCGAGCGGTTGCAGGGAGCCTCTGTCTTCACAAAGTTGGACTTACGCAATGCATATCATTTGGTTCGCATCAGGAAGGGGGATGAATGGAAAACCGCTTTCAATACCCCCAGGGGCCATTTTGAATATTTGGTCATGCCCTTCGGGCTGTCCAACTCCCCAGCGGTTTTCCAGGCACTCGTCAATGACGTGCTGAGAGATATGGTTGACCAGTTCATATATGTTTACCTGGATGACATATTGATTTTTTCATCTTCTCTCCAGGAACACGTTCAGCACGTCAGACGAGTGCTTCAGAGGTTGCTAGAGAATGGGCTTTTTGTCAAGGCGGAGAAATGCGCTTTTCATGCACAGTCTGTTCCTTTCTTAGGCTACATCATCTCATCTGAGGGAATACGCATGGACCCTGACAAGGTTAAGGCTGTGATGGATTGGCCAAGTCCAGATTCCCGTAAGGCCCTACAGAGGTTTCTGGGGTTTGCCAATTTCTATCTGCGTTTTATTCGCAATTTCAGCCAACTAGCCGCACCTCTGACTGCCTTGACCTCCCCCAGAATGACGTTCAGGTGGTCCGATACAGCCGAGACTGTATTCGCTAACCTCAAGAGCCGCTTCAGTTCTGCTCCCATTCTGATTGCCCCTGATCCTTCACGTCAGTTCGTGGTGGAGGTCGACGCGTCAGAGGTGGGGGTAGGTGCAGTTCTATCCCTACGTTCTTCCTCAGATGACAAGATGCACCCTTGCGCGTTTTTGTCCCATCGTTTATCTCCTGCCGAACGTAACTATGACATTGGTAACAGAGAGTTGTTGGCAGTCAAGTTAGCACTGGAGGAGTGGCGTCATTGGCTAGAGGGGTCGGGGGTACCTTTTATCGTTTGGACCGATCATAAGAACCTGGAATATATTAGATCTGCCAAAAGACTCAACTCCAGGCAGGCTCGATGGGCACTTTTTTTCGGACGTTTTGACTTTGTTCTCTCGTACCGCCCGGGTTCCAAAAACATCAAACCCGACTCTTTATCTCGTATTTTTGATCCATCCGAACGCCCGGTGACTCCCGAGTGCATTTTACCTGAGAAAGTAGTTATCTCCACACTCACATGGGAGGTCGAATCGAAGGTCAAGACGGCCTTAGAAGGGGTAATGCCTCCGCCCGGTTGCCCACCGAGTCGTTTGTTTGTGCCAGAGGGGGTTCGGTCCGACGTTATTCGATGGGGTCACTGTTCCAGCGTAGCATGTCATCCAGGTGTAAATCGCACCAGCTTTTTGGTCAAGCAACGATTCTGGTGGCCATTAATGGCTCGCGACATTCTGAGTTTTGTTTTGGCTTGCTCGGTTTGTGCCACTGGTAAGACTTCCAATCGACCCCCAGAGGGATTACTCCAACCGCTGTCTGTCCCTTCGAGACCCTGGTCCCATATAGCGCTAGATTTTATAACCGCCCTCCCGCCCTCCCAGGGTAAGACGGTCGTTTTGACCGTAGTGGACCGGTTCTCGAAGGCGGCGCATTTCATTGCCTTGCCCGAATTACCTTCAGCCAAGGAGACAGCGGTGGCTGTCATAGATCACATCTTTCGGTTACATGGCCTCCCGACTGATGTGGTTTCTGACAGAGGATCCCAATTTGTGTCCAAATTTTGGCAGGAGTTTTGTAGATTACTGGGCGCGACTGTCAGTCTGTCTTCGGGTTACCATCCCCAAAGCAATGGGCAAACCGAGAGGGCCAACCAAGATCTTGAGAGAATGTTGCGATTTTTGGTGTCCAAGAATCCTTCCTCCTGGAGTCATCAACTTTCATTGGTGGAGTACGCCCATAACTCGTTACCAGTGTCATCCACGGGCCTTTCTCCGTTTCAGTGTAGCTTAGGGTACCAGCCACCAGTTTTTTCTAGCCTGGAATCCGAAGTCGCGGTCCCCTCCGCTCACGCCTTCGTCCAGAGGTGCTGTCGCACATGGACCAGAGCCCGTGAGACTCTGCTCCAGGTGAGGGCACGCACCAAGGCTAAAGCCGATCGCCACCGGTCTAGGCCTCCCGTATACGTCGTGGGTCAAAAAGTGTGGCTTTCTACTAGAAATATTCCACTCCGCTCCGTGTCAAATAAACTTGCTCCTAAATTCATTGGCCCATTCACTGTCACCAAGATCATTAGTCCGGTGACAGTCCGCCTCAAACTTCCTCCAGCGTACAGGAGAATTCATCCCGCCTTTCATGTCTCCAAATTAAAGCCTGTTTTTCGTTCTCACCTTAATCCGCCAGTCCCGGTTCCCCCACCGCCGCGACTCGTAGATGGGGAACCTACGTATTCGGTAAATCGTATTCTGGACTCGAGAAGGAGGGGACGCGGATTTCAGTATCTGGTGGACTGGGAAGGTTACGGTCCGGAGGAGAGAAGTTGGGTTCCTGCTAGAGACATTCTGGATCACTCCCTTATTGATGATTACAATCAACAGGTAGGTCCTCCTGGGAGCGCCAGGGGGCGCTCCTAGGGGGAGGGATAATGTCACGGTTCATGAATTCACTGACTCTTTCTCGCGCTGTGTTTGTGTTGTGTGTGTGTGTGTGTGGGCGTGGTCGCTGATCAGCCGCTGATTGTCATCAGCGCCAGCTGATTGTCATCAGCGCCAGCTGATTCTGATCAGCGATCTCTATTTAAGCTCATTGTCTTTCGTCTTGTGTTTGTCAGACCGTTGTGGGATTTTCCCCTGTGTAGTGAGTCTTCGTTGGTGTTCCTGATTTCCCGGTGTGGTGTTCCTGATTTCCAGCGGGGTGGTGTTCCTGTCGAGTTCGTTCTGCCTGTCGTCTTCCAAGGATTCTGTCTCGTCTCTTCACTCTGCGGACTCGTTTGGTGTTCCCGTCTACTTGCCGTTTCAAGGATATCATCTCACCTGTTCACACCACGGGATCCGGGTTGCCCATCTGCCATCCTGCGCTACCAGGGACCATTGGACTGTGTGCTTTATATCTCTGTCTACGT
The DNA here is from genome assembly GCF_964197995.2 of Scardinius erythrophthalmus. NCBI lineage: Eukaryota > Metazoa > Chordata > Actinopteri > Cypriniformes > Leuciscidae > Scardinius > Scardinius erythrophthalmus. The sequence goes on along the minus strand of NC_138221.1, from coordinate 61,571,095 downwards.
GTTCATTCAATAAACCTTTATTCTTGCACTTGCATCTTCTGTCCTCATTTTACGTGACACAGATTGACCGGAAATAGTAGACCATCCGGGTATCTTTGGAACACTCATTTCAACATACTACGATTTGGGATATACTAATTCTATTTTTGAATACCATTTAGGACGGATAGTATGCGAATTGGGAAGCATCATACGTGTTTTTTTATTTAAAGGGATAGTTCACCCAAAAATTTTAATTACCCCATGATTTACTCACCCTCACGCCATCCTAGCTGTCCATGACGAATACAATCGGAGTTATATTTAAAAAAAACAAAAAAATGTCCTGGCTCTTCCAAGCTTTATAATGGCAGTGAATTGCTGTTTCTGTTTTGAAGTCCATAAAAGTGCATCTATCCATCATAAAAGTGCATCTCTCCATCATAAAAGTGCATCTATCCATCATAAAACTGCATCTCTCCATCATAAAAGTAATAATTAGTAAATTAATAAAGGCCTTCTGAAGCGAAACAATGCATTCATGTAAGAAAAATATTTTTGGATGAACTAACCCTTTAACTAGCAGAATTTGTTTTGATAAGTCTATTTGCAAATATGAATTGTGAATGAATCATCATTTTTGAATCATCACACACACACTGTTAAAACTGTTTATAGTAATTTTATTAATAGCCTATATGTTTATGTATATGTTTAGTGTGCTTTTAGACAATAAAAGCTCTGATTCAATGATTATTTTGCAGCATCACTCAACACTGAGCACTGAACGCATTTATTAGGGTGTTTTAGTAAAATATATGTTGATAAATTTAGCCTAGGCCACTGATGTTTATTACTGTGTCCTGTTGTATGGGTGCGTATTACAGGTTTCCCCAATTTCTAACACTCTATAAATGATTCAGTTGGCACAATTTCCCAAACCATTCATTCAGTTCTTAAAACAAAGACACATTTCTCAAAACAAAAATGTATTTCATCTGTTTTCACACACATTACAATTTTCTTAATGATTTCTGCAAAACTCTACACAAAAATGTCCTGATTTTACACGAGTTTAACCATGTTCTCACGATGATCAGACTCTCCACACACTCATAGTGAAGCAAGAAGAAGACAGACAGAAAAGAAAAAGCACAGAGTAAATATTTTTATATTTTACTTTTCCTTAATTTCATAAGCATCCTTTTCAGCTGGAAATAATTATTTCATCAACAACTTTATCAAACGTTGTGAAAGTCATTTATTTCTTGTAAAGAGTTCATGATTTCCATCCCTTGTGACCCAATATCTGAAATCTCAGAAAGTGCTTCTTCATCCCTCATCTTCTGCATCACAATTTTCCTCACATTTTGAACTGTGATTGTTTTCCAGCACTATTTTCTCCACTACTAATGTCATTTTCCACATCTTCACTCCTTATATTGTTCACAACCATTTCTGTTATTTCATTATTCATTATTCCTTAATCTTTTCATTTTGTTTGTTTAATAATTTCAAATTAAAGATACTTTTAATAGTAATATTACAATTGTTATGTGTCACTACAATAAAAACTAAATGAATATAATTTCCATCAATACAATAATAGCTTGATAAACACACACACACACACACACACACACACACACACACACACACACACACCATTCTTATCATCTCTATAAAGGATTTAATACACACATTTATTCTGTTGATATTAGAGAAAATTAAAATAAGAGTCTCTGTATCTCACTGTTACTGATTTATCGTGCAGCTCAAAGTATTCTGGGTAAAATCTCTCTACAATCTGTTCTGAAACATCAACACAGTTTCACTGATGATCCATAATTAAAGGAGAACTCCGGTCAATTTTAACATTGAGCTCATTTTTTTGTACATTTGGAGTGCTGTCAGTACAGAGAACAACGACAAAAATTGGTGTTGCCTACACCGTGTTATCCTCTTTTTAAAATGTGCACCCTGTTGACTTAAATGTTGAAGTCCACAGTAATCGATTGTCGAGTTCACGCGCATAGGTTTAGTACCTATGATCACGCGCGTGAACTCGACAATCGACTACTGTGGACTTCGACCGAAAACAGGATGTAAATACAGGTATGTTCGCTGGCTGAATAAACATCATTTTTATTAATATCTTTCACATCTACTGCAGTCAGATTCACCCGCGTTCACTCCGAAGGAATCACTCACATGACCTGTGCACTTGTAATGACACATCACGGATGTTAAGAGGCTAAAAGCAGGTTTAAAACTTGCCCCATTGAAGTCAACAGGGTGCACATTTTGAAAAGAGGATAACTCGGTGTAGGCAACACCGATTTTTGTCGTTGTTCTCTGTACTGACAGCACTCCAAATGTACAAAAAAATGAGCTCAATGTTAAAATTGACCGGAGTTCTCCTTTAACCCTTACCTGGAGGAACTGGATGTGATCTTGTGTGTGTGAAAGCTGCTCCAGCTCAGCGTCTCTCCTCCTCAGATCATTGATCTCCTGCTCCAGTCGCTCCAGTCATTCTCTAGTCGTCCTAGAGAATGGTATTATAGGATTTCACCAAAATTGTATCAGGAAGTGAGGGGACTTTTGAGTAACATGCTTGAAAATGTATTATTAGGGAGAGCTATAGGCCCTGGGCAGCGCCTGTAGTGCTTGTCAGAAAGAAGGATGGCACCCTTTGTTTCTGTGTAGACTACAGGAGGTTGAATGGTGTTACCCATAAAGATTCTTACCCCCTCCCCAGAATTGAAGAATCATTGGCTTCATTGAAGAAATCTAGAGTTTTTTCAACATTAGATCTAGCACATGGGGGTGGCAGGTGGGGGTGCATCCAGCTGATAAGGAGAAGACCGCCTTTGTGACCCCCATGGGGTTAAATTAATTTAATTGGATCCCGATGGGGCTATGCAATGCTCCAGGAACATTTCAGAGACTAGTGAAAGTTGCCTGGGTGACCAAAATTTTGAAACATTGTTGGATTTGGATGATATAATTGTCTTCTCCCCTTCTTTTGAGGCCCACATTGCCCACCTGGACTTGGTTTTCAGTCGCTTGGAGAACTTTGGCTTGAAAGTTAAACCTACTAAGTATGGAAGCAGATTAGTCTCAAATATAATTCACGCAAAAAACATGATTCACAAATGCGTAGATAATTTCACATGCATGAAACCTAATTCACGTGCACACAAAAAAAATCCACGTGCGAGAAAAAAAATATATATTCACAAAAAGCAATTCACATGCACAAAATAAAATTATATACTCATAAAATACATTTCACAAATGCAAAACACAATTCGTAGATATACAACTGTGCACAAAAACCTTTGAATGTTTAAAATGTATGAGTGTATCCTTGCATTTGAATGTGCAAATCTTCATTCACGTACGAATCGCCTTAGATATGTGTGTGTGAGTTTTTGAGACTTTGCTGGCAGCATAACACTCGTAACACAGAGCAGTCGTACTCTTTAGCCAATCAGATTTAAGCTTATCAATCGACCAATCAGTATCACGTGAGGGCGGGCCTCCCTACATGTTACGTCATCAGCTTTCGACCAGTTCATGGCTGAGCAGAGGTAAGTGCAGTTAATCGTTCATTTCTGTGTTAACTGAAGTTAAAGAAGTTTGAGATCAGTTGAAGCAATAGTTTATGAACTATTAACTGATGTAAGCAAGTGTTGTTGTAATCAGATGTCCCATATCGTGTCAAAAATGAAGAAGAATGATGCTTGTTTTGTTGTATTTTAGCTGAAGGTACAGACAGCTCTCACAGCTACAATCATGCTAATGATTGCAAAACAATCATCTGTGGTCAATACCCATCGAGATTGTTCTTTAAATAGTGAATAGACCTATTTTAATGAGCACCCAGTGTTTTTGCCATTTGTGTATGATGTTAAATTATTATTAACACTTGTTTCCCTGCATTTTATCAGGATTACTCACCTTTGGTGTGACATCTGGATAGCAGTCACGAACATCTTAATTCATGTTGTTTCTTAATTCTCTTTTATACTTTTTTTTTTTTTTGTATTTATGTCTTAATTGGTAACACTTTATTAAAACGTTTCATTAGTTAACATGAACTAATAATGAACTGCACGTGAACAGCCTTTATTATTTTTTGTTAATGTTAACATTTACTAATACTTCATTAAAATCTTGTTAACATTAGTAAATGCACTGTAAACTAACAATGAACAGCTGTATTTTTAACTAACGTTAATAAAGATTAACAAACACAGCAACAAATGTATTGCTCATGGTTATTTAATACATGAACTAATGTTAACTAAGTTATTGTACCTTATTGTAGAGTGTTAGCAATATATTCAACATGCATTTCCTTATGTTTTGTGCTGTATTGTCATCGCAAGGTTTTTAAATAAAGTTTTTTATTGTCATCTTAAGGTCTCAGGACAATATTGTGAAGCATTAATTTTACTTTGCCTAGTAAAATAGGCAAATCTGATTTTATGCTGATGAGACAAAGGTACTTATCATAGAGAGGCAATTAAGATTATCCGACTAAGATTACTCAGTAAACTCTATTCAAATACCATCACTTAATTTCCCACGTCCTCTGTCTGCACCTCTTGTACTATAGGGTTTTAGTACTTTAAATATCAGGACAAAATCTTATATGTCCTAACAGAGAGGTCTACTGATGACCGGACTGAACACAATTAATTTTTTAACTTTTCACTTGATGTATTGCACTTATATTTATATACTCTAAAAGCAAAGTACACTCTGGCTGGATCTCACAACTCCTAAGAGACGTATATTTCTCTGTACTGAATATTGTGCTTCACAGTTTAGACTGTCAGTTCATGATCTTCATATGTAACAGGAACATTAATCATGATCAAGTCATTTTATATATTTTATTCCCAAAGGATTCAGAAACTTCAAATTGAACTATGTCTGAATCTTTTAATTCTTACAAGAACATTTAATAATGCATGCATAGCAAGGCTTTATTCCCAAAGCGTGTACATATAGTCCGCAGGAGACAAATTAATACAGTAACAATGCATCACTTTCAACCACTTGTTGAAACAACTGTCAAAATGGATGGCTTGCAACATGACTGTTTTCAAAGAATTACAGTAGAAATGGTAAGATCACAGTACTGGTTGTCTGCAACTTCATACATCATCTGTCTTGGAAATCTGAAACAATAAAACTACATAATATATGCAGATCAAAACATGTCTCCTATATATGCACGTCATTACATACATTATCATAGGTTGACAGGACATGAAAATCCATCAATACTAAAAATAAATGTTTATATTCACATGTGGACTAAACAGCAGTTAATAAACTATTGCTTCAAATGATCTCTAACTTCTAAACACAGAAATTAACGATTAACTGCACTTACCTCTGCTCAGCCATGAACTGGTCGAAAGCTGATGACGTAACATGTAGGTAGGTCCGCCCTCACGTGATACTGATTGGTCGATTGATAAGCTTAAATCTGATTGGCTAAAGAGTACGACTGCTCTGTGTTACGAGTGTTATGCTGCCAGCAAAGTCTCAAAAACTCACACACATATCTAAGGCGATTCGTGCGTGAATGACGATTTGCACATTCAAATGCAAGTATACACTCATACATTTTAAACATTCAAAGGTTTTTGTGCACAGTTGTATATCTACGAATTGTGTTTTGCATTTGTGAAATGTATTTTATGAGTATATAATTTTATTTTGCGCATGTGAATTGCTTTTTGTGAATATATATTTTTTTCACGCACGTGGATTTTTTTTGTGTGCACGTGAATTAGGTTTCATGCATGTGAAATTGTCTACACATTTGTGAATCATGTTTTTTGCGTGAATTATATTTGAGACTAATCTGCTTCCATAGAGCACTAGCAAAAATCTGGAAACAAAACAGAAACCACTTGCACTTGAGCACGCTCCCTGCGCGTGCACGAGAGCGCGGACAGGGAAGGGAGAGGCAAATGGATGAAGAGGCAAATTTTAAGTGCGCTCCCGCTACTGCTGTGCACGTCACCAGCCGGTGTTACGCATAGATATCATATATAAACGCTAGATGTCTTATGGCGCAGTCACTTCCGGCATCACCGTTCGGCCATCTTGTCTCAGTGCTCTGTGCATTAAGGTGAATGATCAACATGCACACAAATCCTCATATCTCGCTGAAATATTGACGGATTTACAAACGGTTTGGTTTCTTACAAACGTTATTAACGTGGCTATAATTCCGAATGCTTGAACATGTATGTTATAATTTTTCATATGTATGCAGTGTATGAATGTAGTCTCATAACTACATCTCTGACGTTTATAACAAACCAAACCGTTTGAAAATCGGTAGAAAATTTTGCAAGTTATGGTTATTTTAAAGTATTTGCACCATTAAACAGTGAGCGAGCGCACTGTGGCAAGATGGCCGCCACGTGCGGACGTCGACCTCCATTGGCCAGCAGCGCGCACGAGACATCTAGCCTTTATATATGATATCTATGGGTGTTACGGATCAACTGGGGATCATGTTAACTGGGGAAACGCGCGTGCACGCAGATAGTTTTACCTGGATTTCCAGCAGATGTTAGACGGCTACAGATTCGTCGCAGCCATTTTTCACGGATCCATGATTAAAAACGTAGGTTTCACCAGTTGTATCCACACTGGTATGGTATGCATAATAAAGCGATTTGTTTTTGAAGTGTATATTCCTGCGTATTTGACGCAATTTCAAATAAGTTTAACATACTTTAGTGTCAAGCTCAGAAGCCACGCCTATGTTAACGTGGGGCATTCGGTTTCATTGGATGAACAGACTTGTCAGTGCACTTCAAAAGACGTAAAGAATCTTCTTCTCAACATTAGTGTATCATATATTCTGTAGTGTGTTGTCATGAGTTCTAATCACAAATAACAACAGATGTAGATTAAATTAAAGTAGCTAGGCTACCTAAAAGAAACATAAATTGCAAAGTCATTTACATTTTTTTCAAGTTGCATTTATTGATCTGCATATAGCCTAATTTTATAATGGATCTATTATTTTTTATATAAAAACACTTATCAGCTTATTTTACTCTGCTGATTATATTAAGATCTCTTTTCTGTACAACCAGCTCTGACGCCTCTGTATCCTTTTCCCTGGACATAAAGCAGCTATGCTTATACACGTAGGGTCATGAAGTTAATTATCTCATGAACTTATAACATTTTCAACAGATTTATAAAATAAATAAATAAAAAATAAAAACGAATTTTGACTCTTCTTCTTTCAGAACAATTCTGCAAATATATAGTAATATTGAATTGTATGTTGTGTGCAAAATATATGATATAGTGATAATGAATTATTACAAATATATACTGATATTCTCTATGGCTAATATTCTCATAGGCCTACTGTCACTAACCTCTTAATCATTTGTCACCTCACACGCATAGCATGACCCTCTCTAAAACAATAGGAAATGCTTTATTGTTTACTTTTTTGCTGACCTCTTTAACAAAAGAAATATGACACAATCTTTTTATGTAATATAAATTTAAATTATGCCAGTTCTCTTCAGTTGACTGGTACCATGAATCTCATTAACATATTCTCTTTACTTGTTATCCATCACATCATGTGCTTTCATTATTGTCGTCTGCTAACCATTAGGAACAGATTAAAAGGTCTATAAATGAAGTGTCGTTGTTAGGCCACATACTGCCACAGCAAATGGATGCAATTAAAGTTATACAAATCAAAAACTTTGCAGGATAACCAATATCCCGATTGCTGCTCAAGAAAGGAACGTGATTATATAAAATAATTTCACAATGAAGGGTGATGGTGTGTTAAATTGTTCTTCAAAAGATAATACAAGTGTGACATTTATTTACTAATATAACATGATTATATTAGATGGAGAGCAGCATAGGTATGAAGGCCAAACTGGCCAATGGGTAAGAAAAATGTATACTTATACATTGCAAAACAAGTAACTGTTCTTCATTAACATGTAACTTAGTCTATAGTTTGTTCTCCCTTCTTTAGATTGAATTTTCAGAATGTGGAAGGTGGGACTGTGTGGTCAGATCTTCCACTGTTGGCAAATACAGCTGTCCATGCATGCACATTTGCCTATTTTTTTTCCTTTTTTTTTTTTTCTTCCTTTTGTTATTGTTGCTTTCATACCTGTTAGCTGATGAATATGTTTGTTGAACATTCCCCTGAATAAATGCTGTGGGTAATTCACTGGATCCATAAACTATGGCTTCTCAATTTTCAAAACTCTTTAGGAACATTTATGGAGTCTAGCCTACTGTATGCTTTATGTTTTAACTCATTCCTCAGTAACATTTAAAATAAATAATAAATAAATGCTTGACATCCCTTTTAGCAGTATTGCTGCTCAATTTAAATTAAGCCACAAATTGGCATCATAACAATAATCTGCGAATACACATGCACTGCAAAGACACAATGTCAATAGCATAATTTATTTAATCTACTTACAGTTGTCATCAGATATTCAATTTCATTGAAACGAGTAACAAAATAATGTGGGCGTGGTCTGTGTCGTGAAATTAAAACACATTAAAACTTCCCTTAAATGCGTCTGCAACATTCAGCGGAGCAACGACAGAGTAAACAACAGTGTCCTAATATGATACAAACATTTACCAATAACGTGGAAAGCTTTTAAATCTGCTCAGTGAAAGATTCGCTGTGACGAATCTGTCACCGTTCAACATCTGCTGGAAATTCAGGTAAAACTATCTGCGTGCACGCGCGCATCCCCAGTTAACATGATCCCCAGTTGATCCGTAACACCGGAATTTGTACTTTTTTGACATCTTACTGCTCATTTTTATGTCTCAAATTATCATATGGTTTAATTCCTACATTATTACAATTCCATCTTAACTTTAATTTTATAACAATGACAAATTTTAACTCTAAATAGGCTACTGTATATTTCTTAAGCCCCGGTTTCACAGACAAGGTTTAAGTTTAGTCCCAGACTAAAATGCATGTTTGAGCTGTCTTAACTGAAAGCGACTTACACTGGTGTATCTTAAAAATATGTCAGTGCTATTGTTTTGTCTCAAGAAACACTCCAGTAATGTTTTTTTTCTAAGGCATGTTTATAAAAGCTTCTTAAATATCCTAATTGAACTAAGGCCTAATCCTGGCTCAATCTAAGCCGTCTAATGCTGTTAGTAGAGGGTGTGAATCAATTATGTGTTGGGAGGGTCACATACTGGGCAGAACTGACGGCCCCTGGGCTTGAGTTTATGTTTGGGCCCTACCTACACTATGACATCAACTAGAACATCGTTATGGAGTAACACAAAATACACCAAAATTGAAATATGCTTTGAGGTTCCTAAAACAATTAAAATGCAACATGCCTAGCCTAGTCAAAGTTTAGAGTTAATATTAAACATTCATTAAATACAATAAAATACATGAGATTCTCTCTCTGTTGAAAGATCAAAACCCTGAAATAGCCTAACACTGAGCAATAAAGCCAAAGAAGAACAGTATTTATTAATGCATTGTGATATCTGTGTCCTCTTCTGTCAGATTCTTAAATTTAATCAATTAATTCAACCAGAATTAAAATACACCTCAATCAGAATAAACCTACAACAACAGTAAAATGAACCTGATGAGGCAATTAGTGAGACAACAACAAACCACCACACACACACACACACACACACACACATCAAGTATGAACTTGACTTCTGGCAGACTCAAAAGGAATATGAAGATTGTCAGATTATGTTATAATGAATACATGCCAATTTTCACAGTATTAATGTCCATTGTGCATTTTAACATTTTTGAGGTTTTGGAAAGATTTGCATGTATATACTGTGTATATATATTTATATTATATATAATTTATATTATATATAAATATTTTATATATAAATAACAAATTTTTCTTAAATATATACATGCATGTGTGTGTATTTATATATAGAAAATAATTATACACCGTACACACACATATATTATGTAAAAACAAACTTTTATTTTGGATGCGATTAATCGCGATTAATCGTTTGACAGCCCAAATATATATATATATATATATATATATATATATATATATATATATATATATATATATATATATATATATATATATATATATATACAGTGAGGAAAATAAGTATTCGAACACCCTGCTATTTTGCAAGTTCTCCCACTTGGAAATCATGGAGGGGTCTGAAATTGTCATCGTAGGTGCATGTCCACTGTGAGAGACATAATCTAAAAAAAAAAAATCCAGAAATCACAATGTATGATTTTTTAACTATTTATTTGTATGATACAGCTGCAAATAAGTATTTGAACACCTGAGAAAATCAATGTTAATATTTGGTACAGTAGCCTTTGTTTGCAATTACAGAGGTCAAACGTTTCCTGTAGTTTTTCTCCAGGTTTGCACACACTGCAGGAGGGATTTTGGCCCATTCCTCCACACAGATCTTCTCTAGATCAGTCAGGTTTCTGGGCTGTCGCTGAGAAACACGGAGTTTGAGCTCCCTCCAAAGATTCTCTATTGGGTTTAGGTCTGGAGACTGGCTAGGCCACGCCAGAACCTTGATATGCTTCTTACAGAGCCACTCCTTGGTTATCCTGGCTGTGTGCTTCGGGTCATTGTCATGTTGGAAGACCCAGCCTCGACCCATCTTCAATGCTCTAACTGAGGGAAGGAGGTTGTTCCCCAAAATCTCGCAATACATGGCCCCGGTCATCCTCTCCTTAATACAGTGCAGTCGCCCTGTCCCATGTGCAGAAAAACACCCCCAAAGCATGATGCTACCACCCCCATGCTTCACAGTAGGGATGGTGTTCTTGGGATGGTACATTCTTCTTCCTCCAAACACGTTTAGTGGAATTATGACCAAAAAGTTCTATTTTGGTCTCATCTGACCACATGACTTTCTCCCATGACTCCTCTGGATCATCCAAATGGTCATTGGCAAACTTAAGACGGGCCTTGACATGTGCTGGTTTAAGCAGGGGAACCTTCCGTGCCTTGCATGATTTCAAACCATGACTTCTTAGTGTATTACCAACAGTAACCTTGGAAACGGTGGTCCCAGCTCTTTTCAGGTCATTGACCAGCTCCTCCCGTGTAGTTCTGGGCTGATTTCTCACCTTTCTTAGGATCATTGAGACCCCACGAGGTGAGATCTTGCATGGAGCCCCAGTCCGAGGGAGATTGTCATGTTTAGCTTCTTCCATTTTCTAATGATTGCTCCAACAGTGGACCTTTTTTCACCAAGCTGCTTGGCAATTTCCCCGTAGCCCTTTCCAGCCTTGTGGAGGTGTACAATTTTGTCTCTAGTGTCTTTGGACAGCTCTTTGGTCTTGGCCATGTTAGTAGTTGGATTCTTACTGATTGTATGGGGTGGACAGGTGTCTTTATGCAGCTAACGTCCTCAAACAGGTGCATCTAATTTAGGATAATAAATGGAGTGGAGGTGGACATTTTAAAGGCAGACTAACAGGTCTTTGAGGGTCAGAATTCTAGCTGATAGACAGGTGTTCAAATACTTATTTGCAGCTGTATCATACAAATAAATAGTTAAAAAATCATATATTGTGATTTCTGGATTTTTTTTTTAGATTATGTCTCTCACAGTGGACATGCACCTACGATGACAATTTCAGACCCCTCCATGATTTCCAAGTGCAGGGCCGGCCCTGACCAATTTGCTGCCCTAGGCAAGATTTTACCTGGCGCCCCATGCATCACAGCCCATTTCACCCTGTCATTGTGTTCATGATTTAGCATATATATATATATATATATATATACACACACACACACACACACACACACATTACAGCAGAACTGTTTCCAACACTCATAATACATCATCATATTAGAATGATTTCTAAAGGATCATGTGATAGACCGGATGTCACATGTGACACTGAAGAATGGAGTAATGATGCTGAAAATTCAGCTTTGCATCACAGAAATAAATGATAATTTAAAGTATAATAAATTGAAAACAAATTATTTTAAATTGTAATAATATATCACAATATTAAATTTTTTTCTGTATTTTTGATCAAATAAATGCAGGCTTGATGAGCAGAAGAAACTTCTTTCAAAAACATTAAAAATAGTAATGTTTCCAAACTTTTGGCCTGTACTGTATCCCCCAAAAACTGCACAACTGTAGAGTAAAACATTAATAAAAAAGTGATAATAAAAAATGCGTCTTAAAACTGACATGATTGTACAAAATCACAGTCTGGGGACTCAGAACAACTGCTAACATTAAATTTAAGGTAAAAATAACTGCCATGAAATTATAGTATCTTACTCCTATGCAATAAATTGTTCATTCACTACATCTCTTTACCTCTGTCTTTATCCTCTTCTCTTCTTTTTGGCACTGTATCTATCGCAGACTATGCTCATTTATAATGTGTCATGTAAATTCGGCCTTCCGTCACAATCAGGAAACTTTCACCGTGTCTAGAACTGGCGCGAGCTGCCAGGCCCGTTTCTACGAGCTGTGTGTTAACAAAAGCAGTGCTGTCTACATTGGATGCGGCGTCGGGCACGCTACACAACAAATTACCAACAACTGATCGTGCGCGCGCTCTGTTTCTGACGCACTTCAAGCACTCGATGGGCGGGGGAAGATTGAAGAGCCGGACTTTTTTTTTCTTTTTTTTCTTTAGTTGGTAGTATTTCGAATTAATGGTTTTAAAATAGTAGCCTATTATAAAAAAAAATATGTCAAAAAAAAAAAAAAAATTCACTCGTTCACTCATTCTGGCGCCCCTATGGATGAGTGGCGCCCTTAGCATTTGCCTATACCGCCTATGCCGCGGGCCGGCCCTGTCCAAGTGGGAGAACTTGCAAAATAGCAGGGTATTCGAATACTTATTTTCCTCACTATATATGTGATGCGATCTGGGAAAACCCACCACATGGTGAAATTTTACCTATTACAGGTTTTGATATCATATGGATGCTGGTATCAAGCCCTTTCCAAATCTGTTTTTATTTTTATCATAGCTTGTTGGTAGCAGAAGTTATGTTTATCTGAAGTCGGCCGATCTCTATGATTTTCTGGAACGGAATTTTGAGAAAAACAGGTTTAAATAACTGTCACCGTTGAGACGCGTCCATCTCGCGATTGTTATGAAACTGCGTGACGTTATAGTTTAAACAGGATTGGCGCGAAATGCGCACTATACACATTCACTGTACATGTATGTGGTTTATTTTAAAGGTAAACTATCTTTGTAGTGTTACGAGACGGACAGGTGTACGGGATATACGGCGATTGTTTGTTTTTTTTTTTTCACCTCTGCCGGGCGTTAATGGTCGCATAGAATGCATTAGAGAAAGAGAGTATTTTCAGCTTGACACTATAAATCGCTGTTTTTCTGCACTAAACAAGGGAATTTTGCCAAGATATTTTCAGAGATAAGAGAAAAGATGTTATAGAATAATAATTTAATGGAAAAAAAAATTTGACAAAAAAACTGACATTCAAACTATTTTGGAATTTACTGAAAACGGCCCAGCGCGACATCCGACGGGTTTTCCCAGATCACATCACATATATATATATATATATATATATATATATATATATATATATATCAAGACAGAAGTATAATGGCGATCAAACAGCAAATTGAATCGTCTCGGTTACCAATGTAACCCTCGTTCCCTGAAGGAGGGAACGGAGACTTAGTCGATCGTACTGACTGATGGGGATCACGCCAGGGAGCCAGAAGTCTTCGATATAGTATACAAATCAAGCCAAATGAGCTTTGGCAGGTGTGCAATTCACACCCCGCCCTGCAGCGCGGGTATAACAGGGAAGTGGATGCACCCACCATTCATTTTTTCCGCTGAGGAGCCGAGCAGAACCTGGTCAGCGGTGGTCCAGTAATAGTGGCAAGGGGACTAAGTCTCCATTCCCTCCTTCAGGAAACGAGGGTTACATTAGTAACCGAGACGTTCCCTTTCAGTAGGGTAATGTTCGATTTAGTCGATCGTACCGACTGATGGGATCCTCTAACACGTCACTATTACTGCCACCTTCCAGTGTCCAGAAGAAAGCCTCCTAATCTTTTTGCAGCAGTTCTGGGGCGAAGAAGATAGGGCTAAAACCCGGGAAGTTACTGCTGTTCCACCCCTGCTAGTAACCTTTGGATAACACTGGGAAAGCGTCCCCTACGAAGGAAGGAGGGACGCTACGGAACTCACAACCGACCCACAAGGGGGGTATTGTGAGAATACACATATGGCCTGATCGAATACGGGCAGGACAACATATGGACAAGAATAGTTCCGGTTAACGGGGGAACCATGAGCGGCAACTGCTGTTGCCAAGGGAAAACACAAGCCTAAGGCCATACCGTGGAGTTTACACACATGGATTCAGCCCGAGGAGGGGATACAACATGCAGTCCCCCATAGCCTCCAACAAGTTCCACAAGCTTACTAGTGGTAGACCTGGTACCAAACGCTCAGCTACGTCCTATACCGAAAGGGGACTGGAGGAACTAAGGTTCAGAGAGGAACCTAAGTGAAAAACATATACCCCGGCCAAAAGGGAGGGGGGGAGGGGATACGTAGCAAGCCAACATGAGCATGCTTGACTCAAGGGTGCCCTCTATTTGAAGAGAGCACCTGAGAAGCTACTGGCTCAACACGTAAGCTATAAAACCTAGCAAACGTATTAGGTGTCGCCCAACCCGCAGCTCTACAAACATCTGCCAGCGAGGCACCCTGCGCCAGCACCCAGGAAGCAGCAACACTCCGGGTGGAGTGGGCATGCAACCCTGGGGGACAATGTACACCTTGGGTATCATACGCCAAGATGATGGCATCCACTATCCAGTGGGCCAGCCTTTGCTTAGAGACTGCCTTCCCTTTCTGCAGGCCTCCGAAACAGATGAAGAGCTGATCTGAGGTTCTAAAGCTTTGTGTTCTGTCCAGATAAGTCCGTAAGGCACGGACTGGACAGAGAAAAGCTAGGGTTGAGTCTGCCTCCTCCAGGGGCAGTGCTTGCAAGTTCACCACTTGATCTCGAAAGGGAGTAGTGGGAACTTTCGGCACATATCCGGGCTGAGGTCTCAGTGTTACCTGAGAGTCAGTCGGCCCGAATTCCAGGCACGATTCGTCTACCGAGAAAGCGTGCAGGTCCCCTACCCTCTTGATAGAAGCCAGTGCAAGCAAGAGAACTGTCTTGAGAGACAGAATTTTTAACTCCACTGTCCGCAGGGGCTCAAAGGGAGGTCTCTGAAGTGCTGTTAACACCAGAGATAGGTCCCAAGAGGGTATGGAAGAGATGCGAGGAGTGTTCAACCTCCTTGCTCCCTTAAGGAACCTGACGATCAGATCGTGCTTCCCCAGGGATTTCTCACAAACTGCATCGTGATGTGCGGCAATAGAGGCAACATACACTTTGAGGGTGGAGGGAGACAGCCCTCGCTCCAACCCCTCTTGCAGGAAAGAAAGCACCGATCCGACCAAACAAACTCAGGGGTTTTCTCCGTGAGAAGAACACCAATCGACGAACAGGTTCCACCTCAATGCATAAGCCAGTCTCATGGAGGGGGCTCTAGCAGAGGTGATAGTGTCTACCATAGATATTATATAGAGACTAGATGCCCTATTGGCCGCTGGGCACTGAGAAATGCGGCCGCCATCTTAACCCTCTGAGGTCGACAAACGCGCCCGCGCGTTTTGCTGGATTTTTTTCTGTTCAGTTCAAAAGAAATTAATTTTGCTCTGTTGACTTTGATATTACAAGCAAGTTTCATACATCAATCGATTCTGTTAAATGTGTATTATTTTTGTGTATACTCACAATAAAAACAAACTGTTGTGCTTTTTGCCAAATAAAGAAAAATAAACGTGATGCGAGTTCTGCCTTCTCTCTGTCAGTGAAGACCCTTCTGAAACGCGTCCGAAAATGAACAATAACTCAGCGAATACTGAGTCAAACAGGCATACAGACACACAGGTATGAAGCTTGAATTCTCTTCTTTAAAATGAGGTAATTTATATAAAAAACAAATATTCTCATCTTGTGAAATCTGTATTAAAAGAGAGCGATTCCAGTCGAGCTAATTAGAGCTCATTCAAATGTAATGTGACCCCGCCCACGGAGAGCGCGTGCTATTCAAACGCAAATTACTGAGGCAAACCTGTGAACGCCCCCATATCAGCTCGAGAAAACACAAGTTTAATCATATCATTGTAGCCTACGTGTTTACACCATCTGGCAGCGCTGTGAGGAATAATAATAACGGAAAATCTACCTCAGAGTGCGGGTATTGCGAGGAGAGAGGATCCGAATACTGTAGTAATTTTTTTTTCCTTCTCAAGTTAATCGCGTTTCTGTGAATGAATGAACGGCAGCCGCAGAGATGCGCGCTGTTTATCACAGCTGGCAAAAAGACAGTTTAAATTTAAATTGCGTCTCTGTGTGAATGAATGATGATGTTTTAGCAAACTGTATTGCTATACTGAGTTGAGTAAAAATCGACAGAAATATGTTGAAATAAAATGTAGGCTATTTGTATAAGCAACGTATTAAACTGAAAATTAACATTTATATGCCCTAATATTTCATAAAAACAACGTTACAGTCAGGCGTTTCTGTTTGTGAATGAATGTTTCGGTTTTAGCAAACTGTATTGCTATACTGAGTAAAAAACGACTGAAATATGTTGAAATAAAATGTATTTGTATAAGCAACGTATTAAACTGCAAATTAACATTTATATTTCTTATAATAAAAATGAAAGACCTATGTTACAGACATATGAAAGACAACATTTCGTTGATTAGTTTTGGATAGATTATACATTTTTACTGTAAAATATCTGCCACCTCAAATAAGCTTTTGTTTGCCGATATTTGCTCATGTTAAATATAGTATGTTTTGTCAAAAATAAAGTAATCAAATAATCAATCAAATCCTTAACTTTGAAATATGTATGATAAAATGTATACTTTAGTTTTTACAAAGAAAGATTACACTTGAATTGTTGTTGTAATTGTAACCTTTTTAATAAAAAAATATATTTACAAGGTAGATGTAAACAAACTATTAAAAGGTAAATATAAGCCTTTTCTTTAAATAATTTTTATTGTGTTTTATTAGTGACAAATTTGGGGAGAGGATAAATATTCCAAAACTGAAAATACAGTATGAGAATTAACTGCACAATTACTAGACATGTTTTCCTTGGATATTATAGGCCAAATTGCAAGCACAATATGTGGAAAAATAAAAAAGAATTGAGATACTTCCAACTGTTGCTCTTGCATTCTTGTGGCTCAGTGACTCACCTGAATGAATGGCTAATTAAGTATGCAGGCCCCATTGTCTCCACAGGTGTGAACCACTAAATATGCATGATTGTTGACGCCCACTCCGCATATTGCCTTTCCAAACAGAAAGTGCTTTGCAAAATTCAAATCAATGTATTGTGTTATGTGAATGATTAGGCAGGGTGATTTTCACATCATTTTGAAGAAAAAACACTAGGCGATGAAATCCATTAGACAAAAGTCTTATTGGCACATATTTAGTATGTGTTTTGTGGTCTTATTTCAGAAACTTTAGTTTTTAGTTTTTTTCAATAACCACGCATAAACATTATTCTCTCAAAAATGCAGACATGTACATTCTTGTTGCTCACATATTATGGTAGCCCTGTTTGTGCTAAATAGTGTGTAATTTTTTTTTTGCCATTAATATGTTTATAAGCAACTGAAAAAAGCACAAATGTCAGGGCATGTCAGAACATCTCAAGGACCCCAAAAACACCTCAGACCCCAGAGGGTTAAACCGGTCGTACTCCTAGTTTCGTTACGTGGCAGCAGTTAAAGATGCCAGAGCACTGTGGACTATTTTCCTGTTTTAATCGGCGGACCATCGCAAATAGTGCCCGGGGGATTACTTTTAACATTACCGTACTATTGGTTGTATTTTGTGAATAGAATATTACCAGATAATTGAGAAGGAGCAAGGATCTTTGATATTACTGTACTGAAATCGTAGCTAGCTAACGTTAGCTAGGCTATGTTTACTGCACAAGCTGGTGTTCACCCGGCATGGAGAGGTGGGGTAAAGTAATAATTACAAGAGCTTCTCGGTTATTTTAGTCCTGTCCGAACGTGCTATCAGTAATCATTATGGACAAAGTCAGTAAAGATTACGGCGACTTTTACCTTCTGTAAAAAGGTCCGGGAAAATTACCTCAGGTAACGTTTTAATAGACGTGCGAATAGACCCACTGTAAATCAAGTAATTTTGTGTTTAAAAGTAGTTCCCTGTGGTTTTTCAAGTAACTTATTGAGACGCTTGAAAAGGCATTCAGTTGCGTTCTAGACACTGGGAGAAGTGCGTTAGGTAACTTAAGTGCCGATTACCAACACAATCCAATCATCTGAAGTTAATTCATACATTGTTCGACCGGACATAACTGTTTTACACAAATAACCTGTATATAGCCTATATATATATATATATATATATATATATATATATATATGTGTGTGTGTGTGTGTGTGTGTGTGTATATATATATATATGTGACATGTGATATCAGGAAGCAATGTAATACACGTTTCCTCAACTTATTAAAATATCTTACTTTACTGCAACTATCTGTTTCTGCTTCTTTATCATATTTATAGTGTGTGATTTATAAAATACCTTATATCCTACATCACATATTTTGATTTTGGACGTCTGGCCACTTTATATCTTATATCTATATTAAAATACGCCGAACCATGTGTCCTGTATCATAGCCACATGAATGACCTTTGCAGCAAAAAACCCAGCGTGAAAATCAGTTCGGTATTTAGTGAGGTATGATTAATTAAATGCGCTGACAGCTCATTGCACCTGCCATTCAGATTACACTGAGTGGAGCGGGTGACCGGTCTAAGATGGCGGCCCCACGGCTCGACCGCGCCAGTAGGCAGTAGCGGTCGATAGGGCGTCTATCTATATGATGTCTATGGTGTCTACGACAGCTTGTGGTAGACCCCTCAGATCCTCCACTTCCCATCCAGGGACCAGACCTGGAGTCTCCACAGGTATGGACGTGGGTGCAAAATGGTGCCCTCCCTCTGAGAGAGAAGGTCCTCCCTCAGGGGGATGGGCCAGGGAGGGGCTGAAGAGAGGAGTATGAGTTCAGAGAATCAGGTCCGGTTGGGCCAATAAGGGGCAACTAGCAAGACCTGCTCCTCTTCCTCCCTGACTCTGCACAGTAACTGTGGAATTAGGCTCACCGGGGGAAACGCATGCTTGCGTAGACCCGTTAGCCAGCTGTGTGCCAGTGCATCCACACCGAGAGAGTCCTTGGTTAGTGAATAAAACAACTGGCAGTGGGTCATTTCTGGAGAGGCAAACAGGTCTACCTGTGCGGCCCTGAAACAATCCCAGATCAGCTGAACCGACGGGATGGAGTTGCCATTCCGTAGGCTTTATTCGCTGTCGTGAGAGCCTGTCGGTGGCACGATTGAGCAGACCTGGAATATGAATGGCACGAAGCGACCTCAGATGCTTCTGACTCCACCGAAGGAGGAGACGGGCGAGTTCTGTCAGATGACGTGAACGTGCACCACCTTGCTTGTTGATGTACGACACGGTCGTGGCTTGCCGAGCAGCGGCGTTTTGAGGTGTCTCAAAGCATGTAACAACTTGAGGCAATTGATATGCCAATGCAGCTGAGGACCTGTCCAGCGCCCTGCTACTGCCAATAGACTGATATGCTGGAGCAGCAAGTCTCTGTGTTTGCACAACTGTACCCGCGACTGAGCCAGTATCAGACAGTCGTCGAGGTAGTTGAGAACACGAACGCCCTGTTCTCTCAACAGAGAAATGGCCGCTTCCGCAAGCTTCGTAAAGACGCGGGGGGACAAAGACTTTGTACTGATATGCCCGACCCTCGAACCCGAACCTCAGGAATGGCCTGTGTCGCGGGACTCGCGGCAGGATGCAGTACGCGTCCTTCAGGTCTACCACTGCAAACCAATCTCCTGGACGGACACATCTGCATTTGTCCTTGAGTACTATCATCTTGAACGGGAGCTTGTAAAGGGCCCGATTCAAGATGTGTAGGTCCAATATTGGTCTTAATCCACCTCCTTTCTTTGGCACAATGAAGTAAGGGCTGTAAAACCCTCACTTCATTACGGCTACAGACACCGGTTCTATTGCATCCTTCGCCAGTAGGACAGCAATTTACGCACGCAAGATTGGGGCAGATCTGCTCTTCACAACCGGGGAGCGAACGCCAGCGAATCTGGGTGGGTGCCGGTGGAACAGAATCGTGTAGCCGCGTGCAATGGTGCTCAGGAGCCAGCTGGACGGTCTGCAGAGGTCTTTCCAGGCTTGCAGAAACCGTACCAGGGGGGCTCGTGGCACCACTGACGTACCAGGAGGAAGGCAGTGAAGTGGAGGGCAGGGACCCAACCTGGATGGCCCTAAGGCGGTCCGGAGGGGGGTCTTTGTACGTATCACATGAACCTGCCTCCACTTGGTGGCATTGAGTACGGAAGGAGGCAAACCTGGGTACTTGAACCGTACTCGTCTGCCAACTGGCGACACAAGAGTGGATTGAGGCAGGCCAGACTGATCTGGGGTGTCTGATAATCTGAACCTCTTGAAACCCAGGGTTGAGAATTTCTGTCCCTTTGGCGATTCGGAAACCACTGTACTCCGGAGAGACTATGGTGGAACAACAACCACCAGAGAAACTTTCGCCCCCAACCCTGGGTGGCCTGTATCAGGGACGCTTACTCTTGCCTCCTGGACTGGCAAGATCTGACACAGGCTGGGCAGCCTGCCTACGGCTAGCTCTATGCTGAGGCCCGAGCTGTGGTGGGGGCCTAACAGGCTGAGCTGCCTTAGGGGGGCGCCCTCGGCCTCACCCATGAGCTGACAGTCTGGCCTACCCTTTTGCACGTCCTGGAGTGTTTTAGCCTGAAAAAGCTGTAACACGGCCAAGGCGTGCATAGAGGCGGAGGCTTGCCCACAGGCTCCATAAGCCGCGTCTGACAAAGCAGACAACGACTCCAGAGCCTGTGAGGAGAAACACGGTTCTCCAGAGCCGGATGTAGCGGCCGCCGGACACAGGTGTGCCAGAACAGACCGCTCCACCGGAGGGATCGCCGTATAACCAATTGTCGCGCCGAACTCAAGGGTAGCAAGGGGGAAGGAGCCATCCTGGTCACTTAAGGCAGTAAAGGGTGCCTTCCATGACCTGGTTAGCTCCCCATGCATCTCGGGAAAGAAAGGTACTGGAGCGGTGGGCAGAGCCCGACCCGCTCCAAGAAACCAATCATCCAGCAGAGACTGAGCGGGCCCGGGCGGAGGATTCCACTCGAGCCCGACAGCCTCGGCGGCCCGTTTCAGTATAGCTGACGATTGTGGATCTGACTCAGGCCATGCTGTACAACCCAGGGGGGACAGCACGGGGGAATCGTCCCCGACAGTATACAGCTCGCCCTCAAATGTAGTGGTCGGCATCCTATCCCCCTGGTGAATTTCCAATGGAACGTCTAATTCACCCATTACAGATGAATCAGTGCGCTCAACACTAGAATTCAAAGGAATCGATGTGAAGGAGTTGTGATGAGTCCACGGGGACTAATCTCCGGGCGGAGCCTCAAACACAACTCTGCGATCACCTGACTCACACCACCTGCGAGGGAGTGGCGCAAAATCAGGGACTCTACATTCGTGAGCGAACGAAAGTCTAGATCTCAACACCGAGATAGGCATATTTTCACACAGAAAACATGCACCATCCACAAAAGCTGCCTCAACGTGTTGTATGCCCAAACACGCGACACAGAAATTGTGACCATCACAGAGGGCTAGGGAACGACCACATCCAGCAGCGCACAGGTGGAAAGACATCCTTCTTCCGGAGAAGAAAGATGAAAAAGATAAAGATGTTTACTTCCTTGGAATAACGCCCTTCACCAGTGCTGGAGCACATAGGGATGTCTGCTGTGACACTGACGGGAAACCCCGTCAGTGAAGCACTCACTTTCCTCGCCCTTAAACTGACCGTCAGCCAACAAACACAAAGGTTGTTGTGAGAACAGCAGTTAAGAGATTCAGAAGCTTGCGATCACCGCTGCAACACGCTGTAACGTCAGCACTGGGAGAGCTTCCAACAGAAGTGTCGACACACACAGGCTTGTTATTAAAGTACACTTTCAGAGATATCGACATAACCACCGATCGGCTCCGAAGCGAAAAGAATGAATGGTGGGTGCATCCACTTCCCTGTTATACCTGCGCTGCAGGGTGGGGGGTGGATTGCACACCTGCCAAAGCTCATTTGGCTTGATTTGTATACTATATCGAAGACATCTGGCTCCCTGGCGTGATCCCCATCAGTCGGTACGATCGAACGTTACCCGACTGAAAGGAAACACGTGTCTCTCGCTGCCCTCGCTACATCTACACAAAAATGCCCTGATTTTACACAGGTTTAACCATGTTCTCATTATGATCAGACTCTCCACACACCCATATAGAGAAGCAAGAAGAAGACAGACAGAAAAGAAAAAGCACAGAGTTAATATTTTCGTGAAGCTGCACTTTTCTTTTCCTTAATTTCATTAGCATCTTTTTCAGCTGGAATCTTTTATTTTTATCCAGAACTAGAGCTCACTGCTTTTTGCAACAACACTGATATATTTCTCCATATCTGGAAATAACTATTTTACATCAACAACTTTATCAAATGATGTGAATGTAATTTATTTCTTGTTAAGAGTTCATGATTTCCATCCCTTGTGACCCAATATCTGAAATCTCAGAAAGTGCTTCTTCATCCCTCATCCTCTACATCACAATTTTCCTCACATTTTGAACTGTGATTGTTTTCCAGCACTATTTTCTCCACTACTAATGTCATTTTCCACATCTTCACTCCTTACATTGTTCACAACCATTTCTGTTATTTCATTATTAAAAACCACACTATCCTCAATCTGTTCATTTTGTTTGTGTTTAATAATTTCAAATGAAAGGTACTTTTAATAGTAATATTAAAATTATTATGTGTCACTACAATAAAAACTAAATGAATATGATTTCCATAAATACAATAATAGCTTGATAAACACACACACACACACACACACACACACACACACACACACAAACGCCATTCTTACAGTCTCTATAAAGGATTTAATACACACATTTATTCTGTTATTTCTGTGACAGAAGTTAAGATATTAAAGAAAATTAAAATAGGCGTCTCTGTATCTCATTGTTACTGATTTATCGTGCAGCTCAAAGTATTCTGGGTAAAATCTCTCTACAATCTGTTCTGAAACATCAACACAGTTTCACTGATGATCCAGAACCAACCCAAAACCCAGGATAGAGCATCTGAGTGAATGTGGTCTGGACTGTGTGGATGAGGCTCATTGTGTCAGAGACGCTGTAGAAGGACAGAGTTCCTGCACTGTGATCCACATACACTCCTATTCTTCTGCTGATGGGCATTACAGGGAGAACAGTGCCTATGTTATTGTGTCTGAATGTGTAACTGGAGGAAGAGCAGTACAATCTCCAGGACTGATCATTATATCCAAACGCACACTCATTACCCCTTCCCTTCCTGCTGATGCTCTTAAATGACACTGATATACACACACCACTATTCCCAGTCCACTCAATCTCCCAGTAACAGCGTCCACACACACTCTCTCTACACAACACCTGATAATAATGATCAAATCTGTCTGGATGATCAGGATACGGCTGCTCTGTGTAAGTGCCAGTAATCACTCTGTTCCTCTCAGACATACAGAGGAGTTTATTCACTGTGTTCAGATCCAGAGTGAGCTGATGGGAATCTGATGGAGAGAAAACACATCAGAAACAGGAATTATGAATCTGTCTGATTTTTTAATGTATCTGAACTCTTCATGAATCAATGTTCAGTGTATCATCAGTGTCTCAGTACAGCTGACCAAATATCCTGTGGAAATCATCATTTACATGATCAATTATAAAACTCTTCTATCATGATTTATTTCTCCTTCTACAGGAAGAACATGAACACATTCAGTGAGTTTTTCTGCTTGTTTTCTAGTGACTCACATTGTAGGAAGTCGTTCCTGGTCTTGGGATTTATGTTGGTGAAAGTGACTGTGGAAATAAACAGACATGAACAGTGTGAAGAGAAATTACAAGATAAAATACATTCATTTCTAATATGATGCTCTATAATATTAGATGATGGACTCATTTCTGAGAGCAGATTAATAATCTCCAGGGGCTTCATTTATTAAACACACACATCGGATTGATCCTAAATTTCTTGGATTTCATCCTCCGTCATGTGTATATAAACGCTTGTCCACGATGATGAGTCCGTATTTCTGAATCATCAAGAGATATCTGTGGCCGTTCTGTAGGAGGATTTTTATGGACTTGAATTTAATTTATTAATGACTGTGATTTAAAACTGGGATGTATTTAATTACATTTTTCTGCAAATGGATGTATTATAAATCGTAGGAACATTTCAGAAACGGTTGTACGTTCAGATTTGGGATCTTTCTCCACACGTCTGTATAAACGAGGCGCAGGACTTTACCTCCGTCTGAGATCTTCTTGATCTCCTCTTTGCAGAAATCCTCCAGTTTGTCTCTCAGCTGACGGACAGATTCTCTCACGCCATCAAAAGAGGAGAGAGAACTGAAGGAAACGTCGGGTTCGTCTGTAGATTCAGGAGGTGCTGAGAGAGACTGGAAACTCTACAGAAAACAGAAATCAAAACTCATCATCTCCACACTTCAGCCAATAACCTGCACTATATCAGATCTGAGCGGCTCTTGTTGACTTGACTTCTCTTCAGTGACTCGCTTCAATCCAGCACTTTCACACAATCAGCACATTCTCCTCATATTCATCATTTAATGCTACAAACTCTAGTATTTGACACTTAATAATAATATCATTTAAATATATGAAGTGTTCAGATGCAAAAGCCTCTAAGTGCCATCTGAAATATTCTTCTAGAATGATAATTTTTATCAAGCTATTTAAGTTCAGTTATTTCACTTAAATGACCTTTTTAGTGAACTCCTCATATACTTAAGAGCAGATTGAATGTAATGCTTTCAGACAGTTAATTATTTATAAAATTATAATTAAAATAATTATTTTAATTAAATGAATGTCTTATAGTCTAAATTTATATTAAATGCAATTAGCTAATATTTAGAAAGCTTTTTAACCAACTTAAGTAGGATTTAAGTATCTTTATATGTAATTTCAGAATTATTTCTATTGTCTTTGAAATACAGTTATTTACTGCTGAATGAACTGACACACATTTATGATAAACTAAAATATACTCAATGTAATTTCTATTGAAAATTGTTTGTTTAATTTTATGAACATAATCAATATTATCAACTTTGAAGATCACCTGACCAAATTTTGGTGCCAATTACTGAAATTATTTTAGTAGAAATAAAACACTTCATTAAAATGAGGATGAAAAATCTAGTTGGCTGGATATTGATACCATCAAGTTCACTGATTTCATCAAGACAGAAGAAACCAGAAGGAAAAATGAGTTAATATTTAATGGTAAATTTCCCAGGGCTTTGTAAGTGTGTCTCTTTAAACAGAAGATGATCAGATGAGAGTCTGACTGATGATTATATGATAACACAACACTTGACTGAATCTGACTGAATTCCTGACAACATCTCAGTCAACGGCTCATTCTGCTCTCATGAAATGTTTCTCTGTCATAGCAGGATCTTGCTCAAGTCCACTATGATCCTGTTCTTCTAGATCTCTGTTACCTGCAGGAACTGGATGTGATCTTGTGTGTGTGAAAGCTGCTCCAGCTCAGCGTCTCTCCTCCTCAGATCATTGATCTCCTGCTCCAGTCGCTCCAGTTGTCCTTCAGCTCGACTCACTGCAGTTTTTTCCTGATCTCTGATCCGCTGTGTGACCTCAGAGCAGCTTCTCTCAATGGAGCGGATGATCTCAGTGAAGATCCTCTCACTGTCCTCCACTGCTGTCTGTGCAGAGCGCTGTTACACACACATCACAATCACACAGTGGCTTCAGCACGACTGACAGAGTCCAAACTGAGACGTCTCAAACTTCTCTTCTTCTCCAGACTCACCTTATGAGACTTCACAGCCTCTCTCAGATGCTGAAGATCTTTCTGTCTCTGCTGGATTCTCTGACGGATCTTCATCTGCGTCTCCTTCAGCTGTTTCTGGAGGACAAACCAATGACAGGGAATGACACATAAAACTACTGTCATACAAACATTAAAGTTACATGAATCCAGAGTTGGTGAAGTGGTTAAAGATCTTGCATGGTAAGTTTTTACTGTCTGGTTCAAACCACAGATTCATGGTTTCCTGAAATGAATGTCAGCAGTATTTCATCAGTGCCTAGTTTTATATCATTAGTATCATCATTTACTCTCCCTCATGTCGCTCCAAACCTGTATGACTTTCTGTCTATTGTGAGACACAACAGAAGATATTTAGAAGAATGTCTCAGCGGTTTACAGAGGCCAAATAAAATATAGTGACGCGTCAATAACATCAAACCTCATTGGTTCTTTCATGTCACAGTCACATGACTAAACACCATGATGTCATGACACAAACATCATTTATCAATGATTTGATTTGTGAAGTATAAAAGGCTCTTTTAAAAGTAACATATTTTAAAGAGTGCACTTATTTTGGAAATTATATACTTTAAAACAGTGTTTCCCAACCGGGGTGCCGTCTGACGAGAACAGGGGTGCCGTGTAAAAGTCCTTCAAATTATTTTTTTTATTTTTTTTTGTGAATAAAAAAAGTGAATAAGTATATTTAAGTGAATAAATCAATTAATATATATGATGAATATCTAATGTCTGAAATAACAAATAAGAGACACACACAATAAATTTAAAAAATCCATCCGCCCCCTCACTGACCTGTCAGCACGTCAACGTCTGTATGCGTAATGTACGCAAATGTTTTATTATCCTTAACAATTTGTGTGTGACGACGATGCGTGTGTAGTGTAAAAGAATATGGACAGATTTGTTAAAAGAAAAGCTCCAGATGCTTCTGTACCGTCTACTTCCTCATGTAGCAGTCCAGAGCGGGCTGCTGAAAGCAGCAGTAAGAAGAAGAAAAGACAGTATATCAACAATTACTTGTCATATGGCTTTATCTTTATCGGAGATCCATCATGTGCCTTCCTCTGTGTCTGGTATGTGGGGAAAAATTGTTGAATGAATCAATGGTTCCTAGCAAACTGAAACGGCATCTGACAAAAAAAAAAAAAAAAAAATCACCCATCTCTAGTGAGCAAGGATGCAGAATATTTTATTCGACTGAGAATGCAACACGAAAAACAAGAGGGAATTATGATGAAGAGTACAAAGGTGTCTGAGAAAGCTTTAAAGGCAAGCTATCTTGTGGCTGAAATAGTAGCTAAATCGAAAAAACCCACACGATCGCTGAGACTGTAATCTTACCAGCATGCAAAGCCATCGTTAATACCATGCTAGGCCCACAAGCAGTAAAATAAATATCAAAGGTTCCCCTGTCAAACAATACAATTAGCAGGCGAATAAATGAAATGTCTTCAGACATTGAAAGTGTGGTTTTGGAAAAAATAAGATCAAGCGGAAAATTTTCCTTGCAGCTGGATGAGTGGACTGACATTAGTGGGCACGCACAGCTCCTGGCAAATGTTCAATTCGTTGATGGCGACAGCATTAGAGAAACTTTTTTATTTTGTAAATCAATGCCAGACAAAACAACAGGAGAAGAAATATATTGTGTGACAACAGAGTATCTTGAACAAGGGGGGTTGAATTGGAAGAACTGTCACAGTTTGTGTACTGATGGGGCCACTTCCATGACGGGGAGTACAAAGGGCTTCATTAGCAGAGTCAGAGCGCAAAACCCACATGTGAAAGCCACTCATTGCTTTTTACATAGGGAAGCACTGGTAGCAAAGACGCTCCTGAAGGAACTCTCTGATGTACTGGACAGAGCAGTAGATATAGTTCATTTCATCAAGGCACGCCCACTGAAGAGCCGTCTATTTCCGTATTACATACGGCCGTTCGATGGCTATCACGCGACAAGGTTTTGGCACGACTCTACGAACTGAGGGAAGAGTTAAAAACGTTCCTCAATCAGGAGAATTCGGGATATGCAGAGTTAATTGCAGTGACCTAAACACAAAAATGCAAGGCAAAGATGAAAGTATTTTCACTTCTAACGGCAAATTGCGAGGCTTCGGGTCCAAGCTCGCCCTTTGGCAAAATATAGAAACTTTTGGGTGCCATGACAGAAAAAAGGTTGGGAAACACTGCTTTAAAAGAATATAATTGTGAAATAAGTGTGAACTGAACGTAATGTTTTCAGACACGTAATTGCATGTTAATTGCTATTAAATGAAAATGTATTATAGTTTAAATGTAAATATAAAGCAAATAGCTGAACTTAAGAGTGACTTTTTCACCCACTTAAGTAAGAAGTATATAATGTAATTTCATAATTCTATTGAGTTAAATATAAATATTAAATATTATTGAAATGTACTTTAAAGTAAAACTTTTAATTTTACATTATGAAAAAGTGTACTTAATAAAGTGTACTTATGAAACAGTCATGAAAGTTGACTCTTTTTAAGTGCACTTAAGTGGCCTTTCATCTGCAAGTGCAGTTTTTCTTTTTTTTAAATACACTTTTAAATTGAAGTACACTACAAGTGCATGTCAATACACTTAAGCGTACTCCTTTCTTTAACCACTAGTTGTTTAGATTACTTTGCTTTTTCTCCTTTTTGGAGATTGAAACTTTTTTACTCCATTGACTTACAATGACTTTCAATATATAAACTAAAATAGATGAGACATTCTTCAAAATGTCATCTTTTATATTCCACAGAAGAAACGTCTCGGTTACCAATGTAACCCTCGTTCCCTGAAGGAGGGAATGGAGACTTAGTCGTACGTAGTAAGCCGACATGAGCGTGCTTGACTCAAGGGTGTCCTCTATTTGAAGAGAGCACCTGAGAAGCTACTGGCTCAACACGTAAGCTATAAAACCTAGCAAACGTATTAGGTGTCGCCCAACCCGCAGCTCTACAAACATCTGCCAGCGAGGCACCCTGCGCCAGCACCCAGGAAGCAGCAACACTCCGGGCGGAGTGGGCATGCAACCCTGGGGGACAAGGTACACCTTGGGTATCGTATGCCAAGATGATGGCATCCACTATCCAGTGGGCCAGCCTTTGCTTAGAGACTGCCTTCCCTTTCTGCAGGCCTCCGAAACAGATGAAGAGCTGATCTGAGGTTCTAAAGCTTTGCATTCTGTCCAGATAAGTCTGTAAGGCACGGACTGGACAGAGAAAAGCTAGGGTTGAGTCTGCCTCCTCCAGGGGCAGCGCTTGCAAGATCACCACTTGATCTCAAAAGGGAGTAGTGGGAACTTTTGGCACATATCCGGGCCGAGGTCTCAGTGTCACCTGAGAGTCAGCCGGCCCGAATTCCAGGCACGATTCGTCTACCGAGAAAACGTGCAGGTCCCCTACCCTCTTGATAGAAGCCAGTGCAAGCAAGAGAACTGTCTTGAGAGACAGAATTTTTAACTCCACTGTCCGCAGGGGCTCAAAGGGAGGTCTCTGAAGTGCTGTTAACACCAGAGATAGGTCCCAAGAGGATATGGAAGAGATGCGAGGAGGGTTCAACCTCCATGCTCCCTTAAGGAACCTGACGATCAGATCGTGCTTCCCCAGGGATTTCTCACAAACTGCATCGTGATGTGCGGCAATAGAGGCAACATACACTTTGAGGGTGGAGGGAGACAGCCCCCGCTCCAACCCCTCTTGCAGGAAAGAAAGCACCGATCCGACCGAACAAACTCGGGGGTTTTCTCCGTGAGAAGAACACCAATCGACGAACAGGTTCCACCTCGATGCATAAGCCAGTCTCGTGGAGGAGGCTCTAGCAGAGGTGATAGTGTCTACGACAGCTTGTGGTAGACCCCTCAGAACCTCCACTTCCCGTCCAGGGACCAGACCTGGAGTCTCCACAGGTCTGGATGTAGGTGCCAAATGGTGCCCTGCCCTTGAGAGAGAAGGTCCTCCTTAGTCGACTAAGTCGAACGTTACCCGACTGAAAGGGAATTCACTTTCTGTAAAGCTGCTTTGAAACAATATGTATTGTTTCAAAGCGCTATACAAATAAATTTGAATTGAATTGAATTGAATTGAATTCAGTCAAACCGGTTTGGAACAAAATGAGTAAATGAGTGTGTAAATGAAGACACTTTCATTTCTGTGTGATCATTCCCTCTCAGTTCATACCTGTTTCTTTGTCCTCTGTGCTGCAGTTGAAACAGTTTTGTGGTTTTTATGTTCATACAGCTTACACAGAACACAGATGCACTGTTGATCAGTGATACAGAACATTTCTAGCTCTTTATCATGTTTACGGCAGATCATGTCCTGCAGTCGTCCAGTGGCATCAATCACTTTGTGTGGCTTACGAGAGTGAAATTCCTCATGACGGTCAAAATGAGCTTGACAGTAAGATTCCTGACACACCAGACAGGACTTGACGGCTTTGTATTTTCTTCCAGTACAGACGTCACACTGCACGTCTCCAGCTCCAGCGTAACAGTCAGCAGGAAGTTTATTCTTCTTCAGTTTCTCCACCAGTTCAGCCAGAATGGTGTTTTTAGCTAAAGCAGGTCTTGGACTGAAGGTCTGTCTGCACTGAGGGCAGCTGTAGACTCTCTTCTCATCCTCCTGATCCCAGCAGTCTGTAATACAGATCTTACAGTAACTGTGTCCACAGGGAATGGCCACTGGTTCCTTCAGGAGATCCAGACACACTGGACATGTGAACTCATCCTGAGAAAATCTGGCTTCTGCCATTTTACTGCATGAATACAGAGAGACACAAACACACAACAGCTCAACGATACTTCAGTTTCTGTTTCTCTGAACTGAGGAGCTGAAATAGTTTCCTGCTTCTGTGTTTGAGTGACGTATGTAAAACAGGAGTGTATGTAAAGCAGCTTCCTCCTTCCTGATGAAGGAGAGTCACTTTACTGCTGTGTTTACAGTATGTGCTCTTCAAGTGGAGTCGAAAACATTGAATTACGAGTTAAAAGCATATGAATAACAGAGAGAAGTTTTATTTATGAATGACAAACTCAAAATTCATGACTCTAGATGATAATCTTCTCCAGACTGGAAATTAGTGGGAAATATCTGGACAGAAGTCATGTAGTGTATTTGCCTTTAGACTACAGCATTTTTTTTTTATTTTTTTTTTTAAATGTACAGTTATTTATATAGCGCTTTTAACAATGGATATCGTTTCAAAGCACCTTTATAGAAAATGAATGATTCTACTGTGTCAAAGCAATGTCCATTTGTCAGAATGTACAGTTCTAAGATAATATCAAAGTCAAAGTCAAAGTCAAAGTAGCTTTATTTGTCTCCCCGAGGATAAATTCGTTTTGGATATAAAGAGATTGCTACAAAAAGATTACAACAAAGACAGAACACAGGTACATGGTTAAAACAGTTAAAAGACAGAAAGTACATAGAACATTAAGGCTTCTCAAAGAGCTGTGCAAATTGCAAATCACCATTTTCTAAAATCTGCTTGTGCAAAAGTAATATCATATCATGTCCATACATAACATTCAATCACAGATACACAGTACATTAATAAATTCATGGTCACACATTCATCGCTGATTATATATGAGCTTAATTGAGAGAGGAACAAATGAGCGCTTATACCTGTTGAATTTGCACAAAGGAACCCTGTACCTCATTCCTGTGTTCAAAAGTTAAAACTCTGAAAACAACACATGAGAGTTATCAGATATAATGATCTTAGCCTGCCTGATTGTTGTCTGGTCAAAAAGCTCATGCATGATAGATCATGCAGTTAGCTAACATCATGTATTAATTTAGGCAGAAACCTAAATTCCAAATTTTATTCTAGCTTCATGCATTATTTATTTTTATAAACACCTGAATGTCGGTTTGAAAGTTTGAAACAAAAAAAATGTAGCATTCAATTCACAGCAAAAAAGAACACGTATTCAAGACATAATTAGAGAGATTTCAAATTTAAAGTGTAAATTGCAGGTTAACCACCACAGCCAATTAATGTGTAAATTAAAGTGCTCTATATGTATATATTTCATTATTTCTGTCTTAAAATGCGTTAAAATAACATTTATTGGGGTTTCTTCAAAGGTAGCGTGTTTTTTTAGTAACTGGGTGATGACGTCATAAGAGGCACTCGCAACCCATACTCTGCTAGATTCTTACTGTATTATGGCTATTTGGAGAACGACTGAGGATGTGTGAAACCATCAAATTCTTTATGGACCACAGCCCTACAATTTATAACCGGTCAGGCGTGAGAGAGGGGAGGAAATTGGTGTGAGGAGAATGAGTGGAGGGTTGGCCAGGTGTCCTGGTGAGTAGCTACGTTAGAGCTAGTCTAGGCTATGGTGCAAACTTAACCCGGATAATATAAGGGAACAAGCCAGTCTTTTCAAAATCTTGCCGTCATGTAGAATAGCAAGGAGGGACAACGACTGAAGACATTATTTACTTACATGGTGTCAGTCCAAATCAGAGCTGTAGAGATGCACACACTGCACAGGCACCAATCGCTAGTCTCATCGACGCCTCAAACGTCATGTAATACACTTCCTCAATCCACGCTTTATCAGTTTCTCACGATTTAATCAGCGATGTTTATTGTCAGAAAAGAAAAAGAGAGATCGATGTCCCCATCACTGTGTTTGTGTGGGCTATCAGCAGTGGAGAGTATGCGAATAACTTTACATCTGAGGCGTTTAAAGACTCCATTTGTCCATTTTTTATTTCTAAAGAAACACGAAAATGTGTAAAAGGCTCCATTACCTTGTATCTTACGTTATGGCCCCGTAGAAGCAATTTTTGTAAAAATAGGCTAACGATTGCGTCATAACCCGCGACTCTCTGTCGCACAGTAGAGAAATTACCGTACGGACAGGAGGAGAAGCTCACGAGCAATCGGGGGGACGTGGAGGCAAAATTTTTACAGTAAAATACTGGCAACACTGTTGCTTATAATTTATTGTTAATTGTACAGTTCTTTACTGTAATCTACAGTATGTTACTGTAAAAATGTTTTTAACAAATGAGTTTTAACACTAAATTAAAACTCGAGTTAACTAATTTCACTTGCAGAAACCGACTGCCTTAAACTGACCAACTATCATTTAAATGTATTAGCATTTACAATGCACTAATAATATGGGCAAAGTATTAATGTGAACTTATTTAATCAGAAACCACTAAAAAATATTGTAAATAAAGATATTTCCACTAGACCAGCAACTACACAGTCGCCGCCTGTTAAATAAAGCAACATGCAGCATATCATCAATGTTTCTAGATCTTCTCCTGCACTGAAGCACAGGCTCTACTCTTCAGCACAATGGTGACCCCAAAAATTTATTTTACAGTAAACTGCAACAGTGTTGCCAGCATATACCTGTTTTATAACTTACAGTTTATTACTGTTAAAATATGTTTTGTGGGTGTGTCTTTTTATCTTACACTGTTAACCCTTTCAACCCCACAAGAAAATCCACACTACAAAGAGTAAAAACTAACATTGATAGTGTTGCAGTGAGATAATTAAGGGAATATGTAAGTGATTGTTGAGCATTAGTGATGAACACCTGCTGTTAACAAGCAGAATCACTGAAGGAAAGAGGAACACACGAACAGAAAATAGGGAAACACAAGAACTACAAATGACTTCCAGCCATTACACATTATTACACTTAATATTAACCAGTATAACATTATTTATGTCATACATCTACAGAAGTTGTTACTGAGATGTTTAATTGAACATGTTTGGGTTGAAGTTACCATTATGGAGATCAGTGTTTGCTTTAGTTGGGATGCTGATTCTCTTGCTGCTTGAACAGTGGTTTTGCAAGCCACACTTGTGCACACACGGTTTGTGAATGTGTAAGACTGGAAAAACTGGAAGAACGAAGAGAGAACTACTCTCTGAGAGAACAAAGGAAATTAACATTTGAAATCACCCTTGTGCACTATCGAGACGAAAGTCTCACCTCCAAATCATTTTTAGTCTGCATTTCTTCCCCTCATCCCCCACTCCTTCTCCCTCATGCTGAGATCGCCAAAACTCACACAAGAATCTATATGGTTTAATGTGAATAATTATCATCAAGTATTATACATGTTTACTATCATTTGAAATGTCTCAGTGCGACTGGTACAAGTGTCTCATTCCCAAATAAGTAAAACAAAAGGTAATAAGGTTTTTAAGAGTTTAGAGATAACTGGCACACAGAGGAGGGTGGTTCTCTAGACAAATGGTCTCATACCCCCAAAAGGTGTCAACTCTGAATGTAAATTCCCATTGTTAGCAGATGTTTCCATGTGAAAGAAGTTTCTGTCTATATAATGAAATGCAACTAGAAGATTGGCGCGATTCTGTAACCCAGATCAGCCTGTGAATATTGAGAGTCACCAGGACTCTCAGCATCATGTATTTCCAGGCACGTGCACACATAGACATCAAAGGGGGCTTGAGCACCTGCCCTTTTTATTCCTGGAGAGAAAGTGCCCTTTTTTCTGGGGTGCTTTTTTTCTATTTTTGATAATATAATATATATTCCTGTTTGCGCACAGCTTCCCTGTCAAACAAATATATTTATTGAAGAATAGTATATCTAAATATCAGGTCCGTCCAAGTGATCTGAGGGCGCGCGCGCATCCTGGTGTGTGACGTGTGCGCAGACTGGTGCATAGATATATACACTAGATGTTGTGACTAGGGATGTCCCGATCAGGTTTTTTTGCCTCCGAGTCCGAGTCCGAGTCATTTGATTTTGAGTATCTGCCGATACCGAGTCCCGATCCGATACTTCTATAATACATAATAAAAGAATAAAGAAGAGCGAAAAAACAGATCCAGGATGTTCCTTATTTTTTATTTAATTCACCTTATTTTAACATTCAACAACTCTGTTAACAAACAGAGCACTTCTGTGAGGTAGCTTGAACAATCAAGTAGGCTAATAAATAAATTCTTCACTTTTGGACTTAAGTGCAACAGTAAATATAAAAAAGTCTAATATATAAACAAATAGCACCTCAACTTAAAATACCCGGTAGGCATGTAAACAAATAAAAAATAAAAGTGCCACAGTGTTTGCAAAGCCAGTAATGTGCTTTTAGGAACTGCACTCCTAACTCTTACGCCGGTTTCACACTGCACTGTTAGCAGAGCGTGCAGCGCATTTTTTTTTTTTTGCCGCCCATGTTAACAGATTAAACCAGGCTTTAGAGCATTCACACCGCACGCAGAGGTGGCGCGGCAATGCGTATAGCAGAGCAGAAGTACCGCGATCGTTTCGGCGCCGAGTCTATTTTTGCTGCATTAAAGTAACAATAGATTGATCATGGCCAAAATACACCGCAGTTTTATCCCAAAAGTGCATTTATGATATCTATTGTGTTTTAAACAGTCAATCAAATGACCAACAGCAATGTAAAAAAAAATGTTTTTCCAAAAACAAACTTGTTGCCATAACAATAAAAACAAAGATGAACCAAAAGTTATATAAATGAAATTATTAATAAAATAAGCTTCTTGACAAGTCTTTTCTCTTAAATGTATTTGAAAACGAAAAAAAGCAATGCCAACTTATCCATTAGAGTACTCTGTCTGTACACAACCCGCGGTTCAGCCGCGCGTGACAAACACTGCCAGTGTGAAAGCAAAACGCGCGTGTCCTGCTCCTGCTCACCATACACACTGCTCCTGCGCTGCTTACGCGCATGCAGTGTGAAACCGGCGTAACTCTGTGCCACTATAGATGTGTTAAAAAATAATAAGAATATATATACATATATATCCGAGTCCTGATCGGGAGGTAACGTCCGATTCCGATCGAGTCTGAAAACACGTGATCGGGCCCGATTTCCGATCACGTGATCGGATCGGGACATCCCTAGTTGTGACCCGCCTTGTCTACGGCAGGTCATTGGAACGAATGTCTTTAAGGCGATATCTAGTGTATATATCTATGCACCAGTCTGCGTACATGTCACACACCAGGATGCGCGCGCGCCCTCAGATCACTTGGACGTGGCAGTGTTATAAGAGGTAAAAACGATATAAATACTGTTCGTTTTCTCACACAAACCGCTCGTTTCGTGTCTTAGGCCATCAATGTGTACTTACGATGGGGAATTGTTTAATTTGGACGATGGGGAATTGTTTTAATTTGGACTCTGTGCATGCTCTTTGAGACCGTGACCATAGACCTGCATTATACGACTGACAGACAACGGTTTGACCTAAAAATATCAAAATTTAAACTACTGCGGAAAAAAAGACACCTACATCTTGGATGCCCTTGAGGTAAGCTAAAACATACCAAAATTTAATTTCAAAGTGAACTAACCCTTTAACTAGTTGACGCCTAATTTGCATACAGAACGTCCCCAGTTAATGACTTACATCAAGAGCCTTTCCCCCTGAAATTTAGAAATCTAAATTGGTGAATTTAGAAGAAATCTACAGATGCAAACAGATGGAGGATACACTCTAAAAAATGTAGTAAATCTGAGTAACTGCATCTGGTACATTAATACATAAAACTGAGTAGAAATAAGTTAACATTAAACATTAAAAATAACAATATTTATAAACTTTTTATTTATGAGTAATTTAACTTTTTTTATTTCCTCTAAACCTTTATAAAATAGTATTCCATACAACCACATACATGACATTGGCTTTTATTGAATTTTTACTCAATTATTTTGGTAAGTTTAATTCAAACAATCAAGTAAGATTTTCAGAGATTTTATTAAGTTAATAAAGTTAAATATTTCTGTAATATTTACTAAGCCACAAAATATTTTTAAGAGTGTAGTAGGTTTAAAACAAACTCCATCTAAATGTGGATTTTGAAGGTTTTATTTGATGATGATGATACAGTCCTCCCTCAAATGTGAAACTAAGTCCATGTCAGTCACCATCGGTTATTGTGTATGTGTGTGTACATTAGAGGTCGACCGATAGTGGATTTTACCGATGTACATGCATAAACATCTACAGGGACATGGACCTTCAGAAGGTTGCCGCTGTAAGGGAGGAAGGAGAGACAACCAGGGAATGGAAGTAACAGATTTTATTTTGAAGTAGAATACCTTTTTTTTTATATAATTTTATTAAATTGCTGTATTTTTGTATTTTGTCAATCTTTTTTGCAGTGATTTTTTTCAGTAAAGTTAACAAAATAGCAGCAACAGCCCTCTTCAGTTTAGAGTGAATATTTGTGTTGATTTTAAAGTGTTATGTATTCTGATAACACCAAAATAATTAAAATGATGTAGTGCCTTGTGCAAAAATAAACAAATTATTAGTAAAACACGCCCCTCTGCTTGATGCAGTTATTTAGGTTATTCTAAATATATACTTGAAACTAGTAGCATAGAAAATGTTTTCAAAACATGCACATTGTGGAATGGTTCCCTTTGCTGCTCTATAAACCTAGTGAATACTAAGGAGACCATGGTTTCTGTGTGAACTGATTATTTTGTAGACATCTTTTGAAAATGAAACAATTGCGTGAGTTTGAGGAAGATAAAATTAATTAACTTTTTTAATAATTTTTTTAAAAAGGAAGTCAGAGTTGAGTTAATATATATACTTTTTTGTTTAAAAAAAAAAAAAAAAAACGTAATTATGAGAAGTGCCCTTTATTTCACTTGAGCCCCTGCCCCTCAAAATGTCTGTGCACTAATGTCGGGTTCGCATCTCTTCTCTTTATTCCAGAGCATTTGATGTTTTGTATTGATTATCTTTGAATTGATTATGTTTTGTTTGTTTGTTACATTTATATAGCGCTTTATATATGTTATGTATATTATGTATTTGGCATGGTATATTTACCTGACATAATAAATTGTAAACATTTGATTTTATTCTAAAGGACTCATTATTTGCAGTAAAGAGTTAAAAGGAATAGTCAAACATTCATTCACAATGATGCACAGATATCATTAAAACCTTTTCATTTATGCAGTCAGATGAAATAACAAGAAAATACATATGAGAAAATGTATTTCATTTAATCAAAAATACTTTGCCATAAGAAAAGACAGTAACACGCAGAGACCTTCCCCGCTGGTCGGATGCCTACATTGGGCCGATTGAGCGCGGGCTTACAAATGATTGCGGTTATATTGATTAAGATGACAAAATCATCATATAGCCGTTCGTTCACTAATCTCAATCAGAGTTTAATCCTTTATCGAAAGTGTTACATTACCACCACTGTGAAACTACAGCAATGAGTTACAATGATGATTTTTTTAACACATCATGCACAACCAAAGAAACAGAACTACACTGTCTGGTAGAAATCAGCATGTCTCTCAACAATGGTGGCAATCATTTTTTAATTAATTTATTCATGCAGCAGTGCATGCTGGGAGTTTTATACTGAACCCAGCATGCATTGCGACATGAAACTTTTGATTGTCACCATTGTTGAGATTCAAATGCTGAGTGTTGATGTCTGTGTGTTTCTAAGTCAAGCAGGAGTTTAAAATGTTATAATGCACTATGTGATTTCAATATCCTTCAGAATAACTGATTACAGAAATATTGCTGGATTTCATGTTGTAGCTTCACAGATATATGATAAATAACCATAAGTTCAAATCTTATACACATGATAAGATCAGAGAATTAGGCACGTCCAGAATGATTATGGCATCATCACAATGTCCAAAAACATAAACGTTCCTCCATACTTTCGAGGTTATAGTTACTCGAGAGGACTGAGATCAAACCGAGATGGGAGAGCCACAGCGGATCTATTTATTCCTCCCAAAGGACCAGGCAAATGATTGTGCCGTGCTGAAGAAGGAAATTATTGTCTGTCTTCACGGCTTAAAATTCATTTATGCACTTTCAGAAAGTGCATAAATGAATTTTGAGCCTTGTGTCCCTGTGCAGATTCAGGCTTGCTCAACTTGTTAAACCAATAAAAAAATGAGGGCTGGGCAACGATTAATCACATCCAGCATAAAAGTTTGTGTTTACAATATATATGTGTGTGTACTGTGTATAATTATATTGTATAAATAAATACACACACATGCATACATTTAAGAAAAATATGTTATTAATATGTAAAATATTTGTAAAATGTCTTAAATATATACATGAGTGCGTATTTATATATACAAAATAATTATACACAGTACACACACGTAAACACAAACTTTCATTTTGGATGTGATTAACTGTTGCCCAGCCCTAAAAAATGCAACAAATGTTTTAAAAAGTTTTTGTGAAACTTGGTAATAAAGAATGGAATATTTTCATCCTTTTTATATTTTTTTATGTCAAAATAGTATAATTATCTTGTTTTAATGATTTGTGACACCAAAAAAAAAAAAGTGTTATCAAAGATATTATATTACTATAATTTTTATCATGTACATAAAATGTGCATTTAGAAATGGATTGCACTATATTTAAGTTTTATTTGAATCTTTCTTTTCACAAATTACATATCACAGTCTTACACTCTTGCACCTGTGGGTCCATGAAGAACCTTTAACATCCATGGAATCTTTCCATTTCCCAGTTTCTTTATATAGCGGAAAAAAAGGTTCTTCAAATTATTAAAATGATCTTCACACTAAGAAAATGGCATTGCTGCAAAAATTCCCTTTTGAAGCTAATTTTCAAGTTAATGTACTTCAGTAGAATGTACAGTACAGTAACTAAAAAGGAAAAATATTGGCTTATCTATATTTTAATATTTCTAATGAAACATGCCGTGTTACGAAAGCCTGCATCTCATGTACAGGCCTATAAGAGGATATTAACTCATGTGAACCAAGCCATGGACAGTGATATCAGAAACACAATAACAGAGGTTACGTACAGAAAAAAGAAGATAACATGTATTATTGTTGCCACTCTGGTCCAGCACAGGGGTTTCCTCTCTTGATGGTTTTGATGAGCCTGAAACTCCATGAGGATCTGCTTCAGAACGTTAAGAGTGTACGACCGCTCTTCTCTGCTGTCTGCTACTGAGTCTGAAGGGCCCGTTGTGTCCTTTACGCTCTCTGTGAGAGGAATTATATATGTATTTATTTGAAATATAAGATGTTTTATCAAGGATCAATTTCTTTTGAAGAACTCATAAAAGAGTGAAATTAATTTTCATTTTTCCCTGCCTGATGCAAAAAGTTCAGATATAGAAAGCTCAGATAGCATTTACAGCTCTTGAACAATAAGTTCATGGAGCAAAGATGCCAACATCCAAATCACATTAAGATGAGTAATGGGAATGTGCATGGATAACTAACTAATAAAATGCCCCTCGTTATTAGATGTTGGGTGAATATTTACCAGAAAGAGCAGATGTGCTTTCCATTGCTGCTACTGAAACTGTCTGATTTCCTTTAGCCATCAGAAAATTCACAAAAATAGTCTCCAGAACACTGATGCCCATGAGAGTGAAGATGACAACACAATACATCCCTGAAAAAACATTTAAAAAAATAGTCAAAAGTTTTTTAAGCAGTGTCTTATGCTCACCAAGGCTGCATTTGCAATAAAAAGCAGTAATATTGTGAAATATTACAATTTAAAAGAACTGTTTTCTGTTTTAATATATTTAATAGAATATATTGATTTATTCTGTTATAGATATACTGACTTTTCAACATCATTACTTCAGTCAGTGTCACATGATCCTTCAGAAATAATTAGAATATGCTGATTTGCTACATACACTCTCTACTCTAATGAACTCACCAATCAGAGGGATATTACTGGCTGGCGAGGACAGCATGTCTTTAAGAAGCAGCAGTAACACAGAAATAGCCAGAAGTAAAGTTACTTTAAAACTAAGCTTCTCTCCTCCACTTGAATCGATGAAGAATGAGGCCAAATCCAGCACAAGGAAGTACAATACTGGCATCAGAAAAATAATGACATACAGTACAGGTCTCCTCTGCATGGTGATCTGCAAGAACAGACACTTCTTTAAATGCTTTATCAGAGCAACTTTACATTAACATGGGAGACCGGAGCTAGATGTTACAAGGTCTGTATCTTATCTGTAAGGTTTTAAGTCAAAAGTTATATTACTGAAAAACTTGTTTTCTCTAGCAGTGGTTTTCGTATTTTGTAATAATAATAATAATAATAATAATAATGCATTTTATTTAAGGCGCCTTTCAAACCACTCAAGGTCACCATACAACAAGTAGCAACAGTAACAATATTATAACAGAAAATAACAGTAAATAACAATGCCAATAAAAAACACCAATAAAAAAAAAGTACTGGACTTGAGTGCACAAAGTAATACGCAGTTCTGAATAAATTAGTTTTAAGTTTGACTTTAAATTGAGCTAACGAGTCTGAATTACGGATGTTGACTGGGAGAGAATTACAAAGACGAGGAGAAACACGACTAAAGGCCCTATGGCCCATGGTGGCAAGGCGAGCAGAAGGTGTATGGAGGAGACCCAGTGAAGAGGAACGGAGAGTTTAGGGCTGTAAGAGGTCTGAAAGGTAAGGTGGAGCGAGGTTATGAAGAGATTTGTATGTGAGGAGGAGAATTTTAAATTCAATCCGAAAGTTGATAGGAAGCCAATGTAGCTGTTGAAGTGATGGGGTGATGTGTTGAATAGGTGAAGTCCGGGTTATGATACGAGCTGCAGAATTCTGAATCAGCTGGAGTTTATGAAGAGATTTGTGTGGTAAACCAGATTATAGAGAGTTACAATAATCAATGCGGGAGGTGACAAGCGAATGAACAAGAATAGAGGGACTATGCGGAGTGAGAAATGGACGGAGGCGAGCAATATTGCGGAGATGAAAATAACAAGACCTGGTTATGTTATTAATGTGAGCTTCAAATTAAAGGGTACTGTCAAAGATGACCCCCAAGTTCCTAACCTGGCGGCAGGGAGAAGTGGAAGAACCGTCAATGGATAATGAAAAACTTCATGACTTAGAGAGAGTAGAATTAGTACCAATGAGGAGTATACTTCAGTCTTACTGCCATTAAGTGGCAGAAAATTGGCAGAAAACCAAACATTTATTTCGTGAAGGCAGTTGGTAAGACAGGCAAGGGGGAGAATGGAATCAGGGTTTGTAGATATGTAAAGCTGTGTATCATCAGCGTAACAGTGAAATTTAATACCGAATTTTGAAAAGATATTGCAGAGTGGGAGAAGGTAAATTAGAAACAATAGGGGGCCTAGGACAGAACCTTGGGGGACACCACAGCTAACAGAAGAAGGTTGGGAATGAAATTTTTTTAGTTGTACAAACTGTGTGCGGTTTGAAAGGTATGAAGTAAACCAGGCATAAGGAATACCAGTGATACCAATATCAGATAAACGATTCAAGAGAATACTGTGTGAAATTGTGTCGTAATAGCTGTTAAATGCATGCTACGAAGTTATACAAAATATTCATACTTACACATTACACATATATAATGTATAATGTATACAATTTATACATTATATAAATGAACTATATAATGAAGGAAATTTTTATCTGAAAGGTGAAAAAGAATACTTTAGCATACTTTTAAAAAGAGTACTTATTATGGAAATAATATACTTTGAAAGAATATACTTAAGTGTGATCTGAATGTAATGATTTTGGACACTTAACTGCGTGTTATTTAACAGTTAAATGACAATGTTGTCAGGGAATATACCAGACTCAGGTATCAGGTGAGAAGACAACACAGGTTTATTGAGCAGTACAAGTGTCATTGTGTCCAAGCCTAATCGTCACAGTTACATCATTGTTTTACTGTTGAGACTTACTTACTGAAGTGACTTGAAGTCAAGTCAAGTCAAGTCTTCTTCATTTATATAGCGCTTTTAACAATGTAGATTGTTTCAAAGGGTTGTTTTGGCTTTATAGCGGTTCTTGAATAAAGATATTTTCCAGCTAAAGTTAGTTTAATTTGAAGTGCACCATTCACGTTAATGATAATCTATAATTATGTGATTCTTATCGTTCTGCTCTGTACCGTATATATCAGCTGATCCTGGTCTGGTCCTATAGTATTGGCACTGCTTTTAGAAATATTTATACTGAGGAGTTCCCACTCTCCCTGAGTCTGAAAGGCCTTCTTGGAGCTGAGGGTCAGGAATGATGCATCAGAGAAAGGGTTAATTAGGAGCTCCATGCCTGAGAGAAAATCAACAACAGACATTTCAATTACTTTAATTTCAAATATGCATAGGATGGGATTTGTTTGTTTGTCTCACTACCACATGAATGCATAAAGGGGGTCAAACTGAACCGTATTCACCAGTTGACCTTCTATTTCTGCCATGATTCTGAAGGTCACATACAATGGACACTTTACTATCCATAAACCATGGGAGAGGAGTGGTAAAATTTATGGAAATTACATAAATCATTTTACCTCACATGACAATGCTAACATGGTGGCGGATGTAGTACATTCAGACTGCATTCATACCACACACATTCATGCTTGATAATATTCATACTATACACATGTATATTTTGTAATAGTTCTTCATCAAATGTAAAACCTACTCAGACAGTATATGAGTAGACTAGAGAAAGGCTACAGAAAAGGCTATAAAAAAACTTCCCAAAAGTTTGCTTAGAAATGTGCACATTTTATTTAAAATGTTCTGTCTCTTTCTGAAAAGATCATTTTCACATGGTCTGAGGGAAACGTGGGAAGTAAAGTTTAAATGTTTGTAAAGTTAAATCTAAATGAGTTTGTTAAGAAAAAGAACAACTGAATTTTATAAAGAATAAAGTTCAGCTTTTGTAATGCATATATAGCCTACAAGGAAAGTGGACAAATAAACATGTTTAATATATGAAAACATTTGTGTATCATCAGTTATTTAATTAATAGGACACCTATTTTCAAAGAAAACCATTCATTTGAATACGGGTCATTTTGACCCCCTTTATGCATTTGTGTACTTTTTTGGTTCATGCATTCTAGGGTTAAAAATCATGTTTGCCAACATCAGGGTTGTGCACCAAAATGCAGTTTTTGTCCAAATTAATGATGTTTTTGATTGTTTAATTTCTCCTGGATTGTAATTTAATATATTTCTCTTCCTTTATTTCAATTCAAATGCCAATTCAACATCCTGTGTGTGGGGCAAATTCCACTCAATTTCACGTTCATTAACTGAATTCTTCATTTTTGAATTCTGCCCAACCCTGATCATCATTGATTTCGGAGTTTCAGATGTACTTGAATGTATTGGAGACTGAAGGGTAAAATTGCAGCTTTGGACGTCAAAGGGAAACTGGTGAAGGTCCATCTTGCAGGCCGAGGTCAGAGCTAAAGTGTTAGATGTGAGAACAATGCCTTGACAAAGCAACTGCACATGTTGATTCTCTAGTGTCGCAAACTCTGTCTTGATGCTAAATAGAAAGAAAAAGAAGAAAAGTAGTTCAATAAAATCAAATGCAAACTTTAAAAGGTACAGATCAACCAAAAAATAAAAATGCGGTCATCCATTACTCAACCTCATGTTGTTCCAATGCTTTCATTCATCTTCGAAACATAAATGAAGAATCTGTTTTTATAGAATTTGAGATTTCTGTCCCTCCATTAAAAGTCCATTCAAACAAAATGTTCAAGCTTCATTAAGTTCATAAAGACATCGTAAAAGTAATCCATTTGATTTGAGCGGTTTAATTCAAGTCTTCTGAAGGAATATAACAATGATAAGCAGGTTTAATTTAGGC
Source organism: Scardinius erythrophthalmus (assembly GCF_964197995.2). Lineage (NCBI taxonomy): Eukaryota > Metazoa > Chordata > Actinopteri > Cypriniformes > Leuciscidae > Scardinius > Scardinius erythrophthalmus. The sequence goes on along the minus strand of NC_138221.1, from coordinate 61,526,148 downwards.
TTTTATTCACATATATTCACTCTAAGGGAATGAAAGTATTGTGGGTTTAAGACAAAATGAGGGTGAGAAAATGATGTCTGAATTTTCATCTTTGGATGAACTAATCAACCCTTTAAAGACTATGGAGATTCAGAGCTTTTTTTCACTTATAATATTATGTAATGGATCTTGATAAAAACAGACTAGGAGATCTTTATTTCCTAACTTTGGGATCTGCAGAGCAGTAGGTGCTACATGCAGCCAGAACGTGCTTGGTTTCACTAAATGCTGGAAAGTTGTCAGTTCTGAAAGTTTTTGTAAAACCCTTCTTTCCTTCCTTCCTTCCTTAGTTACTTACTTAGCAAACCATGTTGAATTGCAAAAAAATTGTCATACCTTTCAATTATGTTGATGTCTGGAATCCAAACCATATCTTTTTTAACTGAAGAGACATTGATCCCACAAAAGTCATGAGGATTCCATACGGTGAACTCACTGTTCCAACCCTGCAAAGTTTTGGGTATAACATTAACAGTAATTATAACTTGTGGTAAACCGACTTGGTCCAATGTAACAAGTTTAATAAGTGGCTTAAAAAAAAAAAAAAAAAAATTAAAGTGTAACTTTGTTTGTATTTTTTAATATCTACATATATAATATGTGACTTAAAATAAATTAGACCTTTCAATGACTCGCTTTGGTTCATCAGTCAAATAGTTACTGGGCGACGCCAAAAATTATGTTCAGATGACCTGTTAATTATAGCTTGACAGTGTATCAACAAATATTATCATCATTGTTTCCAGATAAAACATCTGATTACACATGTCATGGTTTTATAAGTTGAGTAAAACTGTGTGAAAAGGGTTCTGAAAACACTTACAATTATAACTGTGATTTGTGTTGAGATGCTCTGGGCTTTTTCATCCTTTAGAAAGAAAGAAATGTTGAGTGATGATAATACAACGGCGTGACGTCCTGTGTCATTGACATTCAAGTAAATCATGCTGGATTTATACCACTTCTGTGATGGAGGTCACAAGCAGGTTCATATAAATATTGGTAGGAGTTGTCCAGTTATGCACGGGCCGTAGGGACGTCATCTCGTCACTGTTGTCCAAGCCGAGATGCTCGATAAGTGCCCTATAACTGCAGTTTTCAGCAGCAGACACACACCCTGCACAGATGACACTTCATGTCCTTCATTTACACCTTTTTCTCTGTTCAACATTCATCCTTCCATAAATATACTTCTCCACTAGTGTGTTTGTTCCAATAATAACAATGCTAAAAGGAAGATATAAAAGGCAACTATGCTTATAACCTGTTCGGTGAACGTGGTTTTTCCAAGTAAAACATGTTTTTGCATCAACATCTTTGTTGATCCTGGAACAATAATCCAATCAAACAATCAGATTTGAGGGTCGAGTTTACAGTTTATGTCAAGTTTAGGCTTACAGCCAGGGTTAGGTGCTTCAACATCAGTGTTATTCACCATCGGAAATGATGGTTTTAGGGATACGTTATGGGTAGGGTTAGGTTTAGGGGTAGGGATAGGGTTATAAGTACATTTTCGGACAGGAATGTTGTTTCAGGATCAATAAAATATGTTGAACCGAACATGTCTAACTCGGCAAAATCACAGTGACCATAACTGTTCTTTACTGTTGATGTTACCCTTGTAAAAAAAAAAAAAGAGGTATACACTTTAGCATACTTTTTAAAGAGTACTGATTGCAGAAATAATACTTTCAAAGAATATACTTAAGTGCAAACTGAATGTAATGTTTTTCGAAAACTTAAATGCATGCTAACTGAAAATTAAATGAAAACGCATTATACTTTAAGCAGTTAGCTGAACTTAAAGTGTTTTGACCCACTTAAGTAGGACTTAAGTACATCCTTATATGTAATTGCATAATTACATCTACTGTCTTTAAAGGCACACTATGCATTCTTCCATTTTTGTCAAACAGCGACCCCTAGAGTCGCTGTGGAGTACTTGTATTTAACATTACTGTCGTAAATACCACTCGCGCAGAGCCGTCTCTGCAATGGAAAAATGTATAGTGTGCCTTTAATATATAAATAAAGTCACAGCTAAATGTACTGACAAGCATATGATAAACTAAAATAATGTAATTTCTATTCTATTCTATTTATGTCATGTATTTATCATGCTGTTGCTTAGATACCTATCATCACGCGCATGAACTCGACAATTGAATACTGTGGACTTCGACCAAAAACAGGAAGTAAATACAGGTATGTGCGCTGGCTGAATTAACATCAATTTTATTAATATTTTTAATATTAATATCTTTCACATCTACTGCAGTCAGATTCACCATGTTCACTCTGAAAGGAATCACTCACATGGCTGGGCACTTGTAATGACACATCAAGGATGTTAAGAGGCTAAAAGCAGGTTTAAACATTGCCCCATTTAAGTCAACAGGGTGCAAATTTTAAAAAGAGGATAACACGGTGTAGGCAACACCGATTTTTGTCGTTGTTCTCTGTACTGACACAGCACTCCAAATTTACAAAAAAATGACCGGAGTTCTCCTTTAAAGCCCCATTATGTAGGATTTCCGTTTTGGTCAAACAATACGCTGATTTCACGCAGCCGCCATTTTGAAATCGAAAGTGAGGCTCCGGTGGGAAAAACCCCGGAAGTAAAGATAAACAACAATGCCTTTGGACTACCAACCTGAAGCTGCTGCCACGATTTACACTATTGGATGTTAATATCCAATATAGGATATGTATATAGTTCATTCCTGCTTCTTTTTTTACTTTCTGAATTATATTTAAAAAAAAAATTATTTATAAATGAATTTCAATGTATATAGTCTAAAGTATGAAATAAATGTATGTACAGTTTTAGAATTGACAAAACATCATTAAACACAACAACGCCTTCGCATTCACGACTCTCCTGTGATTAAAGGCGACACTTCCGGTTTTCTTCCCACTGGAGCCTCGCTTTCGATTTCAAAATAACGGCTGCGTGAAATCAGCGTATGACCCCTAGAGTCGCTGTGGACTACTTGTATTTAACGTTACTGTCGTAAATACCACTCACGCAGAGCAGTCTCTTCACTCACGGCCTGATCCCCTCCCCCCTGTATACCGGTCCCCGTTCAGTCGGATAGAAGCTGTAACGAGTGGAAATAAGGTGTGGCCCCTTTAAGAGCTGCGCGCGCCCTGTTTAACTGTCGGCAGTCTGTATTGTATGTGCGCCTCGAACAAAAACCCGTAAGCGGGTTGTTTGTGTTTGATGCTCATTCTTGTACTATTTTTGTCTATCAAGTAATGCTGTGGACGGTATAACGTGTGACAGACAGTTACACGAGTTCGATTGGGGAATAAACACAACGCGTTACAAATCGTCGGACATCGAACAAGCACAGCTAGCCTCCGAAGATTTCTACTAGCACTAATCCATCAACAAGAACGCCAGGTGCTTTTTAGCTCACACCAACGAGTGAAAGCTTGTCCGAGTGATATACAATATAGACCTTATGTAGCCCCGCCCCTTTTCAGCGCTGCGCTCGTTGTCTTTTGACTTCCGGTCTGTATTTTCGCAGCGATTTTGCGTTTATTAATGAACGGCTCGTTTTAAAATCTTCCCGGTTGACTGACATTTGTTAAGTCATCTGCTTTAAACATTACAGTCCTCATGATAACTTTCGTTAACTTTACATTAAGTAAACTGACTTCAAAAGCTAATTACTCCTGGACAGCAGCGCCATGGAAATATACAGAGCGACCGCAAAAACGGAAGTTCAAAGACAATATTCTAAAGATGGCGGCGCCCTCGTTTCTCTGGCGCATAAGGTCTATAAGCAATATACTTACAAGTCCAACAGCATGTGAGGACGTGTTGGGGGAAGTGAGGTAGCCTATGCCGTAAAGCAGTCGAATTTTGTAGTTCTTTTTGTTCTCGCGGGTGTTACTACCCGAACCCCGAAGTTTAAAAGTACGATTAAAAACTATACAAACCCCGTCAGGCTATGGCAGATGTGTCATTCAACCTAATTTAAGTCGATGTACCATCACAAGGGTTTTGGAAATATATTATGAAGGTTGAAAAGTTACTTAGTGTTACTTTAAGTGTGTTAAGAAACATATGAGTCTCTCTTTAAGTGCACTTAAGTGGCCTTTTATTTTATTCATATTATCAGCAAGTAGTTTTTTTAAATATACTTAAGATCTGACATACACTACAAGTGAATGCAATTAAGCTCACTTATTTTTCATAAGTGTAGATAGCAAAATTAAATATACATATCAAATCAAAAGGCTCTGGATCAAACCAAACTGCAGTATTTTTGTGCAAATTCATCTGTCATGTGACTACATGACATACACTCATCCTCAAACACCAGGGGCAAAACTGCACAACACAACAACAGAAACAGTTAGACATTTAAGAACCGACTTACCGACTGAGGCAAGATAAAATATTAGCCACTGGAGATCCATGGCAAATAGTCGAATAGAGATGCAGTATTGAACAGATGGCTGTCATTAGGTCACATTTATATAGTGTAAATGAAAAGCATGTCCAACCTCCTCTCGTGTTCTTAGTGTGTGGCAGAAAAAAAATTCAAAAACCTATTCAAACTGCTGATGTCATACCTATATGTCATTAATATACATGCTTTGTGTTGTGGATTTATAAGGGGTCTTTGTTCTAAACAGAATCATTTTGACACTATTCTTTTCCAGACCATTATTATTTAGTTTGCTTGAACAGAACTTGATCAGATTTAAATAAAGTTAATTGTCAACCATGATTTATATGCTATATTCACCTGTGCATGTAACATCAAACAGACATATAAGAGATGCAACAAAACCCACTGGTGCAAATGCAAACAAACCGCAGTGAGTGAGTCTAGACCTTTGTTCAATACTTCATTCAGAGCCCTTGTACCGTACAGTGTTGTTTTATTCATTTAGCAGATGCTTTATCCTAAACGACTTACAATTGAGGAATACCACAAGCGATTTATCTTAAAGCGGTCCTTGATTATGATTTCACTTTTTTAACTTTAGTTAGTGTGTAATTTTTGAGCATCAACAAAATCTGCAAAGTTCAATGCAAAGGGAGATATTTTCTTTTACAGAAGTCGCTTTTTAAGGACTCCAACAAGCCGCTGATAGGGACTACAACGAGCTTCTTCCCGGGTTGGTGACATCAAAAACCCTAAAATGTACATAAACCCCTCATGAAAGCAGGTTCACACTGAGCACATGTGACAGACGTGACAGAGTCTGGAGACGCCATGGACAACGTTCTGCTGCCTGCTTTCATCTGTGAAGAGCACAGGGCGCCAGTGGCGAATTTGCCAATCTTGGCGTTCTCTGGCAAATGCCAAACGTCCTGCACGGTGTTGGGCTGTAAGCACAACCCCCACCTGTGGACGTCGGGCCCTCATACCACCCTCATGGAGTCTGTTTCTGACCGTTTGAGCAGACACATGCACATTTGTGGCCTACTGGAGGTCATTTTGCAGGGCTCTGGCAGTGTTCCTCCTGCTCCTCCTTGCAAAAAGGCGGAGGTAGCGGTCCTGCTGCTGGGTTGTTGCCCTCCTATGGCCTCCTCCACGTCTCCTGATGTACTGGCCTGTCTCCTGGTAGCGCCTCCATGCTCTGGACACTATCCTGACAGACACAGCAAACCTTCTTGCCACAGCTCGCATTGATGTGCCATCCTGGATGAGCTGCACTACCTGAGCCACTTGTGTGGGTTGTAGACTCCATCTCATGCTACCACTAGAGTGAAAGCACCGCCAGCATTCAAAAGTGACCAAAACATCAGCCAGAAAGCATAGGAACTGAGAAGTGGTCTGTGGTCACCACCTGCAGAACCACTCCTTTATTGGGGGTGTCTTGCTAATTGCCTATAATTTCCACCGGTCGTCTATTCCATTCGCACAACAGCATGTGAAATTGATTGTCAATCAGTGTTGCTTCCTAAGTGGACAGTTTCATTTCACAGAAGTGTGATTGACTTGGAGTTACATTGTGTTGTTTAAGTGTTCCCTTAATTTTTTTGAGCAGTGTATAAAGACACTTAAACTTATTTTATTTCAGCTAGTTGCCACTATAATAGTACTATAATAGAAAAAAAACTATAATAGTATATCAATGATACTAAAATACCACTGCTGTACAAAAAAAAAAAACAGTTGTTTTGTTTTTATTAAGAAACAACAAAATACAAATGATTTTTTTTATTATTAAAAATCTTATTGAATTATGCATTATGTGACATAAGAATCACAGACACATGTGGTCAGTCTATTGTGCCAGCGTTTACGAGGATTATGAGTGTAATCTAATGCCTGATTCCTCTGAAACAGCAGTTCATGACACTGACAGATGAATGTGAAATGAGAAGTCTGCTTACTGACAACCTAATCAGCCATTCATATACAATCATGATGTAGATCTACTGTGATTCATATTCACCTGTATGACTCTGTCCATGCAGTGACATCAAAATGTACACAACTGTAATTGAATTCTATCTTATATCACCACTTCAGCTGTTGGTGTAGTGGGTAATGCTTTATTGACTCAGTATAGCTTTCCAAAGGCATACTGACGGAGTGAATAACTAGGGTAGAAGTGTCAGATAAGGTGGTGTGCAGTTTCACTGGGGCTTCAACGCTAATAGCGCTTTACTATGTCAGTTTAAACTATTATGAGCGTATATGTGGGTAATTTAATTAAACAACATTTAACAAAATTAAATTGATTATCGTTTTTGGCCCCAATTTGTATCAGGTGTCTTTAACTACTATGGACTTACATAATAATTATTGTTGGGTACAATGCACTTATAGTGTTGATGTTGTTTTGTTAAACAATTGTGCTGCTATTGATCTAATACAGCCATGAGTCTTTTTGGGAAAGATGCAACAAGTTTTTCACACCTGGATTTGGGTATCCTCTGCCATTCTTCCTTGCAGATCCTCTCCAGTTCTGTCAGGTTGGATCGTAAACGTTGGTGGACAGCCATTTTCAGGTCTCTCCAGAGATGCTCAATTGGGTTTAAGTCAGGGCTCTGGCTGGACCATTCAAGAACAGTCACGGAGTTGTTGTGAAGCCACTCCTTCGTTATTTTACCTGTGTGCTTAGGGTCATTGTCTTGTTGGAAGGTGACCCTTCGGCCCAGTCTGAGGTCCAGAGCACTCTGGAGAAGGTTTTCGTCCAGAATATCCCTGTACTTGGCCGCATTCATCTTTCCCTCAATTGCAACCAGTCGCCCTGTCCCTGCAGCTGAAAAACACCCCCACAGCATGATGCTGCCACCACCATGCTTCACTGTTGAGACTGTATTGGACAGGTGATGAGCAGTGCCTGGTTTTCTCCACACATACCGCTTAGAATTAAGGCCAAAAAGTTCTATCTTGGTCTCATCAGACGAGAGAATCTTATTTATCACCATCTTGGAGTTCTTCAGGTGTGCTTTCATGTGTCTTGCACTGAGGAGAGGCTTCCGTCGGGCCACTCTGCCATAAAGCCCCGACTGGTGGATGGCTGCAGTGATGGTTGACTTACTACAACTTTCTCCCATCTCCCGACTGCATCTCTGGAGCTCAGCCACAGTGATCTTTGGGTTCTTCTTTACCTCTCTCACCATGGCTCTTCTCCCCGATAGCTCAGTTTGGCCGGACGGCCAGCTCTAGGAAGGGTTCTGGTCGTCCCAAACGTCTTCCATTTAAGGATTATGGAGGCCACTGTGCTCTTATGAACCTTAAGCGCAGCAGAAATTTTTTGTAACCTTGGCCAGATCTGTGCCTTGCCACAATTCTGTCTCTTCAGGCAGTTCCTTTGACCTCATGATTCTCATTTGCTCTGACAGCACTGTGAGCTGTAAGGTCTTATATAGACAGGTGTGTGGCTTTCCTAATCAAGTCCAGTCAGTATAATCAAACACAGCTGGACTCAAATGAAGGTGTAGAACCATCTCAAGGATGATCAGAAGAAATGGACAGCACCTGAGTTAAATATATGAGTGTCACAGCAAAGGGTCTGAATACTTAGGACCATGTGATATTTCAGTTTTTCTTTTTTAATAAATGTGCAAAAATGTCAACAATTCTGTGTTTTTCTGTCAATATGGGGTGCTGTGTGTACAATAATGAGGAAAAAAAAGGAACAAATGATTTTCGCAAATGGCTGCAATATAACAAAGAGTGAAAAATGTAAGGGGGTCTGAATACTTTCCGTACCCACTGTATATACACACACACAAATTATTTATAGATATTTACAAACTTTTATGTTGATACGATTAATCGGTTTGACAGCACTAGTATTTACACAATAAGTGCATTGTGTCAAATGAGTAGTTTAGTACATACATAGTTTAAGACACTTAATATAAAGTGGGTCCCAATTTTTTATTGATTGACGGCTCTAGCTAAATAAACAGATCAAACTCAAAATGCAATTTTAACTTGGAAACTCATCCAAGAATGCAGATGCAGAGATCTGGGTGTGTGGATTCACAAACATGGCAGGACCCAGATATACGCTGTTATTGATAAACATCAGATAAAACAGATTGTTCTATTGTGTTATTCGTTTAATTACAATGCCAAACTTTGACCATTTGAAATGCTCATCTATCTATCCCATTCTTAACAGGATATGTGTATTGTGGCGGCCTTTCCACTGAAGTACAGTAATGAATAAGCAGAGAATGATGAAGAACCACCATCACCAATATATGTGAACCAAGATATCCATATATTATTGCCAATATGGAGTACACAAACAAAGCCAAAAACAAAAATTAAACATGATACCCTGAAAGCTTTTTCAATTAAATGTTTCTTCAATAAAAAACAATTTTAATGAAATCCAACCAGTAGAGATGGTCCTGAAGACAATACATAATTAACCTACCAAAGTAGGCTTTAATGTTTTCTGTCCAAACAATAGACATTTTCATGACATAAATGCTGGTGTAGAGTTTTGGCTTAACTTGCACCTGAAAAACTCAACAGTTTTTTATTAAAATGTAATTAAAGGGTTAGTTCACCCAAAAATGTAAATTCTGCCACCATTTACTCACCCTCATGTCGTTCAAACCTATATGGCTTTCTTTCTTCTGTGAAACACAAAAGAAGATATTTTGAAGAATGTTGTTAATCAAACCATTTTTTGTTCCCATGGATTCCCATTGTCCAGTGGAAATCAAAAAATACAATGAAAGTCAATGGGAACCGTTTGATTACCCACATTCTTGGAGTGACATGAGGGTGAGCAAAAGATGACAGAATTTTCATTTTTGAGTGAACTAACTTTTAATACCCTGAGATAAATACCCTTTTTTTTTCAGTTCAGTTTTAGAAATGCTCCTTTAATACACATCTGTTGGAAGTTTGAAATCCTTGAAGCAGTAAAAAGAGATGTCACCATGATCCACCACTGCAAACGTTACTGGGACATCTCCACTTTGGAAGGACAGCTGCTTCATGACATGCAGATCTGGCACGGGACCGTCAAAACTGTCAATGAACGAAGACATAAATCAGTTGGCATGCTCAGATCAGGACCTTTTCAGACTGTACAAATTTCTTGTCACATGTTAATAATAATAAATATAGCTGAAAGCAGCAATTACGGGGACAAGCACTTAATAAGGCCATTACTGACATTGATGGACATATACTTTATTTAAGGAACTTTATGAACCTTGCAAAATTCACAAGGCTTAACACTTGCTTTAGACTGGATTTGATCAAACAGTCTTTAAACCGCTAACCTGTTGCTTTACACAGCATGCCACTCATACACCCTGGTTTGCTTAATTTAAAAGTGGAGCATTTTTTACATGAAAAAGTGTTATTTTACTTTGTGCTTGTCGCTTGACACTGGGCGGCACAGGGAAGACATGCTTTCCCCCAGCTGTCAAGGTTCAGAAAACAAAAGTTGAACAATGTTTTCAAAAGTTATGCCTTTTTTGCAAAAATCCTTATATCTCTGGAACACTAGGTGGCGCTGTGATCAAACTCCTCAGGTACCTTAAGGACACGCTGTCAATGATCCCTACCTAATTTGTTGCCGATAATGTCAAATCGTTTAAAAGATATTGCAATTTATGCCAAATTTCAAAATGGTGGACAGGCAATTTGTCTGATCTTGGCAAATTTGGTAGAGGGATTCGAACCTGCAGACACCAAGATCTTGACTTTCTGATAAAGATTTCAAAATTTATGTGAAAAATTTTTCGTAATGTGCTTGGTTTTCCCAACTTACGGATATACCCTCAGATCTGGGTGCTGACAAAGTGTACCAAGTTTGTTTCGATTGATCAAAGTTTGGGCAGGATATAGAGCTGGTAAGTCCCGCCCATCCGTAAAACCTCCGCTGGACCTCTAGGTTGAAAAACCGTCAATGCAAGTGAATGGGAGAAAATAATTATTTTCTGGTCCCGTTTGAATTGTGCCATGAATGTGAACATATGTTGTCTGTGAATTTTTTATATAATTTTTCATGTTACGAGTTCGACAGTATATGGTATGATTCTTCGGCTAGCAGTTGTGGAAAAGACATAACGAGAAAGACTACATGTCGCCTATGTGACGTCACCCCATAAAGTTGACTTACCCGTGGTTTTCGCCACGCTCAACGATTTTGTCCTCTCCCTGAAATAAGGCGGTGAAGTGCACCAAAGACACAGCCATGTTTAGCGGGATCCGTGAGCTAGTGTCCGTGTGCGAGTGGTGGTGACGTTTCAAACGCGTCGAAAGCAGCGAAGAGTTGTAGTCCACAAAGTGCTCTCACACAAAGTCTAACCGTATCAAACTTCTACCCGCTAAACTGTAGCATTCTTCACACGAAAAGTTATATAAAAAATTCACAGACAACATATGTTCACATTCATGGCAAAATTCAAACAGGACCAGAAAATAATTATTTTCTCCCATTCACTTGCATTGACGATTTTTCAACCTAGAGGTCCAGTGGGGTTAGCGGAAGGGGCGGGACTTACCAGCTCTATAACATCTAACTGGATTTTGGGTCAACATCGTTAACTTTTCTTTCTTTTTTTTGTGAAGAAAAAGGTACAAAAAAATTCTGACATTTTGGTCAGAATTGGACCAAATTTAAAGGCGGAGTGGTGAAAAAACTGCATACAGAACATTTCAAAATGGCCACTACTGTAACGGTTGAAGTCTTAATGTAAGATATTGAATGTGATCAGCAAATTACATGTACTAAGACTTTTGTTTCTATGACAAAGGTTTCAAACGTTATAGCCATTTCAAAAGTGATTTTTTTGCTATAGATTTGGCCTTATAGTTAAATTACTATTCATGACCACCACTATAATATTTGAGAGGATTTAAGAGCAAAACTGTGAAGCTAATAATTAGCATTTACATTATTTCTTCTGTTAAGGGTCCCCCTGTAGTCTATAATTATATCCATTTAAAATTCATCTTTGATCACCAAAATGACATTTAAACATAGACATATAAACAACATTAAAAGCTTGATTTTTGCCACAGGGGGACTTTAAAACTTTTGTATTTATTTGAGCTGTAAAAAAAAAAAAAAAAAAAAAATCAGTATATCCGGTTATTACTAAATTTGTTATGTTTAATCCTAAAAAATTTTTTAAAGGGTAAAAACATCACAGACGGGTCATATTATGAGGCCAAATAGCACATTTCAAACATTTTTATGACTTTATGCTTATTCCATGTCGTTGCTAAGTCCTGCAAAATCATGAAAACCAGTTTTCCAGCATGAATCAGCAGTCTGTGTGATCCAGACACTGTATAACTAAGGCAAAATAACAAAACCAACACAGCAGGAAAAAGACAACCATTAAAGCACGTAATGAATGGCTGGACTAATTTCAGTGTATTGTGTATCAGTGTATGTTTACCTGCAGACACACATGCGGCTGTACGGCTTTCCAGGATGGCTCTTTTTAAACTCCGCCACCGTGTCCGGCTGGTAAACATCAAAACTAATCTTCCACTGGTCTGACGGGGACAATCTGACAAAAAATACAGTTTGTTTAAAACAGCAGTTCAATCATCTCAAAGGCTTATTTGACTTCTCTGTCAATTTCGGGAGAAAGCTACCAGGTTTACTCTGACAGCGATTCATTTCATCCCTGAATATGATACGGCTACAGGACAGTAAATGTGGGCTTATTCACCTGGAAACTCCCTCAGACCAGCTCGAAGACTTGACAATGCTGATCTGGTCCAGCAGTTCACCTGCACCATGATAATACAAAACAGATGAATGTCACATGAGAGTGAGGCAATGACACGCATCTTTCACAAACATTACATTTTCTAAGCACAAAAACCAAGATCATATATTAAACCTAATCATCTAGTTTTGATCTGTTTGACACTGAAACCTCACCGTAGAATAATTAAAAACATCATTACAAACCTATTTTAACTACTAAAAATGCATTTCACACATATCTCATTTTTTACATAATAATTAAATTATAATTTGTACATAGTATAAATAAATTACATTGAAACTAACCCTTTAAATAACATTAACAATACAATTGCTTAATGCATCCGGTATCATGAACTTACAATGAACAATAAATATCAATCTTGGTTAATTTATAAACAAATAAATTTTTTAACATTTAAACTATAAATTACTATTACTCAATGTATTATGAACTAACATGATATTATCACTGTTATTATATTATATTATATTATATTATATTATATTATATTATATTATATTATATTATATTATATTTCTTCATTTAACAATTTATTACTTGTTTGGTTGTTGTTGTTGTTGTCTAAAACTACAGCTATAAAAAAAAAAAAAAAAAACGTAACTAATAATGTAACCTTTGCAGTTAACTGAAATAAAGAAGTACAAAAATTACTAAAACTGAAGCAGAAATAAAAATAAATTAAGGATATATAGAAATGGCAAAAAAACAACATAAAAAATGTAAAAACAAAGCATATAATTAAAATACTGAAATTAAACAAATTAAATAAAAATAAAATAAAATAAAAGCTAATTCAAAGTATTATGACAGTGTATAAACAATACTAAAATACCTGTTAATACCAATTTATTTTATAAATTTATTGCTAAATGTATTTACATTTCTTTCTTTTTTCCATTTAGAAAAGTAATATACATTTATTATTAAACTAGATTAATAAATACTATAAACAATTATTGTTTATTGTGAAATCATATTCACTAACTAATATTAACAAATTGAATCTTTTTTTTTTTTTTTTTTTTTTTTGATACAGTCATGTAATAAACCTTATTAGAAAGAATAACCAAATGCTTCTTTATTCTTATGTCAGCTTCACCAGATATTATGCTCAGACTGCTGATGCATTTAATCACGGAGAACAAAAAAACTAACACATTAAAGTGAAATGTATTTTCTAAACCAAGTAGGGCTGTGAAACGATTCATCGTCGTATATGTGTGTGCGCTGTGTATAATTATTTTGTAAATATAAATACACACACATGCATGTATATATTTAAGAAATATTTGCATGTATAATATATATATATATATATATATATATATATATATATATATATATATATATATATATATATACACACACATTAATTGTTTCACAGCCCTACCAAACAGAACGGCATCTGTGAGTTTGAGTGGCCCCATCAGGTCTTGTGAGTTTGAGACAGGATATCTGTTTGACCAAACAATGGAGGTCAAGGTTCGTTCTGACACTTTGTTTAGGAATCTAGTCATTGCATGTCTACTGAACAAGTGTTTTCTTACGGTGCGAGGCGCACTGGCCGGGCTGAGTGAGCGGCGTCACCTCCCTCTCCCACAGATGCGCGGGTCTGTCCTTCTGTCGCCGTCTCCTCCTGTCCTCCAGCAGCTGGAAATACTCCACCCAGTTCCTGCAGCACCGCACCTCTCGGTCGCTGTTAACATCCCTGCGGTAGCGATCGTGCTCTCTCTGCCGCTCCCTGTCCCGGCGTGACAGCTTCTCCTGCTTCATGTTGAGTCTGCTGAGCCATGGAGCCACGTCACAGTCGCCCACCTCCAGAGCGCCGGGTAATAGGCTACGGTCTGGGGATGCCAGGCACACGGAGCGGCTCCTGCGAGAGCCCAGGTCTGGGAAAGAGATGCTGCTGAAGTCCCAGCGAGGAGCTGCGCTCTGGGCTTGAGGAGGTGGAGGCTGGATATCCCTCTCCATCCACCACGTCCTGTCCGAGGCATCGGCGGACTGCAGGGGCGATTCGCTGCTCTTTACTAGCTCGTCACTTTGGTCTTCGGCTGTCGTCTTCTCCACTGGTGACGTGTTCTGTTTGTCACTGAGGCCGATCAAGACAGATGAGAATAGGGAATAAGAACTAAGCGGCAACCTTCCGGTCTCTCTTTTGAAACCAACACGGAAGTGACTTAAACTGCAATTCATTGACTGGCCGCTAGAGGCAGGCTCCAAAAGAGAGTCAATCCCATATATCCTCCATGTTAAAATGCCCAACTTTACAGCAGAAAAAAGAAAATTTTACAGCCTGGTACAAAAGGTGGTTTTGGTCTATATAGCTAATTTTGCCCTTCATGACAACTGCGAGGGCGGTGAATTTTCTTTATAACTCATCTGTTTAAATTATATTAAGCCTTACATTTCTGCATAATTAAGGGCGTGGCCACTTGAGTGATAGGTGGATTGCCGCTGCTGTCATTAGCCATTTGTCTGCTGTCTGTTAGCCGTCACGTCACCTCGACGTCGGCTCCGCCCACTTTAGGCTTCAAAAATGCTCTTCAGAAACCTACGGGTGACGTCAAGGACACTACGGTCATATTTTTTTACAGTTAGAACTTAATGCTCTTCGGTCACTTTTGACCGAAAAAGTATTGGTTTATTTTTTTATTTTTTTATTTTTTACTTTAACGGAAATGTACGAAACTTGGTAAAGGTTTTGGCACTTGCTATGTGAAAAAAATAAATAAATCATGGACATGATTCGGAAAAGTTAAATGGTCCTGAAAAAAATAGTCCCACTTGTGGTCCTTGTGATCAAAATTACGGCATTGGAAATTAATGGCAGACGAATTTCATCTAGTGGAAACGTTTGGTACTGCAGCCAAACAAAATCTGTCTGAAAGCTCTTTCTTTTTTTTCTTTTTTTTAAATCAAGCTCAAATTTGAAACAAATCGTTTCGATTTATGGCTTGGATTTTCTTGCAGTTTTAGAGTAAAATGTGTTTTTGAAAATATATATTTCATATCAAAATTTAAAATAGTATTTTTGTGCATTTTTCATAACAGTTTAAGTTGGAAATTAAATTTTCAGGTCTATGCTCAAAACGTGAATAAATGGATTATAAATACATCGTAAATATAATTTTGTACTATAAAAATCCACTAAAATACAAAATATTAAATAAAAAACATCATCAAACTAAAATATAGTAAATAAATTTCATTGAAATAAACAAAAAAAAAAATCTGTAATTTTTGACCGACATGCGAAGAGCAGCAGAAGGTTAAGTAGAGTAGTTGGAAAATTTAACAGGGGCTTGGGGCAAAAATGCCACCAAAATAGACAAAAATGCCCCTCAAATTCAAAAAATGCTCCAGCACAATTAAACAGAATCTATAACGACTGTCACGTTTAAAGCAAAACGTGACCATGAATGAAAAGTGTTCATTGCGGCCAGCGTTACCAAGTCAGGCTGCTTTTAAATTGTTGCCACGGTTCGAGTGTTTTCCCCGTGGGTTAAACTATAAACAATAGTGGGTTAAACTATAAACAATAAAATTATAATTGAAGTTTCAGAGCCAATTACATCATCGCCACAGACCATCGGTAGTTCGAAGGTGTTGGCAAGCTGTTTCAAACTCCCGAAATGAACACTAAACAAATTTGTTTTGCCTTGATTTTGTTCTAAATGACGTCACACCAATTCGTTCGATTTCGCTTTAAAGGGCACATAACACACACACAGTTTCTGCCAATCTCATGTTAAGTACCTTGAGTACCTAATAGAGTATGTAAATTGTATGTATGTATTACCGCTCTATACACACCTAAAAATAAAAATCATAATCCAAAATTTTCCAGGAGCTGAAAAAGACATGAGGTGTACCTGGATACAGGACTTTGAGAGCGTTTCCTCTTCAGCTGTTTTCTCTGCTTGTCCCACGATGATGCCGGCAGATTCAGCTGTCTCTCATATGTGGATGGGACTGAACTGTGTGAAAGACGACTTTTATTGGACACTGTAGTGAAATATCTGATGATATAATTTCGGTACACGCCAACGCAATTGATTGTGCTGAGGATAAGTACGTGATTTTTACCTGGGGTCAAATCTGTTCACAACATACCCAAGCCTTTTCAAATGTCCAAAAACCTAAATGAAGGAAGACAAATTACACTTATGAATCAGTATATGTTTACGGTACGTTTTGCTCTTCTTTGTTCCAGTGGTTTGGAATTTTCTTCTGACGCTGACTATGTATATTATTTTAAACATTTGTCAAAAGTGCAAAATATTTTTAACAGCAAAAAATACTGAGTGCACCTTTAAGAAGAGAGTTTTCTCATCAGGAGACAAACCTGATACTGATGAAGAGTCACAGTCTCACTAGAGAGAAAGCGCTCATATCCCTCCTGAATGGACAACGGAAGGTCCCGGTAAAACACCTGCACATTGCCCTGAATTAGGAAGAAAACATTGCAAAGATACAGTTTACACAAAAATACTAAGCCGTTTTCAACACTGATGATAATCAGAAATGTTTCTTGAGCAGCAAATTAGCATATTAGAATGATTTCTGAAGGATCATGTGACACTGAAGACTGCATAAATATACAGTTCCCATAATAAAAGATAATAGCATGATATGTCCACTCACACATTCCATGAGGTAGAGAGCCTCTTCAGGACGCAGGTACTGCTTCCCTCTCTCTGAAAAACCCATCGTCTGCCAAAATTTCCCCTGCAAACACACATGATAATTTATAATGCCCTGTTTACACCTGGTATTAAGATGCGTTTTGGTCGATCGGATCGCAAGTAGACGAGAGAGACACATTACTGTTTACAATTCCTGGTGTTTTAATCCGTCTCTTTTGTCCACTTTCAACCACTTCTGTCCTGATTTCTTCGAGGGGAGGATCTATGAGCGGGTAAATGTATGTTTTTTTTTTTTTTTTTTGATCTCTAATCTAATGGACAAAATAATAAGGTCATGCAATTTACAGCTGTAATCAAAACTCCCATTGCAAATCAGGTTTATTGGCAAAATTTACAGACTTTCATCTGTTTGCAATGAACAAATCAAACAAAGGTAATGGCAATAGCTCAACACAACAAATGTTTCAAGTGGTTTCCCCAGAATTCAACTGAAAATTCAACTTTTTAATGACTTCTGCAGTCTAAAAATTATTCTACCCCCTAAAGAGAATCCCTCACAAAAGCACAAATCTGCAAAACAGGTGTAGTCTCAAGCACACCTGATGCAACTAATCAAGGGCTTCATTAGTTGCACCAGGTGTGCTTGAGCTAGAACACATGAAATATCTTCCCATATTGTTTACTCATTAGGTCAGTAGGCAGAGAGTAGATGTCTTTTGTGGCTGTTTGAACGCATCCGACCACATGAGAGTTTACACTACGAAAGCAATCCAGTCTAATGCGTTTTCGAAGTAAGTGGTCGAAAGTGGACAAGCTCATAACGTTTTAGACTCCGTTTACACCTGTATTTAGCGTCGTCCACTTGTGATCCGATCGACCGAAACGTATCTTAACGCCAGATGTAAACAGTTGACAATGACCAGATGGAGATGATGTTTCATTTGATGTTTGACATGGACTCACTGCTGGTGACTGCAATTCCACTAGTCTTTCCTCAGGGGTCCAGACAGCTTTCACTAGATTCCCTCTGTGCGGAAACACAAGCGCATCAGCTTTAGCTTAGCTCTTCTGTGCAGAAAGTGAGCGTGTGTTTTTAAGACATCACTCACAGTCTCTCCACCCTCTCCTCGGCCAGGAGCGTCCAGTGCTCGTCCAGACTCTGCTGCAGACGGGCCGTCTGTTTCTCGGACCCATCGGGCAGGAAGTCTTTCTGACCCCTCACTGGTATCTTATGGCTCCGGGACCTCGCCTCAAACAGCTCTGATGGACTGCATTCAAAGCCAACACAAATATAAAGAAATGCAAAAAAAAATTAATATGCAAATATAACTAATGCATGTGTAACAGAACATAAATCCAGACTTAACAATCGGAACCCTGTAAACCTGACATATGACATAATAGTCTGAAAGAACATTATTTGAAATGAAACGATTTATTGAACCTTTAGACAAAGTATAAAAGAAATAAATGCAAAAGTGTTTTATGTTTTATGTCATATATATGACACATCAGGCTTTTATGGCTCATATAGTATGATATAGGGAGAGTTTGAAGCTCACTCTAGTGGAAGAACAAAACACCTCACTTTTATTCAGAGGGCCAAACTGAGGAAAAATACGCAGTTTGGTGCAGTTGCTGATATTTATAGGGTCAAAAAGTAAGATGAAATTCTGATAGCTTATAAATCAATAGCATGTAAATCAATGAGATTTCTATTACAGTATAGTGACTACTTACATAAAATGGATATAAATATCAGTTGTCACTCTATATCTCTCAATCTTAGTAAGATGATATTTAATGTTTAGTTTGTCCAAAGGCAAAGCTCTATGGTTTTAGAACATTGAGATTGAGAGATGAACAGATAAACGTTCCTCAAAAGCCTGAGGGATCATATTTGATACTCATATCTGAACATGATTTTTTCACCAAATGTTTTAGGGATAGTCAAGTAAATCTATTTTTTTTTTCAGGTACAATAAGTGTTCATCTTTGAGTATCACTAACAATATAAATGTTAATCTTTTGTTTACTTTATAAAAATAAAAAATAAAACAGTAAAGACTGAAACTGAAACAATAAAAACACTTCAATACTGATTGCGTAAAAATTATGACTACCATGTCTGTAATTTCCACCAGAACATGCTTAAAATGAAATATGAGACACATAAGGTTAATATTTCAGATCAGAATATTTTTATTGTGCATCATTTTCAATCAAGCAGTAATTAAAGGTGAAAATATTATTTGTGCACATTTAAGATATGCACCTATCATAGCAATGCAATTAGCCTTAACAAGACTACAGAGTGATAACTTGTACTGCCTTCATTTCTAAATGTTAGCAATGTAATTTCCACCACAATGATTACATCGCATGCATTATCTGAGGCGTTGGGGAAATGACATTCGTTCATCGTGGTTCAGAAGAAAGACATAATTCTACTGTAATGCATATATCCACTATTGGAAATTTTTGAAATAAATAGTGTAATGTTTAATGTGTGTTTTAAGGGATTTTAATGTTCATAGCTGAAACACCCATGAATATGGGCGACAGTGATCGGACGAACACAAATGTGAGTTCCTCATATATTCAGAGTCATAATAAAATTCTGCAAACAAAGAAATTTCTCTAAACTGAGAACATCTTCTGTCATATCCAGGTGTCACATGATCTAACTTTTGCATGTTTGTTTGCTAGTTTTGGGAGAAACGAAACTGTTCGAAACTTTGAATCAACTGAATCAATAAATTATTCATAATGATTCGAAGCGCTCCAAACGCCACACGCTGGTCTCAAAGTTTCGAACAGTTTCGTTTCTCCAAAAATAGCAAACAAACATTTCTTTAAAAAAAAAAAACCAGTGTAAATGCAAGGAAAACTCTCACTAAAACTCAAACTAATTGCATATGTTTTATGGAAGGTGTTCTATGACATACGAATGATCAATTCATCATGAAATACCATTAATTATAAAGGCATTATAATAGGTCTATGTGTCATTTTTTTTAAAAATTGTAGGGCTTGTTTTGTTTGTTTTATGGAGAGCCAATTGAAACTTTGAAACATTTCGAAACATTTATGATGAAAGGAAGCCTCGTTTACAGAAATCACGTGACTTAGCTGCTACGAATCACTGATTCGAAATAAATGATTCGCAATGTTTTCAAAGTTTCACGAAGTGTGTGTGTGTTTAGAAAGCTTCGCTGGTGTTTGCTGCTGTCTAGCGCATGTTCTGTGCTTCGGTTTCAGCACATTGACGCGAGGGTAATCATCACTTGTGTTACTGCAGATCACGAACAAATAAATGAACTATATCGGCACAAACAATAAACAACTGTTTTTACAATGAATAAACGATGACAGTTACCTGAGTAGCTCCTGGTAAACATTGAGTTTGTGAGCATCTGTGGATGTGTCTCTGTCTGCCATGTTTACTGCTGCCTGTGTTGTTTCGGGGTCCTAGTGCGCAAAGAATACAATCAATGTAGATTATACATGCGATTGTGCTCCTTTACCAATAGATGGCAGCACAGCACATAGCTACTATATAGACTGTGGTGTTTTGTTTTGTTAAAGAATCAGATGAAAGTTACAAACAGAAACAGACGGTTAAAGTACAGTATTAACATATTAAATGACACATGAGAGTGCTGCAGGGATGCTGCTGTGCTATTATTTAGTCCAAAACCTGGAAACGAATTGCATTTTAGCACTTATGGTTCCTCATGCTTTTTTTCACCATAGTTCAACAGACAATAGAAGTAATTATGAAATGACATATAAAGAAGTAGGCCACTGAAGTCCTACAGTTCAAAAACCCAGCTAACAAAAAAAAAACGTTCCCATTAAGGTAATCCCATTTATGAATGTTCTCTGAACATTTTCTTAAAAAATAAAAAAACATTTATATACTTTCTAACCACAAATTTGATTTTATTTTAGAAAATGACCGATCGTTTCACTAAGACCCATATTTCTCGACTGGGATCGTGTCGAGGCTTTGAAGCTGCACTGAAACTGAGATTTGGACCTTCAACCCGTTGGACCCCATTGAAGTCCACTATATGGAGAAAAATCCTGGAATGTTTTCCTCAAAAACCTTAATTTCTTTTTTTGACTGAAGAAAGAAAGACAAGAACATCTTGGATGACGTGGGGGTGAGTAAATTATCAGGAACATTTGAATTCTGAAGTAAACTAATCCTTAGTTTAACAGATCAACTTTTGTGGAAAAAAGCTGTAAAAGTTATCTTTCTATGGCCCACAACAATGATGCAACAAGAGAGTGAACTATTTTTTAGACTAACTATTTCATCACTTGATTTCTGTTGGCCTGTTCACAGTGCCTGACTCTTTGATGAAGCGCACTGCCTATGGCTGGTCTCTGAAGTGCTGTCAGGGGTATCAGGTGAAAGGTGTGAAGGGTGACGTGTGTTTGTCCGTATCACACATCCAGCTGTCTTTTGTTTGACCTGAATGGCACACACAGCTCAGGCACCTGAGATAGACACCTCACAAACCAAAACACTGCCACCACCACCACCACCACCACAGCTCCTCCACCCCCTTCCTGAAAGTCAACAATAAACCACGCTTCCAGTAAGCCAGATAGCTCCCCAAGTCCTACCCTTCGCCATGGAAACAAACGCCTTGAGCTGACAGTGGTGTCTCTCTTGACCAAACGAGGCCACCCATGCAGAGAAATGCATGGCTCAGCATGACACTTTCTGTACGTATATATGAAATGTGATTGTGAAATGTGACCCTGGACCACAAAACCAATCACATGCGTAAATTTTTTTAAATTGAGATCTATACAGCATCTGAAAGCTGAATAGAAAAATTATTCAAACAAATAAATTGTTAGGATAGGACAATATTTGGCCGAGATAAAACTACAAATCTGGAATCTGAGGGTGTAAAAAAAATCAAAACGTTGAGAAAATCGCCTTTAAAGTTGTCCATTTATGTTGGCGATTGTGCTGCATTCACTCACAAAAATACATGTTTTTTTATATTTACAGTAAGAAATGTACAAAATATCTTCATGGAACATGATCTTTACTTACTAAAAAAACAAAACGATAATTTTGACCCATATCTATTGTTGGCTATTGCCACAAATATATCTGTGCGACTTGTGACTGGTTTCGTGATCCAGGGTCATATACACTGTAAAAAGTGAACAGTTGGATCAAAAAAATTAAGAAAAAAAAAAAATTATTATTAAAAAATTACTTAATTTGGTAACACCTAAAGAAATGAAGTTTTCTCAACTTAAATTATCACGTTTTTCACGATAAAACGTGATAATTTAAGTTGAGAAAACTTAATTTCATGAAAAACTGCTTTAGATAAAGAATATTTATCAATAAGTATTCAAGTTGCTTCTTCATTTTTCCTGGTCTCCTCTTGTGAAAAAGAAGCATTTAGTGTGCGCTCGTCGTGTACTTCATATCTTAAAAGTATATTTTTAAACAACTTGCGGTTTATATAATAGGCTGTTAGTGAAATAAAAGGAGTGCACTTAAAGAGAAAGACACTTTCACGACTAACACACTTTTAAATAATGTCAAATTAAACGTTTCACATTACAGTACATTTTAAATCATTATGTTTTAATAATCTTTTGCTGTGTTTTAGTAAAGAAGTGCACTTATTCTGATGTCTTGGCAAACATACTAAAGATATTGTTTGTCAGAATCAGATGTTATTTGATATTACATTTGAAGTTAATATATTTTAAATGTACTAAATTGTCATACAGTTACATGACTTACAAGTTTCAACAGAAATTTTAGTTTACCATAAATGATTGTCATTCAGCAGTAACTTAACCATATTTCAAAGACAAGTAATTATGAAAACACATGTAATGATGTACTATAACTATAACCCATTTTCATTTAATGGCAATTAACATGCAGTTATTTGTGTCCGAAAACATTACATTCAGTTTGCACTTAAAGCTGCAGTCCGTAGCTTTTTTGGGTTAAAAATTATCCAAAATAATTTTTTGAGCAATTACATCACCAGCCAGTGTTCAGATTTATCTGCTTGCCTTAGCTCGATTCAAAACGGTAAGCTTGTAATAATGTTTTTAATTCCAGCGGTACTGGTCAATTTCCGCGGGAAATTTGAGCATGTCTTTGCGTCATTACGTCACATCTGTCCACATATGATAAGCGATCGTTAGATTTAATCGGCGCGATTTACTGCAATGCTTTTTTTCCCTTAGTTGGTCAGAACAAAAGTGGATGTTACTTGTTTAGACGACATTTTCCGGTGAAAATTCTTATGTTGGTCATACTTCCAAAAAGTAGAATCTGTGATTGAGAAAGACAGGATCCAGACCGGCGGTGACTGACAGCCGCACATTCTCCTCAAAACATTGTATTCATCCGCGCTGTGCCGTGCCAAGGCACAACCCATGTAAAGTTGATAGTTCCGCAAATAACTGCAATTGCAGATTCCGAACAGAGATGGCGACAAAGAGGAAAAACTGCGGACCGCAGCTTTAAGTATATTCTTTTAAAGTATAATATTTCCGTAAAAAAGTATGCTAAAGTGCGCTTAAGGGTCTGTTTGAAATGTTTATCTCGGTTTTGTTTTAAATAATCAGTTTTTCACTTTAGTCTTTTGTAATGTCCCCTTCCTTAATGACATCATCTTCCAGAAAGTGATTCATCACATTTACGGTTGGAAAATATCAGTACTCATTAACAATGCATTTGATGAATTATGTTTGTGTCACTTTAAAACAGTGTTACTGCGCAAGAATAGTTTTAACCCTCTGGTGCTCTTCACGTGTCCAAAAAAAAAAACATATATGTATATATATATATATATATATATATATATATACTCCCATTCATTTCCAATGCCGTCATTTTTGATAAAACATTTTTAATATTTTTTTTTCAGGACCATTTAACTTTTTCGAATCATGTCCATGATTTTGTGTGTGTGTGTGTGTGTGTGTGTGTGTGTGTGTGTGTGTGTTCACATAGCAAGTGCCAAAATCTTTTCCAAGTTTCATACCATTCCGATGAGGTAAAAAATTTGAAAAAGAGCCCCAGAGTTAATGTTGTGTCAAAGCAAAACCTATGATATCTAATCATTTACAGCTGCATGAAATACTTAGGCAATATGGGCAGTGTAAAGATTTTACATGGTTCTTTATACAGTTCTTTACAGATTTGTGGTCAGTTACGTCAAACAACGCCTGCGCCGATCCAAAAGTGACGCTGAAGCTTTGTGTGTGATTCTCTTCAGCCCATTCAGGAACGCTTAACTGCCGGGTCCTGGGATGTGTGAAGGTCTTTCATAGTATGTGACTCTCTAATCCGCTGGTTAATGCACTGAATTGGGTCTGTCTCATCTAAAATCAGCAGAGCTGTTGGTTTTTTTCCCGCTTTTTGTGTAGACCGTTGATGTGCAAAACACTGTGGTGAAACAGAATGCCAGAGAGGTCATATTAAAAGGTTAACTTGATTATCAACTCTAGTCTTATTAAGAAAAGAGTTTGGGTAAATTTGTGTTTCTCAGACTTACTTTGTTATTTTAAATCCTTTCCCATTCAAGCACATCTTGTGTCATTTTTCTTCACTCTAAAAAAATCTTGGGTTATTTTTTCTACCCAAATCATGGGTTGAGCCTTTTGGGTCATATTTTTGCGGTTATTTTTCAGTATTTGGGTAGTTTTTGTGTTGCCCAGATCCTGGGTCAGACGTAACAACCCAGTGTTTAGGTAGTTTTCTTGAGTTACCCAGATCCTGGGTCAGACGTAACAACCAGTGTTTGGGTAGTTTTCTTGAGTTACCCAGATCCTGGGTCAGACGTAACAACCAGTGTTTGGGTAGTTTTCTTGAGTTACCCAGATCCTGGGTCAGACGTAACAACCCAGTGTTTGGGTAGTTTTCTTGTGTTACCCAGATCCTGGGTCAGATGTAACAACCCAGTGTTTGGGTAGTTTTCTTGAGTTACCCAGATCCTGGGTCAGACATAACAACCAGTGTTTGGGTAGTTTTCTTGAGTTACCCAGATCCTGGGTCAGACGTAACAACCCAGTGTTTGGGTAGTTTTCTTGTGTTACCCAGATCCTGGATCAGACGTAACAACCCAGGGATTGAGTTATTTATCGCGGGCTTTTATTTCATATAAATTCGTTGTTGTGCTGTATATTGTTTAATTTTATACAAAGCAACATACAGGGCAGGTGTGATGTGAGTCACCTAAACGAGTGTAGCGTCGATCTTTTCGTGTGATGGAAATGCCTGATGCCTTGCATAAAATGTTATGATTTTATTCAAAAAGATACAGAATATAAATACATATGTGATGCGATCTGGGAAAACCCGTCGGATGTCGCGCTGGGCCGTTTTCAGTAAATTCCAAAATAGTTTGAATGTCAGTTTTTTTGTCAAATTTTTTTTTCCATTAAATTATTATTCTATAACATCTTTTCTCTTATCTCTGAAAATATCTTGGCAAAATTCCCTTGTTTAGTGCAGAAAAACAGATATAAATAAAAAAACAAAAAAATATGATATCAAAACCTGTAATAGGTAAAATTTCACCATGTGGTGGGTTTTCCCAGATCGCATCACATATGATGTTAAAATATCCACTTCATTATGGATTTGGCCATTTTTTTGCAAGCTCTCTGGTTACAAAAACAAACAGTTGGTGGTTCAAGTACTGCTGCCATCTGATAGAATCAATTTCAGTTTATTTCAGTGAGTTTCAACGCAAAGGAAACCTCTTAGTATTCTGAAAATCAAAGGGCTCTCAGTCCCTTTAAAGGGTCGATCCTGTGCAAACAGGTCTGCGGTGCAGAAGCTGACACCATTGAAACTATTAGCAAACAAAGCCACGCTAAGGACAAATCATTTACCTTCATAGCATCACAGACTCATCCGGTAGTTTTGCTTCCTTCAGCACTAATCTGTTAATCGGCCCGCTTTGTTTACACTCCTGCACATTCAGTCAGCGATGCCACTCGACGCAACACTGCCACATGTAGCCTGTAGTCCTAAACATGTCCAGAGCCTCTAGGCTGCTACTGTATGCTAATGGCATTAACGTTTCAGTCCAGCTGATCAAGTCTACTAAACAAAGGCAGACTTCCTTCATAAAGACTCATTTAGAAGGTTTAAACAAGGCTAGTTTGACGGCCTTGTAAGTCTGTTAGTTTGAACAATTGGACAGAATATTTGCGGTTATAAGCTTTGTGATGTTTTGAGGTTACTTTTGCGTTGGTGTCCTGGGCTGGCTGTTTGAGCATGACAGACAGATTCAAAATCAAGGACACTTTGAGACAGACTCTAAACATTGTATCAGTTGAATCAACTGTGAAAAATAGGACTAAAAATCACCTCACGCAAACACACGGCCCCTCACACACCTCGTTACGGTGTAATTATACATTTAAGTGCTGCGTAACATTAATTAACTAAATGTACTTACTGTAGGGTTAGGATTAAGGTTTGGTTTAGGGTTAGTTGCATGTAATGATGCATGCAATTCTTCATAGTTATTACTACAGTTACTACATGTGTAACAAGGACACAAAAATAAAGTGTTTCCTTATGTTATTTTAAAGTGTTACGCTTTATATCATTGGTCCACTTTGGAGACTCTACTAACCAGAGGTGTCAAAAGTATTCACATTCATTACTCAGGTAGAAGTATGAGGGTTCAGGTAAAAGGGTTTAAAACCTTTTAAACTAGGGTTTAAAAAAGACTTCTGTAGAAGTTGAAGTATCAACTCAAGCTTTTTACTCAAGTACTGTAAAAGTATAAAAGTACTTGTTTCAAAACTACTTAAAGTATAAAAGTAAAAGTAATGCAAGGAAAAAAAATGCAATTAATTCTCTCTCTCTCTCTCTCTCTCTCTCTCTCTCTCTCTCTCTCTCTGTGTGTGTGTGAATCAATATTTGACGCGATTTGCCCCGATTTCTCCCTTGCTTACCGCATCTAGGTTTCCTTCGGAGGAGTTTTGGCGCTTCGCACAACCAAATGTGACTACAGCCTCTCACAAGTTCGAAAGACACCACAACGCCAATCAGTTTAGCGATGTGTATTCAGGAGGCAGGACTCAGATCTAAACCGTTGACCAATTTTTTTTTTAACGACGACAAGCCGGAATGAAAACAAGCCAAAATTAAATAGGAGTAACGAGGCTATTTTTAAAATGTAAGGAGTAGAAAGTACAGATAATTGCGTGAAAATGTAAGGAGTAGAAGTAAAAAGTCGTCTTAAAAATAATTACTCCAGTAAAGTATAGATACCCCAAATTTCTACTTAAGTAAGGTAACGAAGTATTTGTACTTCGTTACTTGACACCTCTGCTACTAACTATAAGGAACTTTGCAGCTACATGTCTCTCATTAGAGTATTAGTACACTGTAGTAGAAGTTTGGGTTAGTAGAATAAGTTGACGTAGTTGTAAAGTTACTTAGGGTACGTTTACACGACAACAATACGCTTAAAAAGTTTTCCGCGTATAGACGTCACCATTATCAAAATGATCCCCATTCACACGGATCCACGAAAACGACTAAAAACGCTGTATTCTGCTGAAAGGCCATTAGATGGCGATGATACACTATAGACTGAACACGTAATACACATGTGCAAGACGTCATCGTCTATGAGATTCGCGTTTTTGTCGTTTACACGGACAACGTTTTCAAAAACTTGCACTTTGAACCCCGTTTTCAAAAGTTTGCGTTTTCAGGCACCCAAAACGCCGTTGTCGTGTAAACGAACGGGCCAAAATGCATAAAAACTTTTACGTTTTTAGTTGAAAACATAATTATTAGACATATTAGCAGTCAGTAGAATGTCTGTTGTGGAGCATCAAAATAAAGTGTAAGCAGATATTAAGCAGACAGTCTAATACTCTAATGACTGCTAGTTGACATGTAGTTGCAAAGATACTTATAGTTAGTAGAATGTCTAAAGTGGAAATAAAGTGTTGCCATTTATGTTTTTTCACAATAAAAAGTCTGAGATTTTTGAGATTTTGGCTTAGATTGTTATGGGAGAGTCCAGTCAGAAACAATACATCATAAGTCAAACCATCTGAAGAACTGAGTTTGGAAGTAAATGAATAAATGTAAATATGTGATCATCCATTACAGGAACACCATCAACCGATTGGTTGATAAAACTTGAACACTCTAACAAGAGTTGGAGTCAGAATGTCAAGTCTGTGCAACAACATATTGAAGGCTTTGTCAAGGCAGAACAATTATTGTTGTATTCAGTGTTCATAAACTTCCAGTGACTCCAGATATGAGCTGATTAATGTGTGCATATGGCATACGGGCAGCTTACTTTCCTCCTCAAGGTCACAGTGTCCTAGTCTATTCACCCTCGGGGAGATTCCACGCTTCTAGAATGTTCTAGCTGATTCCCTGCATGGCTAATTTTGTTGTGTGTGTGTGTGTGTGTGTGTGTGTGTGGATGGGGGTAGATTCTTCCCCTCTCTCTCTCTCTCTCCGGTGTGTTTGCATTCCTCTCAGTTAATAAGTGTTTGTCTGATCCCAGAGCAGGGGCTAAAGATCACCCCACGCAAACACACGGCCCCTCCCACGCCTCGCTGTGAAAGAGCCAGCGAGAGGGACGCTAAGCTAATGAGTGTCATAAATTTCATGGGCCTTCAGCTCATCCATTAACCATGATAATATCCGGGGGACCAGCACAGATCAGATCTACCGCAGTGGGTCACGTGACCTGTCTGCATGCCAGCACACACACATACGTTCACTTTGACGGTACGTTTAGCTTTCAACCCGGTTCAAAAGGCCAGCTTACTGTATATGTTGTGTTTTGGTTTCTTAACTTGCGTAACTAAAAAAAAACTTTGCCTCCTAGACCAGCACCAAACAAGCATAAAGCACAATGTAGAGTATACACTGCCAACAATAAAAAAAAGAGTATGACACATTGTTGTGACTACATTTGTCACATGACCTCATCGTTTGCATGTTTAATTCATTCATTTGGCATCCATGTAGTTGTACAGGTTTGGAATGACATGAGAGAGAATACATGATAGCAGACTTTTCATGTTGGACTTTTACGTTTGACAGCCCGGATCTTCTGGTTCGTTCATTTCACAGTGCATTGCATTGTGGGATAGATACTCACATAATCCTCACATGTTATAAACTGCACATTTTGCTAAAAGTTACAGGGTATTTACAGAACATTTGCATGCTGTAGTGTACACTAGTTCTGGGGGTAATGCATTACAAGTAACTTGCGTTACGTAATCAAATTACCTTTTTTTAAAGTAACAAGTAAAGTAATGCATTACTTTTAAATTTACAACAAAATATCTGAGTTACTTTTTCAATTAAGTAACGCAAGTTACTTTCCCCCCCTATTTATTGACTGGCTCCTATTCTTCTGCAATCCAGAACAGCAGCACAGCTAAACGGCTTGTTTGAGCAGCGCCCTCTACTGTACAGACGTGAATTTGCATTTACTTCAGCTTATTCATTTCACTTTTGGTGTAAAAGACCCCTTACATGTGCCAAAAGTAGAACTTTTTTGTTATTAAAAAATAAACAAGCAAGCCCAGCCCAGGTGAGAAAAAATTCACGCAAAAGTAACATAACCAGGGCTTGACATTAACTTTTTTTGCTCACCAGCCGCTGTGGCTAGTGGTTTTCCAGTCAGCATTTTCGCTGGCCACAATTTTGACATTGATAACATGGGGGAAAAACTGGCATATTGATATTTGTATTATTATCTCATGATTTGGCAGCAGGTTTATTTGGCTGCTGTCACTTTAAGAGCCGACACACTGTTCCATTACTCTGTTACACATGCGTTTTCTTTCTCAACGGTTTACGTTCACATAAAACATAACTGACTGTGTTTACGTGAATACTCACCAAGACCGGCATTTTGACATTATTTAGTGTGTATTTGACTGTTTAATGTCAATAAGCAGCGAAAAATTCTCAGTTTAGTGCTGAGAGGCGGCTTTATGTTAGTGCACTTTGGGTGTGAGCACAAAATCTGCAGGAATGAGTAAAATGATGTGCAATACGCGAAATTCAAGCCTTGTAACAGCAACAATAATCATCCGGATCAAATGAAGCGAGTGAGTGAGGAGAGGCGGGTTTGTGTGTCACTCGCTGTCGGAGAGATGAGAGAGAGAGAGAGAGAGAGAAAGTGCAGCTGGTATCTTGTTTCGAATATTGGAAGCCTTTCAGATATTTCAGTATTGATATGTATTGAGAAATCTATATTTTTGACAACACTACATTGCACTTAGTTCATTATTCAGATGTTATTTAATATAAAAAAATGATATATTAAAATTTAACCCACCAAAGTGGCTAGTAGGAGTTACTGCGTTACACTGCTGAAATACACACGCATTTGGCTGGTTGTTGGGTGTTAATGTAACCCATTACTTTCCATTAAAAGTAACTAAGCACTTTTTTAGGGAGTAACGCAATACTATAACACTTTTTTTCTTCAAAAGTAACTTTCCCCAACACGGATATACACAGTATACACATTATATATTGCAGAAATAGTGAGCTATTCTAAGCACGTCCCAGTGTTGTTATGTCTGACCCAGTCTGGCTACTCAAACAAACTACTGGCTTCTCTAAAAATCCCGTTTAGTGCCACTAGTGGCAAAGGAATTACACACTTCGCCTTTCAAAAACAGTATCAGTGTTGATTGGAAAGGGAAGGGGCTGTGGGAAATTGCTTGAGAAGTCTGTGTTTCACTTCATCCTCCATCTGTTCCAATCAAGTCATTTAATGGGAGAAGCCGCCACTAACAGCGGGTCCTATTGCTGGGGGTGGAAAACTGAGAGTGGCATCGGAGAATGCCTTGGCCGAGCCAGTCTATGAGGGGGTCCCAATTTGGATCCAGCATTGGGGCTTTTGTCAGGTTTTTGTCACCACGGCAGCTCACCTATTGAAGGCTGCGCCTCAGATATGTAAAGCAGCGTCATTTTCAAGTCTTTGCTCCACTGGGAAACAAACAAAGAAATAAAGAAATCAAATCAAGGTTTATTCGGGAAAACAACAGAAGGGGACATCTTCCATGAGTAGCCATAGTAAAAGGCCCTGGCAATGAGGAGGCGACAGCGAAAGAAAAGAAGTAAATGCAAAAATGGAGTAGGGTGAAAGAGTTTACTATGCTCTTGTTTGCTTAAAGTAGGCTTTTTTTTCTTCTTATTGAGTGTAGCCAAGTCCTGCAGTCGGCTTGGTGCGTCTCCCACCCAGCATTCAAAGGCAGGCCCGGACTTGCCAGTTCAAGGTCGAGCCGCGTCCGCCAGTCTTTCCCTGGCTACCGTGGGCCTTGTTTATGTTTGTTTTTTTTCTCGCTGTCACTGTAATTCCCTCTCTCAGGGACAGTCTTCAGGTCTCTCTTGAGATCAGGTGTCAGGTGAGCTCTTCTCTTCCTGCTTTTGTATGTGATAAACGTGTCCCGTTTAGCGGCTGCATTGTTTCCTGGTCGCCACAACAGAAGCTTCATCCTTGACACCTTCGAGATTGAATAACCTTGAGCCGCCGAACCTGTACCTGAAGGTGCCATTCAGAGCACGAACTGCCATGAACTGTTCCTGAAAATATAGGCTACCCGCTGCTTACGTGCGACAGGTCTGATTGTTGCTATTGTCGTGATCTTGCAATGGAAGGTTAGGCTAGTATAATGCAAAATGAATGAGATGTATAGTTCTCTTGAAGAAAATTATGCCGCCTTTGTGACTACGGTAGACGCACAGGCTAGAAATGTTCTTAGAAAACAATACCCTACAGGCTCATTTAGCTTTACAACGCATTTGATTACTACATAATCCCAGTGAATTTTTCATGGGAGGTGTGCTCCTATAGTCTAAAACAATGAGGAATAACAATAATTCCAGTTGTTGTTGTTTTGGAGAAACCTTACAATGAACTGTATAAATATATACCATATAATGTCTGCCATCTCAGCACCAACATACTTGACCAATTTGAACGTTAATAAGACATAATTCACATTTACTGTCCAAATAACATACATGACATTAAAATCAAGCAGTTAATATTAACTTGACAACACAAAATGTAGCATAAACACACCGATGTCTTTAAAAATAAAGGGTCCTAAAGGGGGTTTTCAAAGCAATGGCATTTTTGGTTCCCCAGAGAACCTTTCAGTGAACAGTTCTTTCTTTTATTTCTTAGTGGGAGAACATTTTAATAATCCAAATAACACTTTTCCACTATAAAGAACCTTTTGTGAAATGGAAAGATTACAAGTGTTAAAGGTTCTTCATGAGACCATCAATGCTACAGTAATACAGTAATCCTTATTTTAAAATGTTATTTTTTGTTAGTATACACAACTTAAAACACACACACACACACACACACACACACACACACACACACATAATAAAATCCAAACAACAGTGGTTTATGCAGAAATGCCTGTTTCCCCATAAATTTTTATGCTATTCATACTTATAAAATCATGTTTATTTGCTTTTTAAATATATAAGGCAGTTACTCAATGTACTAGCAACGACCAAGTGTTTAGTTATTGATAAATTCCAGTCCAATCATCCTTATTATCTAGTTGCTTATTAGCATGCATATTACTAGGATATTGGCTGTTTATTACTACTCATAAAGCACACGTTAATGCCTTATTCTGCATCCCTTAAACCTACCTAAACTACCTTACTAACTATTACAGTTTTTCTCGATTGCTTTTTTACACTATAACAGGCATAAACACAGTTTATTAAAAAGCACACCCATTTCCCTAAACTATAAACACTATTCCCCTGTTTTGACACTTGAGTCAGATTTGTTGAACTGTCACTGCCAAACTCTACACACAAATTGTTTCATTTCTCATTTCCTACACCATGTTGTCATTTAGAAAGCACTAGCATTCAATAATGTTCACTCAAGTCAGCCCAGCTTCAGCTCAGTTAGCACACAATTACCCAAGTGGAAACACTTAGAGTCAAAATTAAGGAAGAGTAGAGGAGAGCTGGGCACAACCAACGCTTTTTTACTTTCGCAGTTTGTGTAAATCTACTTAGGGATCAGAGTATTTATGTTTTCCCCACATTAATTTCCCACATGTCTAGTACAATTATTTGGGATTTTTCATATATACAGTGTATACTTTTTTCTTGATATATCCCGAAAGAATGGAAGTGAAATGTGACAACATGCCCCATAGGTGGGGCACATTGTAACATGACCATATGACAGCTTAAAATGCAATTTGATCTAATCAAAATATTATACAAGACAAACTATAATATTTTCTCAATAAAATACAATTATTAACTTTTTCATGTAAAATAATGGCATTTTTTAATAATTAAAAATAATTAAAATAATAAAATAATTTTTGAGTTTGACAATGAACACACCGGAAAACACAACTATACAGCATAGTTCAAAACATAATAATAATTTATGAACATCGACTCTCAGTCTTTATTCACCCTTTTTTTCTCATGGTTTCTCAATAGAATTCATAAAAGTGTAGAATAGAATATATAGTTCTAAAAGGAGCATATGGTAGCGTAGTGTTACAACGTTTCCCGCCTGCACAACTGGGATTTAAACCCGGCTAGTGTCTTCTGCTGGTTAGATCAGCATTAAAGAACTATCTCAACTGTTAAATTACATATTGGAGATTAAAATAATATCAGATTTGTCTAATTTAAAATAAACACCAAAAATAGAGATGAATAGAAAAATTAACATAAGAAATTTACTTTTGCTACAGGTAAATAAATGTTCAGTGATATCTTCCAAAGATTTCTGAATTTTGGTATATTAATTTTCTAAATAGTGTTTTTATGGCAAATAGTAAATACACTAAGTTTTGTCATGCTAGCATGTGTGGAAGTATTTAAAACAAGGGTGTTACAACTAGTCTGGCATTAGATGACTATGAGGGAAGCTAGCTTTATTGATAAAAATTGTAATATGCAGTAATTAGGCAAAAAGTCAGTTAATAATTAGTTAATAGTGAGAATTGGACCCTAGTGTGACCCCAATTTTACAGTCGTATTCTACATTACTATAGTAATAACTGCTTAATAACTAGATACTAAGCCTAAACCAAAACTTAACCCATGGCAAGTCCATGATGTTACTTTATATTATGCAGAACATTCTTGGATAAGTTTACTGAAACTGAACTGCTAATAATTGTCAGGAGTATATGCTCTGTTTCATTGTGTTTGTTCCTGTCTTGATAGTTCAGTTTCATTCAGTTCACCTGTTGTTGGTTAATTAACTCATTAGTTCCCTCCTTTAGTTCTGGTGTAAGTGCTCCCTGTTTTGTTCAGTTCTTTGTCCTGTCTCGTCAGTATTAAGAGGTTGTTTCCTGTGTTTCATTGTTGGATTAAAGATTAAATTCTCCTCCGTCATGTGCTCCCTTGCAACAGCCGCTCGTGACAATAGCTTTTGGAACATGTAATTCAATATCACTTCAATAGATTGTGCCAAAATTCTGAGATTGTTTTATGATTTTTATAGTTGGATACATTGAAATGATTCAAGATCTGAGTTGACGGGACAGGCCAAATTCACCATTTTAATGTCTGGTAATTGGTGCATATTTTTAGTGCGACCCAAAAAAGCAATTTCTTAAGTTTGTGAAGAAATGGTAGCTATAGCTGTTTGTTTATTAATGCTTATATAAAAACAAACCTAGTCATGTTTAGAAATGGAAAATGGAAATGTCTAACTGTCAGTCATTTCAAAAACCTTGAAGTTTAATTGTTGTAGTTTGTGTAAACTGCACTTTAGTTCATAATGTCTAATGATCCATGCTGTTTCCAATGATCAATGATACTTATTGCTTCTTTTCTTTATAGATTGTTATGAATTAAAACAGAAATAAAATCTTAAATCAAATTGGGCTTACTGACATAAAAGTGAAAAACTGCTAATTGTTTAGCAGAAAGTTTCCGTAATATATACGGTAAATAACTGTGATAGATCTAACCATACATTTTACAGAAGAATACCGTTAAATTAAGTAAAAATGAACAAGTCATTGAATAATTTACAGTGAAAAAACGTAAATTGACATTCCCACAATTCCCTGCGTGACACTTCACATGTGATGTATTTTAACTTTTTCTTCATATATATATATATATAAGGACACTGTGCAGCTTTTATAAATTAGTATTAACTTTCTTGTGTAAAAACTGCTTGTGGATGAGCTTTGATTCATCATGTGACTCACATCACCACTGTGATTGGTGGATGTCAGTGTATTACAGTGATACAAAACAGATACTTTTAAAGTAAATTAACATTATACCAGATAATGTTATTTATCTGGTAAATAACTCCTCCGCTCCTCCTCTCCATCTCTCGCTCATCTCGGACTAACGGTTTGAGAGGAGTGGTTAAGCGTTTTCAACCCAAGCCGTCAAACCTACATCATCAGAGAAGGAACGCCATTCCAGACCGGAAGTAACTTTTCAGACTTTGATTAAAGATTA
This sequence comes from Scardinius erythrophthalmus, assembly GCF_964197995.2. Classification (NCBI taxonomy): domain Eukaryota; kingdom Metazoa; phylum Chordata; class Actinopteri; order Cypriniformes; family Leuciscidae; genus Scardinius; species Scardinius erythrophthalmus. Next base: position 61,490,714 of record NC_138221.1, on the reverse strand, counting down.
TGACGGCAAACAATTTTTTTCTGTGTATTAACTTGCATGGATTAATTTTTCACCATAAGACTAGTAATATGAGCTAAGAAAGTAAATAGGGTCAATTTTGATTTCAGTTGGACTTTAAGTGAAGTCTGCAAAACCTAAAACGTTGCTACCGTATTTTTTTACGGTAAATTTCTGGCAACCACAGCTGCCATTTTTTTTTACCTAAAATTTAACTTTAATTTCACAAATTTAAGACTTTGGAAGTCCTTAATTTGAAATGCATCTCACGAGCTACATGTAAAACAGTGTTATTAGAGCTGATTACAATGAGCCGTCCAAACAGCAGGAAATGGCTTTGTCATGGGGCTCTTTTGCAGGATCACCACCACCCCCAAACACCTACAAAAGAGCATCACTGGCCTGCGTAATGAACAAAGAGCCTCCCACCGTTTCACTACGTATTGTTTTCCCTATGCTCGCTCACTGTGTGTATTGCCCTCTAAGCTGGTGATGGATGTCGGATTACTCAGCCACTAGTGTCTCACTAACAAAGAGACGCTGGCTCTGAGAACACACACACACACACACACACACACACACACACCACCTACAGCCCAGCATGTCACAGCCCACTGCTTCCCTGACCTCCTCGTCTCTGATATCAGCGCTCATGTGCTAATCATGCGGGCAGCACTTTCATTGTGTGGACTTGTTAATTTTTGTTGAATAACTGCAATAACCCCTGTCTCTGTTGTGCAACAGTAAAACCGAACATACAGTAAGCTGATGGTTGATTGGCCGTAACATTATTACCTATTAGCATAAACAACCTGTCACATGCCTCTAATTCCATGTACTGTAAATCAAAGCAAAGTCAACATAAAAACACAACCCATTTTATTTACATAATTTCATACATTTTTCAATTATATATATATATATATATATATATATATATATATATATATATATATATATATATATATAAAAAATAATAAAATATGAAGACTTCAGATGCAAAAGCCTCTAAGTGCCATCTGAAATTTTCTTCTAGAATGATCATTTTTATCAAGCTTGTATATTTATGTTCAGTTATTTCACTTTAATGGCAATGAAAACTACCTATTAATTGTCATTAAAGTGAAATAACTGAACATAAATATACAAGCTTGACAAAAATGCTCATTTTAGAAGAAAATTTCAGATGGCACTTAGAGGCTTTTGCATCTGAAGTCTAGATATTATATATATATATATATATATATATATATATATATATATATATATATATATATATATATATATATATATATATATATATATACATATATATATATATATCATGTGGCAAAAAGAAAATCATTTCAGAGGCAGAGCAAGTTATTTCTTTTAAAAAAAAATATTAAGGAGAAAAATATTTTGTTTTATTTTGAATGATTAATCAGTGGACAATATGGTCATATGTAGAAGCTTAATAGGGTCAATCCTTGTGAAAAGAGAAGTGTGCTGAACTATATTGAATGTGCACTTGTAGTGTACTTCACATCTTGAAAGTATTGTATAATTTTAAAAACACTGGACTTGCAGATAATATAACGAAATGAAAGGCACACTTTCATGACTGTTTCTTTACACACTCAAGAACACATTACATCTTGTAATAATGTCAAATTAAAAGCTTTACATTACAGTACGTTTAAATCAGTATGTTTTAATCATCTTTTGCCGTGTTTTAAAGAAGCACACTTAAGTACTTGATTATAAATTAAGCTGTAGTGTTATTCAATGTTACATTTAAAGTTAATACAGTATATTTTAAATGTACTAAATTGCAGTTTCATCATTACAAATGTGTAATTAAAATATATTTATATGCATGACATCCATTGCTATGTGAAAACTGTTAGTCTGATCGATTTAAATGGTAAAATAGTCTGTATTGTAAAGATACAATGGTAATATTGTTAGTAAGAACCTCTTATTGTATTTCGAGATGGTGGTCCAGGCTGGGATTATAAAGCTGACGGTGCTGATGTTGCTGGTGGACTTACACACAGTCATGCACTCGCAAAATGTACGTTTCTGTGTATGCTAGTTTAAACCTAAACCTAACTTATCCATAAAACCAAAGGGAAATGATGGTGAATAATACTGATCTTGAAGCACCTAACCATGGTTGTAAGCCTAAACTTGACATAGACTGTAACCTTGTCCCTCAAATCTGATTGGTTGATTGCATTGTTGTTCCTGGATCAACAAAGATGTTGATGCAGGAACATGTTGTACTTGGTGGCTCAGCTTTACAGAGAGACCAGCATTCAAAACACAACATGTGCTGGTCGTTTCAACAGGGATATTTGATGACGATTAAGGGCCAAATGATTCTGAAGAATTTTCGTATTTCCATTCTGAATTGATTAGGGGTTTATTTCCTATATAGCAGTATCCCAGACTCCAACTCACCTTAAAGTCCCCCGTAGTCAATCATTTTATCCCTTAAAACTCATCTTTGATCACTAAAATTACATTTTGAACTTTTTTTTTTTGTTGAAAAAAATTCTTCATGCCTTTAAACCAGCTCAGAGATCCACTGGTTGACGATCACACGTTGATCTGATTGGTTACAAGGTAGTGTGTGACGTCAGAAACACCAGCGATTTCAAACCGTGTTTTTGAGACTGTCTTTGGTTCACTGCAGTTTTAAGGAGAAAATACTCAGCAATGGTGTCGACTTATGAATTTACACATGGTTTGTCTTAAAGCACATTAAAAACAGCACATATACATATAAACAACATTAAAAGCTTGATTTTCACCACAGGGGGACTTTAAGATGCTCACTCAAGCTCACGTTAAGGGCATTGTACAACAAGCAAAATTGAAGACAAACTGGTGTGACGTCATTTTGAGCAAAATCAGGGCGAAAATGAAGTTTGTTTGGTGTTTGTTTTTGGAGTTCGAAACTTCTCGCCAAAGCAAACTTTGCAGAAAAGTTCACTCTGGCTGGTAAAACCCCTCGAATTACCATTAATCTGTGACAATGACATAATAGGTGGGTGTGGCTCTGAAGCTCCACCTTCTTTGACATAGAAATCTTCTCCGGTTCATATCTTGAGTTCAGATGCATGTAAAAACACGAACACACTGATCCGGTTTTATAGTAGAAACTGAAGTTGTAATTCTAATCGAAAGCGACACTGACAATTATCCATGTTTATTACATGGCTTGGCTGAATTCCAATGTAGAATGCGGTCTGTTATTTCTTTATAACAGACCGCTGCGGAGTATAACAGACCGTTGCCATGAAAAACAGCGCGTTGCTATGGACGCGGAACGGACTATTTTCTTTGGCGGAAGCAATACAATCGTTTTTAAATCAATAAACTCCTTTTTAAATCAATAATTCGTGTCAAATTATTTATTTATTTTGTAGGTAGCCATGTAATAAGCGGGATAATGTATAGAGAGGCGGTCGTTATAGCGAATAACAACCCCTTCAGGCTGATTCAAGACCCCTCCGCTTCGCGTCGGGGTCTCGTTCAGCCTGTCGGGCTTGTTATTCGCTATAACAACCGCCTCTCTATACATTATCCCTTACTTAATAGTGTAAAGCTGCTTGCTTTAAAGCAATTTATTGTATAAAGCGCTATATAAATTAATATTTATATCCGAACAGCAGGTGATGCAAACATCCACATCTCTATGATCAGATGCTTTCTTAACTGCTGTTTTCTCTTTTTTTTTTTTTTTTTTTTTTTTGTTATCGAGAGGAAAGCGCGCAGCACATATTTACATATTCATCTAAACGTCGCTTTCAGACGCGTGGACGGCATCGGGATTTTCACTAATAGTATATCACTGCAAAGCTATTTCCAACTCCGTTTTACCCCTAAACGAAGACCAAAAAAAAAAAAAAGTCACCCCTGAAGAGAAGGGAATAACATGTTTCCCTTTTCATGTGTTACTCTGAAAGATAAGTGCACTTTCACAAAGACATAAGCCATCATCACCTTAATAAATCCTTGTGTCCGCCAGACCCCCTCATACCACGTCCTGCCAGCCTTCCCTAATCAAACCCCCTCCTCGGCCTGCAGACGCCGTTATGGACCCTTGCCCGTTTTGTGCTCGGCCCTCATGACAATAGCACCAGTAGTTACCCAGGAGACTGTCCTTTCATGGTCCGTGTGATAAAAAAGATGTATTCCCTGCCCCGCTCCCCCTCTCCTTCCCCCTCCACCCCCGTCTCTTGTGTCTGGATCCTGGGGATCGGTTGAGCACATGAGGGCCGTCTGGGACATCAGTGGCTCTCGGCTCTTCTTGTGGTACACAGTGGCAGAATACCAATGGAGTTGTGCGGGAAACGGTGCAAACCCCGTCCTGAAGCCCAATGGCTCATGTTGACATCCGTGAAGCGCCCGCCTCCTCATGCCGGAGTCTGACGTCCCACTCGGCCTCCCGTTACAGTAAAAGCCTGACCTCTTTTGATATTTACCCTCCTTTCTCAGTGCTTTCTTTAATTGAGTAACTATGTGACGTCAAACGGGCTCGAGGCAAATGCACAATTTGAGAATTGGCTCCGTTTCAATCAGTGTGAATTTGAGCTGGATTGGACAAAGAGCCACTGCTACCTGATTTAACCCATTAAAATGAGCTTTGTTGGTGTAGACTGATGAATTTGAGTTGTTTCAGTGATGTTAAATTACATTTTTGGCTTGAATAAACCAATTAATTTAGATGCCATTTTTAGATTTCCATTTTTTTTTCAGCATGTTAAACTGTCGTGGAAAGCAAATATGACAAATCATGATAAATTATTTTTATTTCTACTTATTCCCTGAAATGTACTACAACATGTCACAAATGCTACTATTTTGTTATTTGTTTTTTGAAAAAAAAAAAAAAAAAAAATAT